>NC_043713.1:50149156-50223241 GCF_006229205.1 Suricata suricatta
AACTGATTGAGCCACCCGGGCGTGCCGAAAACTAGAAATTGTATATAATATAATGTGGCAGGTTTTGTTGTTGCTGCTGTTTATGTTGTTTCTGTTGCTGTGGTTTGTTTAGTAACTTTACTGACTTAATTCTGCAGTCTGTATTCCTTAATCTGTATACTGAAGTCATGAGTTGATTAACTTTGTGGTCAGCCAATGACTGAGCAGATATTTCACTAAATACTTTGTACCAATGTCTCCCACCCTTTTTGAGAGACTCTGTGTTTCTGTTTGGGGGTGCCTTTAACATCCTGGTAGTTTACAACTTTGCATGAGGCTTCACTTCCTTCACTTGTAGAGCCTCAGTGTTACAGCTGAGAGATTAGGGCCTAGGTTTTTTGTTTGTTTCCTTATTTTTTCTGAACATACAAACCCTTTGTGTTTTTATGTGGAATTTTCAATGCTCAGGAATATGTCAGAGCTTTTCAAAGTCCTGTATGCGCATCTCATTTCCAGATTTTTCTTGCAATTTTTTGGCCAGTCTCATGTTTGCCACAACTAGCATTGCCACAGTAGTAAGCTATAATGTTTAAATAACTGTTGCTGATACTGTTTGGTAAATAACCCGGGGCTGAGGATTTTCCTAATGAGGAAACTCTGAGTTCAAATAAATACAAGCCCTGTGAATGGAGGTTTTTCTGGACAACTGTCAGGCAGGCCCCCAGCCTCTGGAAGGGGGCTTTTTATGGAGCTCCAATCCTGTTCTGGACCTTCCAGTGCCTTCAGGCTGCTGATCTTACAGCTGCCATGCGTGTAAACCTGATGTATTTTTAAGGTTACTGTGGAGTGGGGAAAAGAAGGGAACAGAACAAGTTGAAATGCCACAAAGCTTTGTTGTTCTTAAGTGATTTTTCTTGAATGAACACCCCAGATTGTTGCAAGCCTTCGCTTAATTTCCAGAAACATGAAAAAGGTTTTTTTGACAATTGTTCATTGCTTTTATAAAGGAATGGATTTTGGGAGTATCCTTTATCTACCATTCTCCTGGTGGGAGGCATTAATAGATTTTTTTTTTTTAACAAGTGTATTCTTCTGAAACGTTGTGTAGCAGAACACAATTGGGCAGGTGCTCCAGAGAACATATTCTTGTAGGAGTACTTTCTATATTCTTTTCTTGGCACACATTCAGTCCAAATAGGTAATTTAAATGTGAAGTCCAAGTTCAGGTGATGTATCATATATTTAGAAATTCTTAAGGGAAACATTTTCCATTTATAGCCAAGACTAAGGCAGATGTGAGTCTTTGTTGTTTGCATGTGCTAGTTTTTCCTAAACCACCCTTTCAGTGAGGATGACCACAAAGTGGCCTCCATTATAGCAAACTGGGTTGCATCACACCCTATTCTCTTTTCTCTCCAAATATCACATAATCACAGTTCTTAAGACACATCTGTTCTTTGAAGGATTTGTTAAGGTAGCCACTATCTGCTTCAATTATGCTGCTATTGGTTCCTCACTCCATTCAGACTCACATGATCAACGTTATAATCACTGACTCTGCTGAAGCTCTTGATTCTTACTACACAATTGTGTATCAATCCAGAGGCCAGGTTTCTGGGTGGTGGGTGTATGCTTAGTTTTGTTTTTGTTTGTTTGCTTTATTTTTCTTTATATTCTTTATTGGAATTCTGAGAATCCTGAATTCTATACCAACTGGAGTAGTCTGTGTTACACAACACATATGCCCATCTATGACATAGTACAATTGTCCTAAATCATCATCTATCTTAGGCTCACCCAGGAAAAAAATGAGAGTAAAGGTAATAAATACAACTTTCTATTCTAATCTATGTTCTTCTGGCCCTGGAGTGTTCAAAACTTTGAATCTGTTTGGATAAAGACTGAACTAATTTTTTGGTTCTAAATTATATCTATTTAATTGTGAATCTTTTTCTCCAATACTGGGACTCCTACCTACTTCATGATCATATTTCCTGAAGATAAGAATGACTAACTATGGCATACCCTTAAACTTTCATTTGGTTTTTTCAACAACTTTTTGAGAAAGGAACCAGTTTGATGCCCATTTCATAACTGAAGAAATGGGTTTAGTACATTTAAATAACTTGGCTGGTACACCAACAACAAAGTATAGAGTCAGTTAAAGACAGAATCATGTCTTTTACTTTAAAATCTCATATTGGTATTATCTTTCTCTCAGAATACAAAAATAATGGAGAATAAATCAAATCAAGCCAAAAGAGACAAAATGTTTATTTAGAGAGGAAAGTGGTAACACTATCTTTATTCACAGATGATATGATTGTGTAGCAAATCCAAGGAAATCTACCAAAAAAAATCTGCTAATACTAATAAATTTAGCAAGAGAGCAACATACAAACTCAATATACATAAATCAATTATATTTTTATATACCAAATTATATATAAAAACTTTCCTATTCAAGTTCTATTCAAAATAGTATCAAACATATGAAATATTTATGGCTAAGTCTGACAAAAGATATTAAAATGTGAGACCTGCATATAGAGAAATATAAAGCACTACTGAAAGAAAGTAAATATCTATGTCAATGGAGAGGTGTTCCATCTATAGATTGGAAGACTCAATATTGTTGAGATGTAAATTCTCCCCAAATTGATCTAAAGATTGAACACAATTCTAATCAAATCCCAACAGGAATTTTTGTGAGACTAGACAAACTAAAATTAATAATTAATAATTCTCAAACTGAAAATTAATGGGGAAATGCAAAGTACCTAAATTAGACAAAATAAATTTGTAACAAAGAATAAAGTTGAAGAACTAATACTGTCTAATGTCAAGACACTATAAAACTTGTAATCAAGACAGTTTTGGTACTGGCAAAGATAGATAAACAGATCAAAGGAGCAGGATAGAAAGTCCAGAAATAGATACATATATGAACAAATGGTTTTTGAAAAGATGCAAATTCAATTTAGTGGAGAAAGAACACTGCTCATCAAGTGATGTGCAGCCGACTAACCATATGCAAAACAACCCAAACCGAAACAAACCAAGAATGATCCATCACCTACACCCTATGTTATAATTAACTCAAAATGAATCATTGGCCTACACATAAACTGAAAACTAGAAAAGTCTTAGAAAAAAAAAAGGTAGGGAAACTTTTGTGACTTTGGGTTAGCAAAGAATTCTGAAATACGGCAAGAAAAACATACACGTAAAAGAAAATTTTTTAATGAAATCCAATGTATTTTAAGTTTCTGCTTTCCAAAAGATGCTGCTAAGAGAATGAAAAGACAAGCCATAGACTGGTGGAAAATATTTGTAAAGCATATATATGATAAAGAACTTATATTCAGAATCTGCAAAGAACTCTCAAAACTTTATAAGAAGGAATCATACAAACTAATAAAAAAAACTGGGTAAAATATTTGAATAGACATTTTAGTAACCATCAGTGTTTGCTTGGGCATGGTGTGGTGTGGAAATTACACATAGGCAAGAAGAAACTTTTGGGGGTGACAGATATGTTTATTAACAATTATAGTGATGATTTCAAGGGATTTGCATATATAAAAAGTTATTAAATTGCAAATTTTAATACATACCATTTATTGTATATAAATTAAATAAAGCTGTTAATAAAGGAAACTATTTAAATCTATAGCTTGTTTTGAGGGCTCGACCAGAGGAAGAAAAATCCTAAATAATTCAATTTTTATTCTAAGCAAATATTTGAATGCTTTCTTCATGTAACATTACTTATTTTTTATGTCTTGGGATGAGGGGAATTTAGTTCCTGACTTGAAAGATCTATAAAGAGAATTATTATAGCTTTTTTCAGGGACAGATTACTATATTTTTAGTTCAAAATTACCTTCAGGGAACCAGGAGCCTACCTATCCCAATGACATGTTCCACACTGATAGAGAAGCTGATCTGATAGATGTCAAAAACAGGAGGTAACTTGTTGGATGAAGATTGCTACTAGCATGATATATTTGGGGGAAAAAATAACCCTTCAGCTTCAGTAGTTGCTCATGTAATTGAGCTTGCCTGTGGGAAGCATATAAGTAGTTCGGATAGTTAACACTGACTTATAGATCCCTTCTCTTCCTTTCTCTGTGCAGGAAGACAGGTTTCTCTCTACTACAAAAACAAAAAGCAAAACAAAACAAAAAACTAAAGTAGACTCGGAAGCTATTTCAGGAGCTGGAATGAATTAGGTAGAATATGCTTTCGATTGGTTCCTTATATGAGGTAAAGACAATATATTTGTAGCATATAGTGAACAAAAGCTTTTAGTACTAATACTGAGTGAAACAAATGAAAGTCAATTAAAAAGAGATGAACAACCAAACAAGAAAATGATAACAAAAATGTATATACATTATATGATTTAGATGAAAGAAATACAAGTAGCCAATAAACATGTGACAAAATTCTACAAGCTCAGGAGTATACCAATAAAACAATCACTTATTCTTTTCTACTGTCACTCTGGCAAAAGTTGAACACACACACACACACACACACACGTGCACATGCACACTGCATTACTAACTGTAATGATCTTTTTGCTGCTGCATGATCCACCATGCTTTTTAGTTCTGTTGCACAGGTGTTAGCCACTATCATGGGTTGCAGCCACTGTAATTAGAGTCATGTTTTTCTAAGATTTGGGAAGGGTTCAATCATAAGGAAACCATATATCAAGGCTGAATTCCAGCCTCAAAGTCTCCCTCGTTCAGAAAGAATCCTGGATTCCTAAACTGAGGAATGTGATTTTTCAGTTTTTGATTTTTTAACAAAGGATAGCTGTCAGAAAATAAATGCCGTCTATATATAACCATAGTGAATTCTTACTCTTTATTTCAAGCATTGCTAGATTTTGGAAAAAGTTGTAAGTGCTTATTTTCTTCTATGATATAATATGAAGACCAGAATAGGATTTTGACATGATTCAAAAATAGCATCAAGTATCTCGATTGGTGTTGTGTTTTACTTAGCATTGCTGACATAATAAATTTTAAGCACTATTTTTGGCTCATGTGGTAATAAAATATATATATTTTACAAGTGAAAATATAATGTGTCTTTAGCTAAAAACATGGAGGTTGAGATGTCAAAAAGAAAGCATAAGGTTATAAAATGCTGTTTCTTATTAATCATAAGGGTAAATTTATAAATGAGAAACCAAATAAATTTTTAAGTAGCTCAGAAAACCTTTCCATTGTCTTGTATTTCTGATAATTTCTAAGAAATTGTGCACTTGAAATTCAATGCAAATGTTATGTTCAGCTAAAAATTCATCTCTATTATATTACTAGTGCTTTCTCATTAACTTCCCATCCTGTGGACAGTCAGCCCCCAGTTATTTTTGTGTTATTCATTGTGCACTAGACCACAACTTATAACTCATGTTTGATTTTACTTTAGACTTGAGTTTTTACCAGTTTCAAACTATTTTTTTGGTAAGTGAAAAATAAAATGAAAACTCCAAACTGTTCTAAAATAAAAACTTAAGGGATGCTTGGGTGGTTCAGTTGGTTAAGCATCTGACCGGCTCAGGTCATGATCTCATGTTTTGTGAGTTCAAGCCCCGGGTAGGTCTCTGTGCTCACAGCTTAGAGTCTGGAGCCTGCTTCAGATTCTGTGTCTCCCCGTCTCTCTGCCCCTCCCATGCTCATGCTTTGTCTCTCTCTATTTCTCAGTAATAAACAAATATTAAAAAATTAAAATAAAAACTTAAGTTACACATTTTTTGAAAAATTAGCTAAAGTATAAAATCTATTTTTTGTGAATTTGCTACGACAGTTATAATAATTTATTGACATATGGAAAGATCACTAACATTGAAGTCCACAGTGCTTACCCCATTTCCCATGAGTACACAAGGAGTGTGAAGTCTCTTAAAATCATGGACACGTACCAACATTAAGTTGGGGGAAGGTTGGATTGGGAGAGAGGAGCAAATAAGAAGGTGGGGGCATCCCAGAGTTAGGATCTGAAATGGCCACTTCCCTGTTTATATGATGTTTACAAATATCCCAGGTAGTTACAGTTTTAAGAATGCAATGAATGTTATCAGAAAGGATTGTGGATAATTGTGAGTTGATTAATAGAGTGGTAAAGGAATGCCTTCCGATGAGCAATAAAAGGGTGTTGAAGAGTTTTGAAGAATAGAGACCTTCAAATATTGGGTTTGGAACCAGACCAGGATGGTGACATCACAGATACTAGGGGAGTTGCAAAAAAATAAAGATTTTTCAGACTTACTATAAAACATTCTAATTAAAGAAGTCTTAGTTAGGCCCCATGGATCTGTAATTTTAAAATGTATCCAGGTTACTCTGATCTTTAGAATACTAACCCTGAAAGATGTTAAAACTTTTTTTAAACCATATGGTTATGCAGATACTTTGCATAATTTTTTCTTACTTGCCTATAAACTTCCTTCTTTGTGTATCTCAAAGAATTGTTATTTTATGGGACACATTTTGAAAAATGCTTTTTACAGGGTTGAAACCATTTGCTGTGGCTATGAGATTTGGTGGAAATTGGGCAGTTATAAATGGGTTTATATATAATAGAGATAGGGGAGTGCATGTATGAATACTATTCTCTACATAATCTAAGGAAAAGAGACCAAGGCGGAACATGAGCAATTAGAATGTGAAATCAAATAAAGGCCAGAATGTGATTTTGTCTGTGAGGCCTGACAAAATTACAATATGGACTTAAAATTAGAATGGGTCATTTTTTCTAGAAGCAATCTCAGGAGGCAGCCAATTAATGGATCCCTCAGCTGTGTAATAGGCTCTGTAGGGACGAGTGGGAATCTGTCCATGTCTCCCGTGAGTTTGCAGTGGAATCCCAGGGCAAAGGAGAGTATTGGCAAATCCTGTTGGAATACTGTCAGCCACTGCCACTTGGCTTGGTTACAAAGTGCTTCAACTAAAACCTAATGTCCAATCACATAAAAACTCCCAAAACTTTTGTAAATAGAACATTACCATGAGGAAATAGGAAAGAGAGGGGATTATAGAGCTACATGCTGGAAATAAGAATAGTGGTCGAGTTGTTTCAGCAGCTTTAGGAGCAAGATGGTCCTTGCCATTTCCCCTTCCTTCTCCATTCCTGTGCTTTCTTCCTCAGCTCCTCTTCTCGCCTACCCTTTCTGTTCTATCCTTTTTACCCCTTTTGTTGTCTTGTTTATGTGCTAGGAATATCTCTGGAATGGCCAGGAGAAGATCCATAGGTTGTTGCCTAGAGGAAAGGATTCCTTGACAGTATTTAACTCCATTTGCTGTGATTGTGCATTCTGTAAACAATGCTGGCCAGACATTTGTTCTCCTAACTGAGCCTTCCACTATGCATACTTCCTTTGTATTCTTACAATACCTTCTGAAACCTCTGTGTTTGTATTTACAAATTTGAATTAGGATTACGGTATACATGTGTCCCCCTAAATAGATTTTTAGTGCCTTTAAAACAGGGATTGCATTCCTTCACAATTTATTCTCAGTAGTGCTCGGTACATTATAATTGACCTCAACTTGGATAAATAAAATAATTAAGAGAGAGAACTTTGTGAAAAGAGTTTATCCAGATTCTTAGACTAGTAATATTTGCCCACAATCAGTTGTCAGTCACTTAACACATGCCTGATGATGGTTGACTGGGCAACTACACCAGTGTTCTTAGATCTCAGGTCACTGAAGAAGGAGAGGACCTCCTAAAGTATTAGCAGTCTTAAAAATAACTTAATTCGGCTCAAAAGTAAATTCCACAGAACAAGACTCCTTGAAAAGCTGGATGGCAATGAAAGGATTGTGTGTATGTGTGTGTGTGGGTGTGTGTTGTGTGTGTGCATTAATGCATGCGCATCCATTCTGTGTGTATAGATGAATGGGTGTATGTATATATATATATGTATATATATATATTTAAAACCATGAATTATTCTACTCAGGGTTATTTAAATTTTCCTTTGAGTGAATCTGCCTCTATACTAGGACCTCATAATTGAAACAAGATGTGGTCTAACCAGAAGTCAATTTGATGCAATAAATATTTATCAATTGTCTATTATGTGCAAGGAGTATAAGTGAGTGATTGAAAGATTGAGAATAAGGGAAAAGCTAAAGAAACCTGGGTCACTTGACATGAAGCCAAATTGACCTCAGAGTTGGGGAGCTGAGGTAACAGATTTCAGGTCACTGAAGAGATGTCATTTGTAAGCAAACATGTATATTTCCAAAAAGACAAGTGAAAAGGAGATAAATGCAATAAAAATTTTAAAAGGAAGGGTTTTAGCTTAAAATAACCTTCTAGGAGTCCTTTACTAAATGGGGCTAGGATGGCTATTTCTTGAGAGATGCTTTTAAGGTTAAAGTAACTCCTTAGTTTCAATCCTTTTAATAAATAAAAGGCTAGATCCCTGGAGCTCCCTTCTGGCTGTGTGGTTCTAGGATATTTTAATTCCCTTTTATGTCTCTCCTCTAGTGACTTTTATCAATTTAAAGTTTAAAGCACTTATAAGGAAAATTTATTTATTTACAAGGATGAGAAATTATAAACTTTTCCAGACAAATCTATTTTAGTGAAAATCCCCTCTTTTAAGAAATTGCATGAGTTTCTTCAGGGTAGACACAATTAAAAGATGCAGTTACCACAGGGTTTAATTTTGAAGGGGATGATCTGAAACACAAAAACTAACCTCACTTTTATAGTGTATACAAGCATTGTCTTTCTTTAAAAAGAAAAAAAAATGGAGATGACACACAGCCTTCAGAAGCAAAAATAGTTCAAATCAACTTAAGTGTGACCATTGAACTCAGATTTAAACCTCTCATTAACTTTATACTTAAGACACTTACAATAAGATCATCTTCAACACCAACACTGAGAATGGCTGCCAATAGCATGGCCTTGATTCTTTCTCTTTTCTATTTAGGGTTTCTATGGCATTTCATACTACAGATGCAGCCAATGTCCAGCTGCTTTTGGAAAATTTGCACATACTGTACCTGCTAAATTTACATTCACATACTCTTCCCTACCTCTGCCACACGTTTCTGATGATGGCCCACATTGCCTCATGCTGTTCCTGATGATAATATGTATTTATCAACAGCTGTATTTGTGGATAGTGGCTCTGCAGACTATGGGGTGTACACAGTAGCTCCCAGAATGGTCGAAAGAGGAAAACTTGAGAAACCTTTGCTATTTTCCATCAAGCAAGTTCAATAAACATAAGACAAGGCCATTCAATTGCATTTGGCAGCTTTCCCTGTAATTTATTTGGTCCAAATTCTTAATTATATCATATTTCTATAATTTACACAGATTTTTCACATATATAATCTAATAATCCTCAACTCAATAAGTAAAATGGAGCAGGATATCATTGCATTAAAAACTCCCGATCTTCCTTCTGTGCCAAGATTCTGTGGATAGTGGGTTCTGGTTTATGCCTTTCTTCTTTGATCTTTTGTTCATAAACATAGCTGTGCAACCAAATCTTACACAAAAACTCACTTATGTGTGCCCACACACACACTCACACAGAAATTTTCAACAACCGTATTCAGAAACTCTGATGTATTTACTCTGGGACTGGGCATCTCTCAGGTGATTCTGACATCCTGCCAACTTTAGAATATACTGTTCTTGGTCAGTGCTTCTGAATTCTATTTGCACATTAGAATCACCTGTGGAACTTTAAATATCTTTTTAAAGTTTATATTCATTTATTTTGAGAGAGAGACGGAGGGAGTGAGCGAGGGAGTGAGCGAGGGAGTGAGCGAGGCAGTGAGCGAGGGAGTGAGCGAGGGAGAGGCGAGAGAGAGGCGAGAGAGAGAGAGAGAGAGAGAGAGAGAGAGAGAGGGAAAATGAATCCCAAGCAGGCTCCACACTATCAGTGCAAAGCCTGATGCAGGGCTCAAACTCATGAACTATGAAATCTGACCTGAGCCAAAACCAAGAGTCGGATGCTTAACCAACTGAGTCACTCAGGCACCCCACCTGTGGAGTTTTGAAAGTATGAGTATGTTCTGACCCCAGGAAAAAAAGTAAGCAAATCAGGGTCAGTGGGGTGGGGACAGAGCATGAGTGGGGTTTTTTGGAGTGCTACAGATAATTCCAGGGTACAGCCAAGGTTCAGGATCAGCGGCCCAGAGGAGCACCATTCAAACTTGAATGTGAGGAAGGCACCTGGGAATCTTGTTAACATGCCAGTTCTGACTCAGTAGGTCTGGGGTAGGGCCAGAGATTCTGTAATTCTGTGTTTCTACATTTCTAACCAATTTTCCAATAATGCTGGAAGACCGACTCTGAGTAGCTTTACATACAGAAGACATGACCACCAGTCTCAGTTGGTTAGAGGGATTAATTGTGTACTTCACCACTAGAAGGGCACTGGCATGTAAGGCTCAGGCTCCAGTAGCATGTCCTGCATCGAGCCACAGGGAATCTGTGTTATCCTTACTGGAACTGTCACACTTGAAGACATCAAACCCTTCTTTGTCCAAAGATCTTCTCTTTCTCCTTATTGGCAAGTTGATGATTATTTTTGGATCTTGCTCAGGTAAGCTGAGTTACCTGCTCTGTCCCCAGGGCCCTTGGGCCTTCTACTTCCTTGTGAGCAACTTGAACACAGAGATAATACCTGGATCACGTTTGTCTTCCTAACATCTTTTATATTGCCTAGTAGATAATGATTCTTTAATAAAGTATGTACGTTGAATGAGTAAACACAATTCTTAGAACATGTCGCCAGTCTTCTGTCTCTTCCAAATATCTGTGAGTTCTTTGAAAGCAAGGCATAGGCTTTATATGGCTTATGTGACATATATAATGAAAGAATTAATGCCTTAGTACTTACAAAGAATGTCACTGTGTTACAAAATGATGCAGTGATTAATGTTAAGCAAGACCCTTACATTGGTTAGCAAATATTAACTTGCATTCATCATACTCTGCGGGGAAATTGCTGCCATATGTGTACATATATGTACATGTAATCAGGCTCTTATTACTATCTTGAGATATTTTTCATTAAAAATAATTTGCATCATTTTGTAATTAAAAGAATCAATTCCCCTTATCTCTGCCCACCCACCCCCACTCATGTATTTGGACCAAAATCCTTCCCTGCCACACCAGATGTATGAGGTGTTGCCCAGATTGTATCTGATGTATGGACCGTGATAGTGCTTTGGAGTAACTATGAAATTATTCATTTTGATTCTTTTCCAAGCCTTCTGTGTAATCATTTGTGCAGACTGCTTTGACAGTGTTGGCAGTGCCGGTCAGATGTCAGCACAGGAAGTCAGGGCACAAACCAATCTCCTCAAGAGGCCTATTTACAGCTCTTGCAGATTATTATGCAGTTTTTACTTTTAAGCACATAGACTTTTTCATTTTCAAAGCTTTAGTGAGTTACAGAATTGGGTCTGCATTGTTTCCTGATGCAGATAACAGTAGATTATCAGTCCTTTCTCTTCTTAACTCAATGGCAGGAGATTTTATTTGAAGGAGGACCCTGTGGTGAGCTGATTCAGGAGAAATTGCACAAGAAGAGTTAGGCAGAGAAGTTGAGAGTATAGGTGATGGAGTTAAAAATAGGTGTTTTCAAATCTGCTTTTGCCACTTACTAATAGACATTGGGCAAGTCACAGTCTTCCTCTGTGCTTTTTTCATCTTCAAATGGACACAAAAATAATCACTTCATGGCATTCTGAATTTTAGAATTAATTCATGCTTAAGACAGTGACTGGCATATAAACAGTACACAGCAAATGTCTATTGTTTTATTTAATTCTGTCCTTTACTTTTGAAAATTTCAAGGTTTACATGGTAGATACTTTTGTCAGAGAAATAGAATAATGATTATACTTAGCTCACATGGTATCAAGTAATTAATTAACTAGTGTGTTAATGTTGACCACGTTTTGGTTGATTTCAGAAAAGAGAAAATCACATTCAAGAAAAAATGATCTAGTTTGTGATTCGGTTGATATCAAATGACTGACTGGATTGACTTTTTTTTTTTAACAAGAAGTTATTAGGACTTTGGGTACTACCGGTTAGTTATATGAGACAAAGTCAGGATGTAAGGTGGATATTACAGGAGAAATCAGGAATTAAGAGGAGAGAAGTTGGAGTTTTGGATGATAGACATGCAGGGTTTGTTCTAGCACCGTTGGAGAGGTAACCATATGTATGTATCTTGCAGATTGCCTTTCCTCTTGACTTATCTTCTTGATGCTGGGTACGCTTGTAAAATTCATCTTAAAGCTTAGGACTACAACTTCTTTCTCCCTTTAATAATCCTTAATGGATATTTTCTCTAGTTTTTTTTTTTAAACTGGAAATACTTATCCCATATATAAGTTCATTGGTGGGGGGTTTTATTTATTTGTTAGCTTGGACTACCTTTGTTCTTGAAAATCTCTTTGTTCTTGAAAATAGCAAACATGAGTTATCTTCTTGTCAGTTTCTATAATAGACTCCAAGGTCTTAAAAACTTAAATATTTTTCATTGAGTCTTTATTTTGGAAAGTGAATTGTTCGATGAGAGTGTATTTCTTAAAGCAAATAAATGATGTAGTACTCATTATCTCTCTCTATTTTTTCCTTAGTCCATATACATCAATTTGCCCCTTGCATATATAAAATAGAGTAAATCCTGTTTTGTTGTATTTTCACAAAATTGGATTTAATGGTTTTTTGGGGTCTAAAATATTTCCTTATGCCAAATTTTAATCAATAGTATCTGGATCCCACTAAACTGCCTTAAAATTTTTTGAAAAAAATTCAAAAATCCATAATTGAGCATGTGGGATCTTCTGGTTTCTAAAGTTAATCGAAACTGATAGTTTGAGAGAGACAAAGACCATATAATTTAACTTATATGTGAAATTAAAAAAACCAAATAGATAAACAAAAAGCAGAATCAGACCTATAAATAGAGAATACACTGCTGGTTGCAAGAGGGTATGGCTGGGCAAAATGGGTGAAGGGGTGTAGGAGGTACAGGCTCTAGTTATGGAGTGAATAAATCGTGGGCCTAAAAGCTACAGCATAGTCATTGAGGTAAGAGTGCTGTATGGGCACAGATGGAGGCTGCACTTGTGGTGAGTACAAGCCCCACGTCAGCTCTGTGCTGACGGCCTGGAGCCTGTTTCAGACTCTGTATCTCGCTCTCTCTCTACACCTCCCCTGTTGGTGCTCTGTCTCTCTGTCTCTCAAAAATAAACAAACATTAAAAAGAAAAAGGAATGGGAAAGTGTTATGTCCATTTTCTATTACAGTTCCATGTATTGTCCATTAAAAATTCCTGAAGCCAAAGTTCGTTCCAGCTAATTAATCCCCATCTGATTATATTGATTTTTAAAAATTACATAATAAAGTAAAGTACTTCCTACAACTACACAAACCCTAAATTTTTATTCAGTTAATTGTGTATAGAACCATGGAATCTTCAACATTTGGATTGAAATGCCCACTATCATTCTGTAAAATAGTTCTAATCAAATAATCTCCTTTGGGGAAAGATTTCCTTCTCATTTTTGCTTTGTATTTAATTAAGAAGTTTGTCAGCATTCTCCAAATATGTTCTCCTATGAAAGGGAGAAAATAAAAGAATTACCCTTTCAATCTTAAATATATATAAGTAGCAAAATGTCTGATATAAAGCCAACATGAGAAAATAAATAATTCATGTAGTCTATTGGTAATTGGCAATGGGAGATGGCAACCACATAAATGAAATGTATCTCTTTGCTATCATTTGCCCAATGTAATATATTTTATAGACACTAATGATACACAAACAGTAAAGTTTAATGATGTTTTGAATGCTGATTATACCTAAAAGATGCTTCAAGTCATACAAATATTCCAGAAGTGATCACACAGTGAGCTATTTGTTGAAATAAACATTACAGGATGGCTTAAGGTCAATTCAATTAAATATATATGGAGATCTTTTTGTAGTTGCATGAATCTCACTATTGCTCAGTCATTTAAATCTGTTTACTTCTCAAATAAATCACTTCTGGAACAACAGTAAAATGGAGTGTGTCACCAATTAGTGCAACTGTGCCTCAAACTTAATTACCCTATGATTCAATGAAAGGACATACCTGTAAGCTTCCATTTATTTGGGGGGATGGGGAATGATGCTACTATTTCCCAACAACTCTCTTAGGACACAGGATCTTCTAAGCAGATGCTTAGACCAAGTACAGCATCTCTTATGTCAGAGACATAGCAATTAATTAGACTAAAAGTAGATAAAATGGATTAATTAATAAGGCTACTCATGAAAAACTGTCACTTTTTCTTTAAAAACCCAATTGTATTTTAGAGCACGTTCACCCTGTATTAAGCATTTAGGAAGAGTTTTTGTTACCACCCAAATTGTCACTATTATTAAATAGAGAGGTAGATACTGAATAACTAAGATAGACTAAATTTTAAAAAGGGGAAATTGATTATGCCTTGTCCACACCTAGACTGTTTTTATTTATCCAGCTTCTCTATGATCCATCATAGCTTTGTGAAATGAAGATTGTTATATTTCAGTTAGCATAGAAGAAAATATCCATTTTTAAAAAAATTTTTAACATTTATTTATTTTTGAGAGACAGAGAGAGACAGTGTGATCACGGGAGGGGCAGAGAGAGAGTGAGGGAGACAGAACCGGAAGCAGGCTCCAGGCTCTGAGCTAGCTGTCAGCACAGAGCCCGACGCGGGCTCGTGGGATCATGACCTGAGCCGAAGCCAGACGCCTGACCAACTGAGCCACCCAGGCGCCCCGAAAATATCCATTTTTAATCAGCAAAACTGGATGATGTTGCTTCCCAGAACTGATCTGGTCAGGTTGCTTATAATACTCAGGGTATTGTCATCCAGCTGCGGTTACAGTGACAGTCTGAATAAGAGGTGGGATTCTCAAAAGCCTTTTACCAGATGGGAGATTTTATTTATTTCTGGCAACCAGATGCCACCAACTTCTCTTTCTGATGAGCCTGTTTACTTATTTTACATGGAGAGGCAGTGGTGTTCTTGGGCATGTTTATTGAGAATTTCATCTCCCAGCTGAACAAAAGAATCCTCACTTAATAACAGCTAATTAACACAAAACCAAGATTCTTTTGTGATTTAAGAGAAACGTTCAACCGACTCTTTTCTCTGTTTCATTAGCAAACTTCCCTAACTAAGGGTCTTCAATGTGTTAACTTTGCTGATGGCAAGTGTGCAGAAATGAGGGAGGCAACATCACCTGGTCTCACCTGCTTGACTCTGGAGTCTATGTAGGAGCAGCCCAGAATGTGACTTAGCATAGTGTAGAGCCGGAAGAGGACCTGTTAGCCCACAGCAGCCCAAATCTAGAATCCCTGAGCCTGGGTGTGGATCCTTAACAGAAGTCCTGAAATACAGTTAAACTGTAGGATTGACGACATGATTAGTCTGAAAGTAGTCTACCCTAGGGCAGGCTCTGGAATCTCAGGTTTCCTGTATTTTCTCAGAAGAAATCTACATCAGCCATTGCAAAGCTTGTACCTTTCCTCTTTCCTCCTTCCTCTACTGACCAAAGAAATCGTATGCAGAACTCCATGTAAAACCGATCAGAGCAGTGTAGCTCAGAAGGGTCTGGAGCTTCAGCTTTTTAGTATTCCCCCTCATATCCTTGGCTCTATTGCTCCAAATGTTTCAACACTCAGCCAAAACTGCTTCAGAAATTTGTTAGCTGTCCTAACACACCTTACAGTGTGGCCACCATGTGTGTCATCAAACCACATAATCCATGTTCTTTGACCCAAGCGAAGATGAAGGCCATGTAACCTCTCTACAGCTTGGTGTCCACCTATGAGATTAATTCCTTGTTAAAATGTGTCCTGTTATCACACAGATCCACATGTGTTATAATAATCCTGAAAAATAAGAGCCTGTTTCAGTAAGTTAGGCCATAGGGCATGTCGTGGATTGTTAACATTGTTTCTTTCACTGCATATGTGCATTCAAATTCTATGAATGATCTCACAGGGAACATAGAGCTTAATTATCTCTAACAAAGTTAACACATTTGTATGAAAATGGCTCTAAAATCAAAAGCCATATAGAAGAATGGCATCTTTTAGGGTACCAACAGTGGCTCATGCCATCACTACCACAAGAAGGCTGTGGCGTCAACCAGATCTCAGTCTGTGGGTTCTGTTACTCACTGTTACTAAATCTCTTTAAGCTTTGGCTCCTTCTGTATGAAGTGGAATATGTAAATAGTGTCTACATAGAGGGCTGTTATAAGGATTGCATGTAAAGCCCTCTTCATAGTTTCTAAGACACAGAACATATTTATAAATGTTTGCTATTTTAATTACTAAAATTGTTTTTATTGTTAATAATCCAATTCTACTTTATCAGCTTATAGGCTAGATTACTGTATTAATTTCCTAGTACTACTATAACAAATTACGTCAAATTCAGTGGCTTATAACAACACAGATTTTTTTCTCTTGTAGTTCTGGAGGTCAGAACTCCATATTCAGTCTGACTGGGCTAAAGTCAAGATGTCATCTGGGCTGGTTTCTTCTTTAGGCTCTAGGGGAGAAACAGATTCTTTGCCTTTTCTACCTTCAGGAAGGTGACGGTGGTCTCTTTCTCCGTCTTCAAAGCCAGAGGTGTAGCATCTTTCAATCTCAGTCTCTGTCTTTATCTATCTGTCTTTCTCCTCCCATTATCACATCACCTTCTCTGTCTTTGATCTTCCTGCCTCCTCTTGTAAATATCCCTATGATTACTACCCAGCCTACAGAATAATATCCCCATCTCAAGATCTGCAAAATCCCTTTTGAATATATGGGGACGTGTTTACATGTTTCCAGGATGAGGGCCTTAATGTGTTAAGGTGGCCATTATACAACCTAACACTATAATTGAGACCCATGAGTTTATTTGTCTAGTTACGTGACCCATGTTTCAATACTCCCAGCTAAGTTTTTATTCTGATTTAGTATTCTATCTCTTGTTGCAGACTTAGTTTTAATTTGAAAACAGGTTCATAGATTTTTATTCATTATTTTTAAATTAACACAAGTAATACATTTGCATTGTTTTATTATAGAGAAAAATGTGAAAGTTCCTTTTCCCTGTACTTTCCCCAGTTGTAACCACACTATTGGATTCATGGCCAACCTTCTATCTTGTTCTGTGTATTTACATAATTATTACATTTCATGTAAATGTACATAAATGCCTATTTATCTTTTTGGTCTTTATTTTTTACATAAATTGGATATTACTATAAGTATTATTCTGTCCCTGTTTTACCCACTTACCAATAATGTCATTTTTAATACAGAATATAGGATTCCACTGAGTAGATGTATCATATTTTCAACTATTGTTTTTCATATAGACATTTCTACTCCAGCTTTGTGCTATCACCTCAACATGGAGATCAACAGATGTCTTTGTGCACATATGAATGGATTTATAATGGTAGATCTTTAGAAGTGACAATGTTTGTGTGTGTACATGTATTTACATGTGTATTTTCATTCTAAAGTCTAAAGTTTTGAAGGTTTAATCAATATATAATCCAACTGATATGTGTATAAGACTGTATGAGTATAGGAGTGTGACCATATCACTGTGTCTTCAGTTACAATTGCGATTCTCAATTTTTGTCCGAATTTGATAGGGGTGAAATCATACTTTATTATAGCTTTAATATGTGTTTTTTTGAATTAGTAACATTGAAGTATTTTAATGCTTCTTTAGAAGGATGATTCAAATATGGATGTGCAGGGGATCCAATGATACCCTCTTAAAGTAACTGGCCACATGGCAACTCTTCACATATATTTCACAGCATTTTCCTATGGCCTGACTCCACATTACATAGCTTACATAGAGTTCTTCTGCAGTTAATCCCTCTGTCAGTGAAACATTTATTATTATTTTGTGTCTGACTACTGTTCTTTGTGTATGGTTATTTTGCTCACCATGCTCCTTTAAACTGGTCTTCTTTGTTTGTCGAACAGGCTGCTGAATTCACTGGATAGCTGAATTCACTGTTGCTTCATAATTGCTATCATTGTTCTTATTTTCCCATTCTCATATTGGTTAGGGTTTCTCACTGATCATTTAAAAGTAATTAAGCTAGTCTACTACACTATGCACAATCTATGATTCTTAAGGTTTTACACATTAGTCTGTTTATATGTAAAATAACATCAGGATGAAGCTAATTTACCAATCTACCATGGCTCTTCAGGTGATCAATGATCACTCTTAACACAACTGGAACCAAGCCGCTCAAAATAATGACAAAAAAGGCATCTAATTTGCACTTGCTTAATGTTGGCAGAAGTGCAGTGGAACCTAGTGTACTTTTCCATCAATATCTCTTGAGTGAGGTCATCTGGGAGCTCAGCCGCATCGATTAGGTGACTTGTGTATTTTCTTTGATTACAATCATGTTGTCAAGATTCAATTATGCTTCACTGATAAAAAATGGCAATTATAACTTGAACTATTTTAGAACTGGAGTTTTCAATTACTTGAGCAAGTTTCTGCTCCTATTATGTTGTGGATGAAAGTTTTTACTATAAGCTAGTAACTGAACTTCAAATTATGTATGTAAAAAGCAAATGATGATCCTGATGTTGGACTCAGAAACTCAGGATTCCATACTGAAGAACTTGAGGTGGTCAGGGAATAGTCTCCAAGGGAGTTGATATTTGAGTTGTTATCTGAATGGTGAGAACAAAGCAGCCATGTTAGAGTTTGGGTCAGAGTATTCCTAGCAGAGGGACAGCAAGGGCAAACATTCTAAGGCTGGAATAACCATAATTGTTAAGAAACAGAAATTCAGATGTAGCCAGAGCACAGTGAGCACAGATAAAGATGAACTACAATGTGGGTGGTGAGCTTGGGCAGACAGAGTCGTAAGCACAGTGGAATGCCAGTAAAGGGCTTTTTAGAGGAGGAGCCATATGATTCTATCTGCATTTTGGAAGGGTGAGTTTGACTATTGTGCAGAGAAGGGAACACAAGAAGCTGTGGAGAGTTGTGTATGATAAAGATGATTATAGTTGGATTAGAGTGCATACAGTGGAGACAGGCAAATTTGGAGAAGTTAGATAAATGTTAAAGGCAAAGTAGACAGTACGTGATTATTTGTAGTGAGTAAGGAACAGAATCAATTGAAAGATGACTCCTGGAGTTTTGGCTTAAACAAAAATTTGGGAAAACAGTGTGGTCATTTACAGAAATAAGGAGGATTCACGAAGAGGCAGATTCATCTTTTGTGTTGAACATGTTAATTTTGAGAAGACTGTCAGTTGCAGATATCAAGTAAGCAATTAATGGCTAAGACCAACACTTCATGGGGAGGTCTAGGCCAGAGTTGCAGGATTTTAATTGTCAGCATACAGATAGCATTGAAAGTCACAGTAAAAAATGAAATTGAAATTCTAAAGGTAAATTGAAGGAGACATTGAAAAGAAATGCAGGTACAGTGTAATTCCCGAGTCTGACCCCTATGATTCTAGTAATAGGAGAGAAGCAGATCAAAAACAAAAAATGTAGATAGAAAAAGTGAAATGTAGCAGGTGAAAAATGAGAAGAGAAAGTTTCACAGAATATAAAAGTTAGGAGGAATGTATGAGAGACCAAACAAAAGTACTTAAGAAGGTGACTACTGGAAAGCACTCATATGAATTAGCAATAGAGTGGTAGATGTGATATTGACCAGAGCAACTTTGATTCTTGATGAAGGCTAACTTTTCATTGGTGTGTATGGGAGAGTAATTCGGATGTGCGGCAGTAGAAAAGTCATTTGTAGAAAGTTGTTCCAAAACTTCAGGAAGAAAAGTAGAGAAATGATGGAGTAGCTGGAAAAAGATTTGGAGGCAAGGAAGCTGTATTTAAACGTGGGAAATTCTAGAGTAGGTTTCTACACTTAAGGCAATTGTACAATAGAAACAGAGTGGTAATGCAGGAGAAAACCAGGAGGGTAAAGCCGTCAAAAAGGTGAGCTAGGATATGATAGAGGGAACATGTGAAGGCATCAACCTTTGCCAGGGAATTTCTCCTTTGAAAGGAAAGGAGGTTGATGATGGGAGAAGATTTAGGTTACATTTATATATTTGGCCATGAGAAAATATACCATATCTCTTTACAAGGTTTTCAGTATTTCAGCTGAATATGATACAGCTAAAAATGGAAAAAGGATTATAAGTGGCAGGAGATTAGAAAAGAAGGAAGAGGTGTGAAATATTTTTTTGCTGAGAGCAGGATAATACCGTTACTTGAAGAACCAGCATAGGTTTTCCAGTACTGAGAACCAATTTGCAATTCAAGATCTCGGATTTGTAGTAAACCCAAGCTGTCCAGTTTCAAGATTTTTCTTGCAAAACTACTGCAGAAGTCTATACACAAAGAAGATAAATGTTTAAATTAGAGCTTGTGGAATTTCTGGATGATTATAGTGGAAGAATAAAAAGGTTTGCAAGTAGATGGCAATGAGTGCTCATATTGGTAGATCTTTAAATTGAAGCTGGAGTAAGAGTATGTGAGGTCTAGAGTAACTGGTAGAACCACTGTTTTGAGGGTCTAGAAGAGGTTGAAGCATGAGAGGTTGTTTCCATGAGACTGTTAGACCAAACAAGTAGTAACAATAGGACATTTGTGTTTTGAGATAAGATGGTCTCTGGAAATAGTGAAACCTAGGAGTTAACTATGGCTGATGTGCAGTGAAGGAAATGGACCCTTTAATATTACTATTAAAACCCCGTCATTCATTCATTCACAAAATACATTTTCAGTGCTTCCCCTGCGCCATGTACTATTTTATACTACAGGTTTATAGCAGTGAACAAGACAGACAAAAACTCCCAGCACCAATAGATTTTATATTCTAGGGGGTAAAAGAGATGACAAACTAAAACATACATATAATGAAGTGTCAAGTGTGACAAACGACAGGGACTGAAAAAGGAGAGGAAGCCAGAGGCCTGTCCAGATAGAAGGCCCGGTCAGTCATGATGAAAGGTTTGAATTTTTTCCTTGGTGTGGTAGGTTGTCACTGGCAGATTTTGAGAGGCTTGTGTATGTGTCGTGTAAGGATCAGGGAGAAATGATCAAATTTACATTTGTAAATAGATCACTAGGGCTACTATCTGGAAAGTAGACCTTTTGTCTGTACTACACAGGTAAGAGTTAAAGGTTCTACCCTATGTGAGAGTACAGCTATGGCAGAAGTAAGCAAGAGAGATTGAATTCAGGTAAGATTTTGAAGTAGAATGTCGAATTGTTAGGTTCTTCAGCAATAGTGTTTTAGCAGTGTTTTTTGGTCATCTCAGCTCATTCAACCACAAGAGACAACTTCTGCACTGATAGCCTTACATGGTCAAAATTCAAATTTGGCAACTCTCTTCACATTTATGATTGCTTTTAATTATTGTAACAGTTCTATGAGGTAGGTTTCATAACCCATCTTTCATTATGCATCATGGATCATGCAGGTTGCTTGAGAAGAGGCATTCATTTTATAGATACAAAGAGAATACTATGCTTATTCTCTATTATATGTCTGTATTTGATTTAATAGCAGCCTTGAATTGAATTCTGTTTGTTTTAATAAATGCACAAGAGAGTGTACACATTTTTGTTTAAAAATCATAATAGTCTATATAATTAAATTCCCTGAGAATATCAAGAGACAAATATGGCTCTATTTAAAACTTCACAAAATGTTTTCTACCACAGAAAGACACTGCTCCTGTTTAACAGGGCAGAGATTTTGTACAGTCTGTTCTTGAACTTGCTCTTAGATTGTAAGATCTATGAAAAACAGAATAGTTGTAGTTCAGCAAAGTACTTTTCAAGTTACTTTTGTTTTTCTTATGCATTTAACACATGAAATTTTGTCACAAAGTAATAACCGTCATTGACTTCCAGCCCTGTTGTCCCAAGCTCTAGTCTTTTTACTGGCTGAGGCACAAGAGCCATTAAGATCATCCTAAATGATTGATCAAAATGGGGTTGGAGTAAACTGAAGGAGCTGAGAAGTCAGGGTTTTAGAGAACTGATCTTATAAATATTACAATTAAAATCTTGTCAGGAAACATGTGATGAGGAGATTGCCATCCAAGTCTTCAAAAGACATCAATAAGGGAAGAGAATTGACAAAGAGGTCAGTGGAAGCCAGTGATGATGGGAGCAAAGTGTTAAATGCTAAGCACATCATTAGATCTCAAAGTAGTAAGAGCTTCTGTGAGAGTAAGGAAAGGAGGTGAGGATATGTTAGTGGGCCTGGAAAGGAAGAAACTGTTTACTCCAATGTGCAGGTGTGATCTTAAAGAATATGTGAAATAGGGTTGCCTGGATGGCTCAGTTTCTTGAGGGTCTGACTCTTATTTCGGCTCAGGTCATGACCTTGTGGTTCATGGGATTGAGCCCTGTGTCGTCTCTGCACTGACAGCATGGAGCCTGCTTGGGATTTTCTCTCCGTATCTCTCTCTGCTCCTCCCCTGCTCCCACTCTCTCTTTCTCAAAAAATAAAATAAACAAACATGAAAAAGAAATATGTGAAACAAACATATTCTACTTGATAGCAAGTATTCTCAGGGGATGGCCAGCATTCAGTTGGAACAAAGTAGTAGAAGGAACGTTCAGAAAAAAGACTGGGATTATAAGGGAGTGTGCTAGTCATGGAGAAGAGTTTTAGAGGACAAAGGGCAAATTGTTATTATCCTCATTTACCACATTGTGATAAACTGAAGCCCAGAAACGATCCTTTATTCAGAGTCACAGGGCTTTTAGGTCCAATAAAATTTGGTTTCTTACACAGTTTTATGACTCCAAAACCAAGTTCTTTATAGTTGATATGAAGCTAACTTAGTGTATTGTCCAAGATATGCTATTATTTACCATGCTTTGGCATGCAAAGCATTGCAACACAGACATGTAACAATCCTTTAGATGGTAATATAAAGATGAATTCACTTACCCCACTTATAAGAGGTCTCAGTGTCTTGATAGGTTTGTTGACTGCCTCTTAAGAAATTTGTTTACATGCTGGTCAGGGCCAGTTCTGGATATTGATAGTCCTTAGTGTCTGCTTTAGAACGTATCAGGAAAAAAGAAAAAAAAAACAGATTTGGTTGTTGAATAATGTTTGACCAATTTGCAACATAGTTAAGGGCCAGCTATGCACCCAGCTATGAAAAGATGCTATGCAGAACCATGAAAAATGTAATTTCATATCATTGATATCTTTCCTATATCAATCTTCATTCTTCAGGTTTGCCCTTCTTCTTTGACCATAAAATTATGGGAATGCTAATTCTTGCCAGAGTTTAAATTCTAAATTTAACTTAATATTTTTTTACCTGGTCAAAAGGTGATAGAGTAGGTAGTGTTGCCTTAGCAACTAGCACATACAACAATCAGTAGAAATCCCTATGAACCTTGGGGCAAAGGTTTTCTATGTTTCATAATGTAAACTATTTTTAAAACTATAACTTTGGCCTCTTTCTACAACTATTTGAAAAAATATAGTAGCTCCATATTTTAATAACTTTTTAAAAAAATAGCAAAGCAGGCAAAGCAAAATAAAACCGAAATGTCATCAGAGATGGATAATATTAAAACCCTGATTTACTTGAGAGGGATTCAGACATGTAAAGGGGATTGAGTCTTGAATCTAAAACTCAAATGAGGGTTAATTATCTACAGCCAGTTGACTCTCTTTCCATGCCCATCCTCAAAAGGTGAGAGATGTCTCTCCTTAGGAGAAACTGAATTCAAGATGCTTGGGGTGTGGGGGTCAGACTTGCTGAAGATAGAGGGATTAGGTGAAAGTCTGCATAAGAATCATGAGCCCCCCACAACCATTCTTCATCACTGCTCCAGGCGCAAAGGTCAACAGGAATATGTCCTTCCAGTCATCAAAGCAAAAAAATAAAATACTGTTTTCTGGAGAGACTGCTCTAGAAAAATATATTTCTCACTTTTGAAATCTTCTGACATTTGGGGTCACCAAAGGAAGAGGTCATTCTGCTAGGCCATTTTACAATGCTATTTGTCCATTAAAAAGTCCTGCTTGCCTTGCACCGGGATTTCCCATAGGACCTTTAATGCCTCACTTGAATGAGAATTTAAAGGCAAGTGTTACAAGATATTTAAAAAAAAACAAAACACCTCTAAAGTCACAGCCAAAGCCTAAAATGAATAAGAAAAATGACATGGAGAAAGAAGAAAATTCAAGATGGACAAAAGCGAACTTTATGAAACTATTAGTAATATGCTTACTTTGATAAAAATGAATAGTGCATCTATGAATGAGAATAAATGAAAATAGTCAAATAAAATGTGGAAAATAAAGAAAAAGCATTCATGGAAATTAAAATTATTGATAATAAAGGGGCACCTGGGTGACTCAGTTAAGCATCCAACTTCAGCTCAAGTCATGATCTCACGGTTTGTGAGTTCAAGCCCTGCACTGGGCTCTGTGCTGACAGCTCAGAGGCTGGACCCTGCTTTGGCTTCTGTGTCTCCTTTTATCTCTGTTCCTCCTGTGCTCATGCTCTGTCTCTGTCTGTCAAAAATAGGCAAACATTAAAATTGTTTTTCCATTATAGTCAAGATTCAAATTTTTTAAGGTTTTATTTATTTACTTTGAGACAGAGAGAGAGAGTGTAAGTGAGAGAAGGGCAGAGAGAGAGAGAGAGAGAGAGAGAGAATCCCAAGCAGACTCTGCACTACTAGTGTATTGTCCAAGACATGCTATTATTTACCATGCTTTGGCCTGCAAAGCGTTGGAACACAGACACGTAACACTCCTTTTGATGGTAATATAAAGATGAATTCACTCTGCACTACTAGTGTAGAGCCTGACTTAAGGCTCAAGGTCATGAACCACAAGATCATGACCTAAGCTGAAATCAAGAATCAGACACCTAACCAACTGAGCTACCCAGGCACCCCTGGTAGTCAAAAAAAAAAAAAAATCAATAGAAGTGTCCAAAGACTTTCAAAGCAATTCTCCTAAAATTAGAACAAAAACAAAGAAAGGGATAACAGGAAGAAAAAGATTTTTTTAAATAGATATTTCTCCAGATTGTCCACCAGCCTCAAAATAGGGGTTCCATAAGGAGAAATAGCAAAACATGAAGATCGTGCAATTTTATATGAATTATCTATTTAATAACTAATACACTATTCCATAATTGAAGGAAGGAATTTTTCAGATTTAAAATGTTGTTTGCTCAAATCAGTGAATGAAAGATCCATCAAGCCACATCATCTTGAGATACTATAATAAAGAAAAAATGAGTAGAATAAAGGAAAAATGAGTAGAATAAAGAAAAAATGAGCAGATCAAAAATTTTTCCCAGAGAGAAAGGTGGCATACAGTTAAACAGATGGAAATGTGCACAGCCAATAGCAACATTCTGTAGTTAAATCTGGAGAAAAACTGCAAGGATTCAAAACAAACCTCGGTGTCTGATCCTGAGCCAAATTCTAAATTCTCTGTGCTCATTTTTATTATCTGTAATATGAAGATAATAATACTACCTTGTTGAGAGAATTAAGTGACATAATGCACAGAGGAAGTTCTCAATATTAGCTATTTTTATATTGATAAGGTGATTAGTATATTTTTCAACAAGCACTTCTGATTAGAAAGAATTGTCTAGGAAACACCAGAGGTGTGAAAACATTTAAATTATTGAAATGAATAAGGACTACTAAACATGGGATAATAATGGAGAAAGATTGAAATGTTTAACTTAGATAATTGAATATATAAAAATAAAAGCCACACATAATAATTGCAAATGTAGTATTCAAAATATAAATTGGCAAGCTAAACTATAATTTGTGACAATCATGTGATAAAGAGTAATGTCATTAATTTGTAAAGAACATTTTTAATCAATAAAAATTCTGTTAATAGAAAATGGTCAAAAGATATGAACGAAAAATCATAGGAGAGATTAAAAAAATAAATATATGAAACTTAATATTAGCTATAAAAGTAATTAAAGATATACGACATGAAAAAATAATAGTGTTTTGACATTTTGGTCTAGGAATTTGGCAAATGACACAAATAACAACTGAATTAACTTCCTAAGTATATCTTCCTTTTACTTTATTCTTTGTTTAATATGTACCTTTACTTGGTAAGTACTTTCCCAGGTAGGTTCTAGGCTTTGTTAAGGTAGAGACTTGGAGTGTGTTGTTCAATGTGGCTTTCTCAGCCCCAGCCTCAGCTCCCTCAGGCCTATGTCGTAGGTAGGGAGGTCTATGCACAGGTCTTCTCTGGGCCCCAAGCCAAGAGAGGCTGAGCTGCAGGGCAGGGTAGTGGGAGGCTCCAGTCCAAGACAGAGTTTCCAGACAATAAGAGTGATGATGGCTGAAGGCTATTTGGGGGGCCCCAGGCCACTCCAGATGGTGAATCAACACATAGATATACATCAAAGCTAAGTAAGTAGGGGTGCCTGGGCAGCAGTCAGTTGGGCATCCAACTCTTGATCCCAGCTCAGGTCATGACCTCACAGTTAGTGAGTTCAAGCCCCACACTGGGTTCTGCACTGATGGCATGGAGCCTTCATGGGATTCTGTCTCTCTCTCTCTCTCTCTCTCTCTCTCTGCACTTCAAAAAAAATTTTTTTAAGCTATGTAAATATTTGATGACTGAGGAAATGCTGTTTAGGGTGCAGAGCAGTTATACAAGTAATGTGTGTGTGTGTGTGTGTGTGTGTGTGATTTATAAAATATTTTGGCAATCTGTAAATTTATATATCAAGAGCTGCCAGAGTCCAGCTTCCAGCAGGTCCAGGGCTCCCTGAAGGATGGACAGTGTCGATGAAACGGGGAGGGAATGAGAGAGCCACGGGTTTCTTTCTGCTCACCAGTCAGGCATGTCTGCTCTGACCTGAGAGTCAGTTTTATTTATGGGAAAAAATGTATGGGACCAGCACAGAAATAGCATTTGCCTTAGACAATGATTTCTGATGACAAATTTCTTTGGTATGTAAAAATGTCCCAGAACATAGATGGGTAGAAGACTCATGCATAATCTTTATCAATAGTGATTGATGTAGGTGAGTGGATACTTATCATATAGGGAAGGAAGGCATCCTCAGCATTCAAATACAAGGCAGTGTTTTTAGCATAGTGAAGGCAAAAGTTAGTTCTTTGTGAGCAGGGGTCCATAGCCTGTTTGCTTAAGGGGAAGTATAAGAAAAACAGGACTCTCAGGAACTGCAATGTTTGCTCCCATAAACATAAAAGAAGAGAAGAAGTTCCTACAATAAGTTCCTTCACAAGGTGCAATCTGCATATTTTAGGATAAGGGGACAAATCACTCCTTATACCAATCAACAAGGTGCCCTGAGGGGGTCAGTGCTTAAGCAAAAATAATTGAGTGGGGGGGTAGACATCGGTCACCATCCGACAGTAGGAGGCCTTGCAAAACCCACCTTAACCTCACAAGGAGTATTCTCAACTTAGTGAGTTCAGAAATGGCTCCCAACAAAGAACCATTCATAATCTTTAACACAGAATTTTTTTCTTTGCTGAAATCTAGCCTAAGAAAATCATACAACTATTTATTTGTTAAGTGTGTTCTTCAAGTTTTAATCCTAATGAAAACATGGAAGTCATTGATATGCCTAATAACAGGGGAGATGTTATACTAGGGTGGAATATTATGTAGCCATTAAAATCAACAATTTCAAAAACTACTGAATGATCTGGGAAGGTACTAATGATAAGTTCAATGAAATTTGCAAAATGTGAAATTATACACTGTAAGGCAAATGTTTAAAAGAACTTACATTTAATAAGGAACTGCACTAAATTTGTTAGTAGTAATTGTCCCTGGGTGTGGAATTATGGTACATTTAATTTCTATATTTTCTAAAACATTGTAAAACATTAAAAATAAAAAACTTGAGCCATATAATAAGCATTATTAAATCAGTAGGAGGCAGATAAAGGCAAGTTGTAAACATCTTTTGCACAGTATATGATTATTCCCTATGGGGATCATTGCCTTAGGTTTTAATTTGTTTTTGCCAGAAACAAGAAACAAAATTTTCCATAAAGAGATGGTAACTTGCCTGTCAGCAGCCCATTGGGCACTTCCAATTGAATACCTTTAGGAGAGAGAAAAAAGTGGCTACTTTCCCACTCAGTTTAACTAGCTCCTGGGACTGCTTACTGCCAGAGCAAAACCATCCCCTTTTATGGCTGGCACACTGGTACCTCTGGAGCCAAGAGGATCTGCCGACCATTACAAAGCACAATAGGTTCGTGCAGAGATTAGATGAAGTAGTACAAGGTAATTCAAAGACAAATTTATATTCCAACAATTAAATAACTCCTCGAACCACCAGAGCCAGTTCTCTGGTTAATTTGTTGTGTAGGCTGTTGAGTCTCAAAATGTCGTTAAATAGTTATAAAAAAAAATTCATGTGTGAATAAGTTTAATAAACAGTGGATTTTACTACTAAAGCACTTCTAGGACCCTTTGTATACTAAAGAGCCATGTAAATCGCAGAGATAGAAATATGATTTGCAGATTTTCTAAAACTTAATAGAGTCTTGGGCCCATATTTCGCAATATACTTCTCTTGCACCAAAGCTGTTTAGGAAATGATGGCCTTTGTATTCCCTGTAGAACTCTAAACTTAGATCTCTATCAGGAAAAGAACTATCCAAAAATTTCTCTGCCTTTTTTTTTTTTTGAAGACAGGTGTGTATTCATGTAAATGTAGGAGTAACAGGGTTATGCAAGGTAAAAAAAAAAAAGAAACAACTTGGAGAGTGGGGGAAGGTGTGTGGAAAAGATAGCAGTGCTATTAGAAAGTAGATTTGGATTAGCTGTAAATGTATATTACAAAGTCTATGTAACCACCAAAAAAAGTAAAATAAGTATAACTGACAGGCTAAGAAAGGAGAGAAAATGTAATCATGTAAAATGCTCAGTAAAACCACAAAACACAGAAAAGGAATGGAAGACAAAAATAGGGACAATAGCAGCAAATAGAAAATAGTAACATATATGGTATACATTAATCCAACCATGTATCAGTCAACACTTTGAATGCTAGTGGTCTGAATGCAACAATCAAAACGTAGCAGTGGCTGGCTCTCAAGAAGTCAGTAGACTTTAGTGAGGAAGCTGAAGTGGAGAACTCAGAAGATGCAAGATTAGCATGAAGTAAATTGCCAAGTATACAATTCTATGAATTGCCATGGACAGGCCTTGAAAGATTTAGATGCATGATTGACTTTTGTTTCCTATGGTATCTAATTTTTTTCCCCCCAGTGGCTTAAAGCAAGAACCTTATTATCTCAGTGTTTTTGTATCTCAGGGATCCAAGCATGATTTGGGAGTTCTACTTTAGGGTATTTCAGGCTGTAATTGAGGTGTCAGCTAGGGCTAGAGTCTTAACTGGAGAAGGATCCACTTCTAAGCACACACATGTGTTGGCAGTTACTTGTGGCTTGTCAGCTGAGGGTCTGCATTGCTACTTGGTAGGCTGAGACAGGAGGATCGCTTGAGCCCAGGAGTTCTGGGCTGTAGTGCGCTATGCCAATCGGGTGTCTGCACTAAGTTCGGCGTCAATATGGTGACCTCCCTGGAGCAGGGGACCACCAGGTTGCCTAAGGAGGGGTGAACCGGCCCAGGTTGGTATCTAATATTTATCATGAGATTATGAGTTTACCAGTCCTATATCATATGCCTCTACATTAGTTATTAGGAAAAATAGTTAACTATACGTTTATTTTATGCCAAAAGAGTAGTTGAGAATACAATCTGGTCTTTGATAACAGCAAATGTTATATTCCTTTCATAACTGGTCTTTGATTTCTGTCTTGTAACCTGTAATTTCCATCAATCTGATTTAAATGTGAAGAATTTTAAGTTTTAACAAAGACATGGCTTCCCATCAAATTTTAAAACTTTGCTTTGACACTTAGTTTGAGGCATTTTGTTGATAAACATTCTTTGTTTTCAAGCTCTATGTAATATACTTTGGCAGGAAAAGAAGGCATTTGCTCCCTGTCTTTAATTAAAACTAAATTGGTTTAGAAACATTGTTTCATCAAGAATGCAATATTAATAAATGAACTTGTGTGAGCAGTAAAGAGATAAGGTCTTATTCTGAGATTAGTTATATTTAGTAGGACAGTCAATTATCTTATTCATACGTTCCTACCAAGGAGTTAATTGCTACAGATGTTGTTATCCCTAAAAGAGAGTCAATAACTATACCTAGGGATATCACATTATCAGAAGAGTACACATAGGCCACATCACTATGCTAACTAATATTTTTCTTCACAATCTACCCAAGTCCCGGCATGTGCATTAACAAATGTCACTCAGGCAACCAGTAGGGGGAGGAGCTGATGGAGCCTTGGAGCTGAATATAAACAGTAGCTGATGCTAAGTATGTTTAGAATCTAACTTTTCAGACATTTGTATATTAAGGGACATTGTAAAGAAAAATGGTGCTCATATCCAGAAAAGAAGCATATCAGTTTATCCAGTGATGAGCTCAGGTTTATCCTAGATCTATAGACTCAGTGCCACCTAGTGGTTAATCACAAGTATGAGGCTTCCTGGGAATCTTACTCTGGCCACATTCCCAGCTCCATCAGAAAGAACTACTTCATAACATAGTGCAGTCCATAATGAACATTTATATTCACTCTTTAAGAGATACTGTTTTGATTCATATACTACATTGGTTCAGTCTTTACTGAATCCACAGCCCCTAATCCCAAGCTATATAGCTTATAATATCAGAATCAGCTTTTGGTATACCTGTTTCCATCATGCTAATTGGCATGTTTCATCACAAATTGAGTCCTCTCTAGTGCCAGTGTATCTTTAACGTAGACCCTTAGACTCCTGTTCACAGCATAGACTCTGAATTTTGCTTAGAGAAACAAACTTTGCAATTCATTCACGTTCTAATTCCAGCTCTGAAACTGACTCATTATATGGCTTTTAACAAATTATTTAACTTTTCTGAGACTTATTTCCCCAAATATTTAAAATAGAGTCAATAACCATCTCTTAATGCCATTTTAGATATATTTATATAAATGACCTATGTAGAGTCCTAGACATATAGTATGTGTTTGATAAATAGTAGCTATTATTAAAGTCTTTGAAAAAGGAAAAGATGCATTAGCAGAAATTTTATCTCATTAAATATTTTGTAATTTCATACACAAGAAAATCAAATCTTTGGCTCTGTTCCACAGTGCTTGAAAAGGTGCCTACACATCAGAAATTCAAGGCATATATTTTGAGAGGATGGAAATAATGTCTTGTTTAAGACAAGATCATCCCCTTTTGCTCTCCCTTCATCTTTTGTGTTCATGGCATTCTTTCAAAAACTGAGAATGGGAAATTTAGCAGAACACATGAAGAGATTAAGTTCCACTCACAGTTATTACATTGTTTACTCAGTCACTTGTAATCACCTTGTTGCTATTTTAGAATTGCCTTGACTGTACTGTCTCATAAATTGAGAAAGTAAATTAATCACACATTCTTGCTAAGTGAGATCTTCTCCTGACTGTTTCATTATAGTATTCCATTTGGCACACATCACCTTAAAAAGCATATATTCCTACTGGTGGCCAAAATTAATCTTATACAGTGATAGTACTTTGATCAAAACTTGTCAGCAATTGGTTTACTACTGAAAGCTACTGTCTTCACTTAATTTCCTCTCTTCCTTCAAGGGGCTACCACAGAATTGTGCCTTTGAGTTTCTTCTTACCAACATGAAATATACAAAGATAAGCTTAGCCAGTCAGAAGATGGACTTCTGTCCTGGGTAATGAACTTGGCATGTATGGAGGAGGCTAGCAAGATTTATACAAACTATTGATAGCTATGCATTCCTGTTCTTTTATATGAAAAATGGTGATATTTTCAAAATGAGTAGGGAATTATGTTTAGAACCAGTAGCACTTGACTCTTCTCATTACTTATTAGCAATAGTTGAGACTTTGGAAGAGAAAAGTTTACTCTACAAAATATAATGATAAGCTGAACTGTGGCCTAAGACTCCAGAAGGATCTTCTCTTGCATAGAGATGGACTGTGTTTTTCAATGTCAGAAAACAGTATGTTTACTGGAAGGCTAGGCAACTCTACATTTTAAACTGGAGGTAGAAAGATGAGGGGGAAAAAATTCCCAGGGCAACAAGAATACAGAACAGAGGAGTTAAAATGGTGAGTGCAGGAATTAAAATGCTGAGTAACAAGGCAGAGAAGGACAGATACCATATGTTTGCACTCATAGGTTTAACAGGAGAACAGGAGAAACCTAATGGAGGACCAGGTGAGGGGAAGAGGGAAAGAGAATTGGGGAGAGAGAGGGATGCAAAACCTGAGAGACTGTTGAATACTGAAAACCAACTGAGGGTTGAAGGGGAAGGGGGAGAGGGGAAAAGTGGTGATGGTAATGGAGGAGGGCACTTGTGGGGAAGAGCACTGGGTGTTATATGGAAACCAATTTGACAATAAACTATTTAAAAATAAAATAAAATAAAATCTCTCCTAAAGAGAAAAAAATGCTGAGTAACAATAAGAGGAGACATGAAATGCCTTGGACACTCAAATACTGATGAACAGCACAGCAGGAAGAAGAAAAGCACATTTTAGTTTAGAATAGAGTTGTTAAAATAATAAATGAGATGCATCTATGGGATTGTGAGGAGAGGGTCAAGACTGGAAGGGTATGTCCTGCTTGTACTGAGTGATGTGCAGACCCTGAAACCTAAATAAGTAAGGTATGGCTTCAGAGTAGAATGCAAAGGGGAAAACAGCAAATTGAGGTTAGAAAGGAAGGCAGGGGCCTCTTTTGAAAAGACCATTTTTCATAAACTATAGTCCACAGACAATGGCAAATGGTTTTTTTTTCCTCTAAAAATAATTGGGTGGAAAAAATAATCTAGAATAGAAGTAAATATACATACAAAATAAGTGTTATGTATGTGAGATTCTAGAAGGATAGACAAGAAAGGAAGGAAGAAAGGAAGAAAGAAGAAAGGAAGAAAGAAAGAGAAGGAAGGAAGAAAAAGAAGAAAAAGAAAGAAGGAAAGATACAAAGACAGAAAGATAGGTAGGGGCACCTGGGTGGCTCAGTGGGTTAGGCGTCTGACTTCAGCTTGGGTCATGATCTCACAGTCCGTGGGATCGAGCCCCTCGTCAGGCTCTATGCTGACAGCTCAGAGCCTGGAGCCTGCTTTGGATTCTGTGTCTCCTTCTCTCTCTGCCCCTCCCCTGCTTGCCCTCTGTCTGTGTGTCTGTCTCTCAAAGACAAAAAAAAAAAAAAAAAGATAGCCAGACAGATAGATGTACCTGGGGAAAATGGTCATGTTCATCTTGGTTGGGATGGAGTTAAGTCATCTTAACTGCAGAGGATTTGAGTCTTGAAATAAGGTATCCTATAGGGGTCAAACAATTCATTTCTTACCATTTCAATTTAACTATTCTTTCACATGCTTGGAGAAAACTACTCATTTGCTAACCTATCAGTAGCTGCTTGCTCCTTTGTAAGTTACTTTGCTACTCATTTGATATTCCTTTTCCCAAAACAATGACACAAAATAATGAGCCCATGTTCAGCAGGAGCTGTCAAATTAGCAACATTGCAAAACAATAATCAGAGAAAATGGATTGTGGTGTTCATGCTCTAGTAATGACTATTCCTCTGTGGAGCTATTAGCAAAACCAAGTGATTTGATCAGTATGCAGTTTTAATGAAGTCTGGAGTACACAAATGGAAAATGACATGGGAGGAGTTTTATTTCTTTTTGGGAGGTATACATTTGCCCTTATTTTTCACTAACACTAGACTCTTTATCACTGTAAATGCTTGGAGTCAAGTCACAGAAATCATTGACACTAGAATTTTTTGGAAGGTGATATTCACCAGTGATCCCACAGGATAGGTCACTTACAATAGCTATATATCAACACCTTTGGCTTATTTTAATTTAATTTAATTTTTAATCCTCGCATTTACTGGATGGTTTATGAGGCTTAGATAACTTCATTTTGTTGCAGTTTCCTCACATGTAAAAAGAAATTGATGGATAATTAAAATATATAATTATTTCTTTTATCTGATGTTTTTAAAACTACTATACAATACAGATACAGCAATACATAAAACTTAAGGAATGCATGTTTATATTATTTATTTTTGCTTTTTGTTTGTTTTGTTTTAGTTTGAGGTCTTGCACCAATCCTTGAACACTTCTGCTAAAGCATCATATTCTTTAAATAAAATTGGAACAAACAATTGACCAGGCTATCAAAGTGCTTTGTAGGCATAGATTTGTCAATAAATATTTATTTAGAGCTACCATGTGGCAGGCACTGTTCGAGGCTTTGCAGATACATTATTAAATGAAAACCACTGATCCTATCTTCATGATACAGGGAAACCAATGGGGAAAACAAAACAAAACAAAACAAACAAAATATGAACTGACTCTTAAAATGTGCAAGAAAATAAAAATGAGTAACATAGAAAAAATAAAATATATAGAAAATAACAAAGGAAGACAATGTAATTAAGTTCAAATATACTTATAATTACAATAAATGTAAATAAACTACATTGACAAATTAAAAAACAGAGATTTTCAGATTGGATTAAAAAAATAATTCAGGAATATGAAATTTACAAAGGATACATAAATCCAAGGATACTGAAAAGAAAAAAGGATGAAAAAAGATACCAGATAAACATAGTATATTTATGAAAGTGTAAGTCACCATATTGGCATCAGACAATATAGTCTGTAATAACAAAAAGCATCATTAAAGACAGAAAAAGACTTCAGTTCAATGGAAAGATGTAAAAATTCTAAACTTGTATGCATATAACAAATGTTAAATTGTGCTAAATCAATAGGATAGTCATATGCAATAGAATAAACTTGAAGGGTGCCTGGGTGGCTCAGTCAGTTAAGTATCTTACTCTTGATCTCAGCTCAGGTCATGATTTCATGGTTCGTGAGATCAAGCCCCATGCTGGGATCTGAGCTGATAGCATGGAGACTGCTTTGGATTCTCTCTCTTCCTCTCTCTGCTGTATTCTCTGTCTCAAAATAAATAAATAAACTTTAAAAAAAGAAACTAGGATTCATACACACACACACACACACACACACACATACATACATACACAGACATTAAGTCAGAATAGATCAAGGACCTAGATTTAAGAGCAAAAACTATGAACCTCTTAGAAAGCATAGGAGTGAATATTCATGATCCTGAATTTGGCAAAGGATTCTTAGATATGATATCAAAAGAATGGGTTAAAGAAGAAAAAGATAATAAATTGACTATCATGAAATTAAAAATGTATGCTTCAAAAGATGCCATTAAGAAAGTAGAATGGGAGTGCCTGGGTGGCTCAGTAGGTTGGGTGACCAGCTGAGGCTCAGGTCATGACCTCAGAGCTTGTACGTTCAAGCCCCACTTTAAGCTCTGTGCTGACAGCTCAGAGCCTGGAGCCTACTTTGGATTCTGTGTCTCCCTCTCACTGTCCCTCCTCTGCTCTCACTCTTGCTCTCTCTCTCTCTCTCTCTCTCTCTCTCTCTCTCTGTCTCTCAAAAATAAATAAACATTAAAAAATTAAAAAAGAAAGTAGAATGATGGGGCACCTGGGTGCTCAGTTGGTTGAGCGTCCGACTTTGGCTTAAGTCATGATCTCAGTTTGAGTCCAAGCCGCACAATGGGATCTGTACTGACAGCTCAGATCCTAGAGCCTGTTTCAGATTCTGTGTCCCTCTCTTGCTCTGCCCCTCCCTCACCCATTCTTGCTCACTCACGCTCTCTCTGTCTCTCTCTCTCTCAAGAATAAATAAAACATTCCTTTTTTTTAAAAGTAGAATGGTAACCCACAGCCAGGGATAAGAATACTTTCAAATTCTAGACTGGTATGGTACTTTTATCAAGAATGTATGGAGAGCTATTATAATAATAATAGTACAAATAACCCAATTTAAAAAGAATGGCTAAAGAATCTGAATAGACCTTTAAGGAAGAGACAGGAATGGTCAATAAGCACCATTAAGTCATCAGAAAAAATGTAAATTAAACTACAATGACATAGTACTTGACACCCTATAGAATGACTAGAATAAAAAAGCCAGATAATAATAAGTGTTAGAGAAGATATAGGGAAACTGTAAACCTCATGCACCTCTGGTGGATATATAAAATGCCACATTTGCTTTGGTGCATAGTCAGGTATTTTCTAATGTGATTAGTTATAAGTTGCCATATTATTCACCAATTCCACTCCTAGGAATCAAGATAAAAGAAAACATGTTCACACATTACTGGTACATAAATGTTTATAGCAGTGTTGTTCATAATACCCAAAAGGTGGAAGGAAAGAACTCAGAGGTCCTTCAGATGGTGAATGGATAAACACAAGGTGGCATATTCATACACTGAGATGTTATTCAGCTATAAAAATGAAGTTTTGATACATGTCACAACATGGATGAACCTTGAAGCACTGTGCTAAATGAAATAATCTAGTCACAAAAGACCTATATTATATGATTCAGTTCATACTAAATGTGCATAATAAGGAAATCTATACAGACAGAAAGTAGATTAGTGGTTGCTGAGGGCTAAGGGGTAGGAATAAGGGAAAAGAAGGTGATAGCTAAAGAGTATGGGATTTCCTTTTAGGTGTAAAATATTCTAAGATTGTGATAAAGGTTGCACATACCTATGAATATACTATAAACCACTGAAATGTATACTTTAAATGGATGAAATGCATAGTGTTTAAATCATATCTCAACAAAGCTGTTTAAAAAAATAACCTCACGATGCTCAGCATCACTCATCGTAAAGGAAATACAAATCAAAACCACACTGAGATACCACCTCACGCCAGTCAGAGTGGCTAAAATGAACAAATCAAGAGACTATAGATGCTAGCGAGGATGTGGAGAGACGGGCACCCTCCTACACTGTTGGTAGGAATGTAAACTGGTACAGCCACTCTGGAAAACAGTGTGGAGGTTCCTCGAAAAACTATCCATAGAACTCCCCTATGACCCAGCAATAGCACTGCTAGGGATTTACCCAAGGGATACAGAGGTGCTGATGCATAGGAGTACATGTACCCCAACGTTCATAGCAGCACTTTCAGCAATAGCCAAATCATGGAAAGAGCCTAAATATCCATCAACTGATGAATGGATCAAGAAGATGTGGTTTATATATACAATGAATATTACATGGCAAGAGAAAGAATGGAATATGCCCATTTGTAGCAAAGTGGATGGACCTCGAGGGTGTCATGCTAAGTGAAATAAGGCAGAGAAGGACAGATACCATATGTTTGCACTCATGGGTCTAACAAGAGAAGCCTAACAGAGGACCATGAGGTGGGGAAGGGTGAAAGAGTTGGGGAGAGGAAGGGAGGCAAATCCTGATAGACTCTTGAATACTGAAAATGAACTGAAGGCTGAAGGAGGAGGGGGAAAGGAAAGGGAGGTGATGGTCATGGAGGAGGGCACTTGTGGGGAAGAGCACTGGGTATTATATGGAAACCAACTTGACAATAAACTATATTTAAAAAAAAAATAACCCCACACTATACAAAAGAAAATTTGTTTGACTTGCACAATCACTGTGAAAGATTTCAATGTATCTCCTGCAATTTTATATAAGTTATAGTGCTAAACATTATAAAATATGTACATATAATAAACAAAAAATATCACACTTGACTATTACAGGATAAAGAATTTCAGGCTTAAATGTTCCATTTAGAAAAACTGAACTATGTTTAAGTGATTAATTAAATCTCGAGTTTTTCAAAGAATTATGCATACCACATTATTTTTAATTTATGCAATTAACTCAAGTCAATAACAAAAAGATAAATTAAAACTTTTATCAGACTTTAAAAACATAATTCTAAGTAACTTATCAAATAAGAATTCAAAATGAGAATTAAAAACATTATTAGAAGAAAAGATAATAAAATGCTAAATTTATGAAATTGTGTAATGGAGCAAATACTACATCAAGGAATATTTATATCTTTAATTGCTGTATTAGAAAGAAAAAAGTGCTAAACATGAGCTGTGTCCAAGTTAAAAAGTTTAAAAAAGAGCAAACACAAAAAAAAAAAACAAAGAAGCAAAACATAAAGATAGTAGAAATAAATGAACTAGAAAACAAAAATTTAATAAACAGGATCAGAAAAGCTACTATTTTGTTGTTTGAACAGACTTGTAAAATTGATAAACTGGCAATCTAAACAAGATTAAGATATTACAAATATACAATATGAGGAATAAACAAAGAGACATTAGAAATACATCAGAAATTGAAGCTTTAAAAGAATACATTGAATAACATTGAGATGTTACTTAAAATTTTGACATAATCAAATTTCTAGAAACGTAAAATTTACCAAAACAGATTAAGAATAAGTAGAAAGTCCTCACATCCCTATAATAATTAAAGAATTCGAATGTGCTGTTTTAAAAGAATTCTAAAAAGAATTATAAATTTACACAAACTTTTCCAGATATATATATAAAAAGAAACAGCACCCAATTCACTATATGAAGCCAATAAAGAAAAACAATAAAAAATGTCTTTAAAATAATAAAACTCCAGCTATGTATAAAAGGGATAATAACCAATTATTTTTAACCTAGGCATTCAAGGGTCTAATAACTTTAGAATTCCTCATGTTATTCCCCATTTTATGACTTTTTTTTTTAAAAAACCCGCTATGATCATTCCAATTAACTAGAGAAGAAATAGAATCAAGCGAATGTTTGAATGCTGGTGGGAATGATCCAGTAGAGAGAGGGAGAAAAGATGAAGTGGGAAAGGATGTAGAGAATTTCTGTAACACTGTCCTTAAGCAGTTAGGACAGAATGAGATCTAAGTAACAAGTGGGAGACTTGGCTTTGGATAGATATCTATGCAAATATGAAGAAAAGGGAATATAGAGAGCAATGTGGAACTGGGACTGTGTATTCTAGTGTGATTGTTTCATTTTTCTCCATAAGGAAGTGTGTGTGTGTGTGTGTGTGTGTGTGTTTTGCACATGTACGTACTATTTATTAGAAAGCTACAGACATTTAAACTATAAGCTAATAAAACAAGACCATTTTCAGACAATCTGGGTATGAGTGTTTTAGACTATCCTCCAGTAAGGTTGATTCTTGAATATAAAACACTGACTTGAGTTGGGTTGTTAGATTTCTTTCTAAGTACTCTTTGGCATCTTTATCATGGAGAAAGTTCCACACCTTCTTTTTAAAGCTCAGTGTAGCATGTGACTACATGGTATAGGAGTTAAAAGCAAAAAGTGGTGTCAGACATTTGATTCCTACAGTCTGCAACTCACTGGCTATGAAAGTTTTGGAATGATGGCAGGGTCTAATCACTTCGGTTCTTTCATTTAAAAAAAATTTTTTTTAAAAAGTAATTTATTGTCAAGTTAGCTAACATACATAGTGTTCAGTGTGCTCTTGGTTTCAGGGGTAGATTCTTGTGATTCATTGCTTACATAGAAAGACTCAGTGCTAACTTGGATGTAAATTAAACAATAAATTAATAATTTAAAGAATCTCCCAACAAATGAGAGCCCTGGGCCGGATGGCTTCCCAGGGGAATTCTACCAGACATTTAACGTAGACTTAATACCTATCCTTCTCAAGCTGTTCCAAAAAATAGAAATGGAAGGAAAGTGTTCAGACTCATTCTATGAAGCCAGCATTGCCTTGATCCCAAACCAGACAGAGACCCCACTAAAAAGGAGAAATACAGGCCAATATCCCCGATGAACATGGATGCAATAATTTTCTACAAGATACTAGCAAATATAATTCAACAATATATTAAAAGAATTATTCACCATGATCAAGTGGGATGCATTCCTGGACTGCAGGGCTGGTTCAATACTTGCAAATTAATCGGTGTGATTCATCACATTAATAGAAGAATGAATAAGAACCATGTGATCCTGTCAATAGATGCAGCACTCGACAAAATACAACATCCTTTTTTAATCAAAACCCTCAAGAAAGTTGGGATAGAAGGAACATACCTTATCATCATAAAAGCCATATATGAAAAGCCCACAGCTAATACCATTGTCAATTGGGGAAAACTGATCGTTCCCCATTCTCTCATTTTAAAAGCACCTATCCCATTGGGCTGCAGGAACTATTAAAGTATATATAAACACTCCATTAGACAGAGTTCGATCTGGAAAACAGAAGTCATGCTACACATCCCAGGTAAAAGGAGTTTAGTATATATGCTTAGCATTTAATGACTTGTGGAAAGGTTGGGGAGAAAGAAGTCAGAAAAGCTGCTTCTGAAATTTGCAAAGTTGATGCTGAAGATATCAGTTGTAAGCACCAAACTAGGTGGTTCACTTCATTCAACCAAGAAGCTGCTTCAATTCTTGAAACTGAGAAGGCGTCACTCCTCGTTTCAGTCCTCAGTGGCCAAGGGGGTGGGAAGCTGCTTTGGCTTCTTGTCTGTCCAGGCGTCTGGCTGCACCCACTTCCCAGGATTAATGGCTTCTTCTATACTTCTACTTCACAGACCTCTGGAGTTCCTCTCATTGGTAAACTCTAAGCCAAAATCATGCAAGGAAGGAGAGTCTGAGAAACACAATTTACAGTCTTAGAATGGAGTGTTGTGGTTCGAGCCCAGCACTTACTTAACACGGGGCTGGATAGAAGAGAACTTGCTGAATAAATGGTTGCGGCTCTTACTACTTATCACACGAAAATCCCCATGTTGTGTCTATGGCACAGCTTCACTGTACACTCAGTTTTCATTTGTGAAATTAGGAAAAAATATTGCAGCATATGGTCATGTCAGGTTTAAGAGAATCATCTCAAACCATTAGCCTGTTTTTATGTGGTTTAGAAAACTCACTTCAAATCATGGTTACTGTATACTTTAATGAACACATTAAAGATTTGAATCTTTAAGTATTTATTATGCATCCTGTGAATAAGCATTGCATTATACAACCTGAGGAAAACAAGAATAAATCTAAGACATAGTCCTTACTATTGAGAAACTTTCTGATTTACCAGAAAATCAATGGCTGAACAATGGGAACAAATAATTCAAGAGCTAATTTCCCTTGGTGTTCTACTATAAATATTCATTTCCCGCCCCCCCCACCTTACTCCTCTTAATGTATTTGTATTTTTAGTTGGGAGATCTTAATATCATGGCAAAAAGTGTCAAACATGCTTAGATGAATTCACATATGTGGATGAAGTAAGCATTCCTACGATATTGCCATCAGATCTAGAATATTCCATAAACCCTCTACTTAGATAAAGATAACATTTTCTCCCTAAACCACCTCTATCAGTTATAAAAACTTTTGGTTTCTTTTTCTAGAATATTGAGGTTTACTAAACAAATTCAATATATTCACTTAGATATGAATTTTCTGGTCTGAGCGGTTTTATGTTTTCAGATAATTGTTCTCTCAGCTGGGAATGAATTTCCCTTTTTTGTCTATCTGGCAGAACCCTATCTTTCAAGACTTATCTTGAGCATTGTCTCTTGTAAGGAAACCTACTTCATCTCTCCCAGCCAGAATTAGATGCTTCCTTTACTGTGTCTCCCTTCCCATCAGAGCACATTTCTATCATACTGTGTTGTAAATATGCATATTTTCATACTGTATTGTCACTGTTTAAATCCACATCTCCTCCACTGCAGACTGATTTTTTTAAATCTACAAATATCTGGTTCATCTTTATGTTCAGTGCTTATTTCATTGTAGGTCCTTGGATTAGTTTCCTATTCCTATAGAAAAAAAATTACCCCAACTTTGGTGGCTTAAAACAACCCAGATTTATTCTCTCATAGTTCTGGAGGTCAGAAATTTGAAACATCTGACTGGGCTAAAAATTAGTATCAGCAGGACTATATTCCTTCTGAAGTCTCCAGGGGAGAATTCATTTCCTTGCCTTTTTCAGCTTGTAGAGACTATCTCTATTCCTTCTCTTGGCTCCTTTCCCATATTCAAAGCCAATGTAGTTTCTTCAAATACCTCTCTACCTCTTTTACTTAAAAGGATCCTGATGGTTTTAATCATCAATCCAGGCTAATGTCCCAAATCAATATCCTTAACTTAATCCTATCTTCCAAGGCTGTTTGTCATGGAAGGTAACATTCCCAGGTTCTGAGTAGAAGGACGTGGACTACTTAGGGAGCCAAGGGGAGTATTGTTCTGTTTACTACAGTGTCCAACAAAGCTTAATCCATGAATGAGGCATTCGTATACCTCAGCACCATCCATTCTCTGAATAATGATTTCTTTGAACTCTCTGGACCTCTTTAAGCTCTGTACAATTTTTGTGGCATGGAGCACAGAAGTCTTTGTGATTCTGGGTGTGAATGCTTTGTAACTGATTACTTTAATTATGCTTCCAATAGAAACCGTACCATTTGACTCTCCTAAGGAATAAAAATATTATAGTTTAGATTTTTATTTTTTAAGAAAGTATTAGGTTTTCTTAAGTCTCATTTTTTTAATATAGCCCCTCTTCCATAGAGCAACAGAGAAGTACTTTGTCAGACTTAAAGAGAGAGGGCAAATGAATATAGTTACTGTTTGATGAGAAAAACAAAATAAACAAGCCATTATTATCATATGAAATACACTGAGATTTGCTGCCCTGTCTTTTGGGTCTTCAAATTTATAAATAAAGAAGGAAATATTATAGTTTTCAGGCTCCTTTGTCTTCTTTCTGCAACTTTTCTAATCTTTCATCATTTCAATCACTTTTCCCTCCTTTTTTCTTGTTCTTTGTTTTCTTTTTGGTCATATTTGATTTAAAATAACCATCCACAATGTTTCTTTGGATTCTTTCATCCTTTTTAAAGAATTTCATTTTGGGGTTATTGTCATTATTTATCCATTGTCAATTTAAACTCTGGAAGATTCCAAATAAAAAAAATTCCCTTATCATCTTTATTTAAAATAAATTTGAAATCCACATTTTATTACAAAGACATCCATTGACTTTATGTTGCTACTATCAATATTAGCACTGTCACTTAAAGTCCAAATTGTCAGCATCAATGTCAAAGTAAATATCAATAAAAAGGTGTCCTTTAGTTGCATTCAAATCACCAGAGTTATAGTGACAAGTTGGTATGTGAAAGAAAATCATTTGAATGCCATAAGGATTTGCAACTCTCATTGGTGTCAGTTTAAAAGCAATTCACATTTTAGAAGAAATTATTAAAGTCCTTGAATTTGTATTTGCCAACCACAAGAAAGCTTTGAGGTCATACAAGGAAACTGAGGTAGGAGAGAAAAGTAAACGCTCACTATGGAAAAAAATAAGGAATTCATATAGCAGGTATTCTGTTGATTCACAACCACTCTGGGAATCCATTCAGCCTTCCTAGGATTTTCCACTTGCAGCCTATGGTAAGAGTGACCAGGTAATTTCAGGCACAGAAACAAATGTCACTTTCACATAAAGAAAAGGTAAAAATATTTCTCTTTGCGAAATATATGATTCTCTCTCAGAGAAACTTTTAAGGAAAACCTAAGGCAATCTGTTGATATCTGATCCTAAGGAACTATTTTATCAGAGGCAAGCTGTATTTATCATAATAAATCATTATATTTTACATGAAGCTGCTCACTGCTTATCTCCTTACCATTTACCATAGCACACAACTTTTGAACATGAAAATATTACCCAACCAGGATTGATATATATGAAATTTAAAACTTTAATGTTTTTGAAAATCTATGATTCTAAAGTTTGTTTTAAACAGATATAGAGTTGTCTGGACTTATATAAAAGAATATAGAGTTTTATATAAAAGTAAAAAAAGGGAAAATATTCTCTTCAGATTGAGGCTTAAACCAAGAAATTCATATAATGTGTTATATCTGTAACTTCATATGGATTACATGAGAGAGCCTTGTTATCTTGTCAGCTTCTTGTCTTAAATTCATAGTAGCGCTATGGACTTGGACTTTCTGCTCAGATCTATGTATAACGGAAAAGGCACATATTATATTTATCTTAATTTTCCTGTTTTTTATTATGTTATATATATTACATTGTAATAATATTATATATGTATAAATTCAAAACAAGAACAGAGACAAAAAAACAGTATTGTGAGAACTAAGTAGAACTTAATGAATTATTTGAAAGTCACTTCTAATAAGTTATTTGTAAACTCCCAACTTATCCTCAATAGACAAATACTAAGGCTATCTTGTTATGTTGGACACATAACGAGGAAAATTCAGATGTAAATAAGCAGGTCTTCATCGCCCATTACATGCAACATTATCTTCTAGATGTTTTCTTCAATTGCTAGATTGAGCTAAAGGTACAAGAAAAATTATGTCCACGTACTTAGGTAGCTACTTATACTCTTGATATTTGTACTTTATAACTGAACGTGATTTTGAGTTATTACGACTTCTAAAAGAATCAAATGAGATAATAAGCAAAGAAAACATGGATTCTCTTTTGTATTCAATTCTGGACTGATCTGAGTATACAGACATTTGTATAAAAATTAATTTAGCAATCGTTTAACCACTCTGTTCCTCTTTTCAATCTGTATGTAACTTTACTATCATTTAAAATGTTATTTACATGTTTTATTAATATATCATAGAATAAACTGAAATTTAAAAATTTTGCTAAGACATTAACAATTAAAAGTATAGATATTTCCCTTGCCTTATTGTACATTAGTTGAAATATATTAGTGTCCTTTATTTTTACAGTGGATCTCTTTTATTATTTTCAATCCTAGAGAAAGATCACTGTTATCAACTTAATTGAACACTTAAAATCTGTAGTAACAACCCAGAAATGTTTTCTACTCCTCTATTACCTAGCTTTTGATAATTCCTCCAACTGCTTGCTTTAAGAACTTTCTGGAACCTGCCATGTAGTTTGATGCTGTAAAATATAAAGGTTAATTTGCTAAATTGCTGAGACTTTAATTACAACACATCAGTTACTTAGACTGTTTGGCATTTCCTGTAAATTCTTCTAATTAGGAAACCCTTAGAGATTCCTATCAAAGGAGATGAAATCACCAAAATGTGTTGGCAGAGATATTTTCCTCTTACTGAGGAAAATTATAAGCATTTGGAAAAACTTAGGAATTTTAATTTTACAATTAAGATATTGTGGTATGACCTCAAATGTTTTCTGAGTTTGTTGTAATTGCTTTATTGCCCTGTGTGTGTGTGTGTGTGTGTGTGTGTGTGCGTGTGCGTGCGTGTGTAGAAAAAGAATGTGCTTGCTCTGATATGGGGGGAAATTATGATTAAAGAAGAATTCATTTAAAAGTGTGTTACAAGGAGTGCCTGGGTGGCTCAGTCGATTAAGCCTCCGACTTCGGCCCAGGTCATGATGTCACATTTGTGGATTCGAGCCCCGCGTTGGGCTCTGTGCTGACAGCTAAGAGCCTGGAGACTGTTTCTGATTCTGTGTCTCCCTCTCTCTTTGCCCCTCCCTGCTCATGCTCTGTCGCTCTCTGTCTCAAAAATAAATAAAACCTTTAAAAAAAAAGTATGTTACAAGAGAGGATCCATAAATTGTTAGACTGTAAATTCAAAACTCAGAATTCAGGAGGAAAAAAAATACCTTAGATTTCAATGTAGTGTGTTTTAATTACATTTTATCTGTTTATTTATTTATTTATTTTTTTACCAAGAGTGGAAAAGTATTTGCTTCAGCTTGCAACATATCTATGTAATATCAAGAACAAAACAAAAATACTGATCAACCGTCAGGCTATCTTTTAGTCTACTCCATGTGAAACATGTAGATTTCCTCATGGAAAATAACCCTGTTATCATAAGGTGTTACCAAATCCCTAACTACTCATACCAACTATGCCATATGTTTTCATATATACAAAGGAAATCTTCTCAACACACTGGCACTGTTTGTGCACATTTAATCATGGATAAGACATAAATATTGAAATGTTAAACTCAAAGAGATTCTTAACTTGTTCCTATTTTGATTCTATTTCTGAATAATTTCCTATGTGAATAAGAGAATAGACTTGAAGGCCATGTTTATTATGAATAAGACACTTTCCTGATGAGGTATTAACTACAAACCCATTATCTGTTACAAAGTTGAAAGAGAGAAATGGTTCATGGTCCAAATTGAGGCTGAGAAGAAGTGCCAGGTGCTCTAAGGACTGGTCAGCTTCATGACTAGAACTGATGCAACAAGCCAGTGTTTCCTGGAAAATCTAGAAAACAAGACATGGCTAATTTATGAGTTGTTTTGTGGCCAAAGGTAAAAACAGTACTAAAAATGATAACTAAAATTTATGAATTCCATTATGTTTCAGGCAGTATTTTCAGCTCATAATCCTTACTCTAATCCTGAGCCTATGCTGTATACACTAGGGTTATCCTTATTTACATATGGAGAAGGTAAAACACAAGGTGTCTGGGAATACTGTCAAGGACACATGGCAAGCTGGTATCTGAGCTCTATCTCCTGCTAACTAATTTCACCTGTGGAAAGTAATAGGAAGAGTTGAAGTTAGATTGTCAGACCATAGGCTAGAGTCCAGAAATTCAAAACACTGAGCAGAGTTCACAGGCAGAGGTCAAATTCATCATGAACCTGCTGTTCAGCTGAGTAAGTAAAATGCATCAACAAGAACACAATCTTAAACTCAAGAGTTTAAAGTGTGAGGGAGGCAGTCTTGAGTAAACATAAAAAGAATGTAGTTTAGAATGAGCAACTGGAATCAATGTCTCAAGACTCATATTGAGCAGCTGATGCAAACCCAACTGATGTTTGACAGCATGCCACAAAAAGTGCATCCTGATCTCTGCATTGGTAGCCTTATCAATGTGAATGAGGGAGAAGGAGTGTCGGCAGCTGCTTCCAAAGTAAAAGGAATTGTTCAGATGCTGTGTAGCAAAGAAGTACTCTATGTTTAAAATGTTTTACTAATTAAAAATTTTATACTTAATTATTTTCAGATTCCTTTTTTTTTTTTTACTTAATGTCATTTTTCCTATTCGAGAATCATCATGATACCATGTTACATTTAATCATCATGGTACCATAGTCTCTTATTGACTGCAACAGTTTCTGAGATTTCCATGTTCTTAATGACCTTGACAGTTTTGAGAAATATTGATCAGGTATTTTGTAGAATTCCCTTTGATTGGTATTCATCCAACTTTTTTGTCCTCATAATTATATTGAAGTTCTGGGTTTGGGGGAGGAAGGTCACAAAGGAAGGTGTCCTTTTTATTCCATTCATCACATCAAGGGTGCATGCTACCAGCATGACATGATTGTTCACATTAGCCTCGATCACCTGGCTGTGGCGGTGTTTGTCAGGTTTCTCTGATGCTAACTTAGTTTCTTCCCCCTTTCCATACTATACACTTTAGAAAGAGGTCACTATGAACAGCCCACACTTAAATGGAAAATTTTAATCTACTTCCTTAAAGGTGAAATATCTACACAAATTAGAGTTCTTCTGCATGAGAGCTTTGTTTCTTCTCCTAATTTATTTATTTGTTTAATAATTTGTTAAACCACTCTGGACTCTTGGGTGTTTACTTATTACTTTGGATTAAAATCTAATAGTGCTTTATTCACTTTATTGTTCATATTACTCCAGCTTTGGCCTTGGAAGTTCTTTTACCTGGCACCTGTGTCTCTTTGGCGCTCCATCATTGTACTTACTTTTTGTTTTTTGTGCTTGTTTACTTTTTAACATCCCAGGATGGTGTAGGCTTGTTTTTCATATTCCCTGCCCCAGTCCTAGATCCAGCTAGTTCTCCAAGGAGACCTAATTCCTGTCATTGCCACTGAAGTGTCATTTCCTCTGGGACCTCTGAGCATCTGACCCATGTACATATATGTGTAAGTATTTCTATATATAACCATCTGTTTCTAAATTAGGCTAAACATGACTTCACACTGATTCTCCAACTCTAATTCACCACACAGGGCATTCTAACCCTCTTTCCTTGCTCTTCTGGAACTTTCTTTTCCAGTGAGAAAACAGATTTTTAGTATTTGTTAATCCATTCACTCAGTCGTTCAATTCCACCTTACATAACAGCTATTCACCCATGGAAAACAACTTTATTTCTGTGCTTATTTATGATTTTTTCCCCTCTAATCTAATATACTTCATTCATTTCCAGAGCCACTCAGATTAGCATATTTTCTCCCTCTGCCTTCACTTGTTGTTTAATATTTATAATATAGTTAGATTCTTCTGTCACATCGTATCTCCTCTCCTGGGATCCTCAGATCTACTAAACTACTTTTATAAGAAAATTTATGTGCACTGAAGTTATAGCACTTTTGTGCTGTAAAGTTCTGAGATTTGGCTAAAGCAGTGTCATTTATCAATCATAATATTCTACAGAATAGTTTCACCATCATAAAAATGACTTGTGCTTCATGTATTCAATCCTTACCCAATGAACTGCTGATAACCACTGATCTTTTTACTGTCTTGGTAGTTTTGCTTTTTCCATAATGCATGTAGTTGGAGTCATACACTATGTAGCCTTTTTAGATTGGCTTCTTTCAGTTAATAGTATGCATTTAAGGTTTCTCCTGGTCTTTTCATGACTTGATGGCTTATTTCTTTTAGTGCTGAATAATATACCATTGTCTGGTTGTACCAGTTTATTTATCCATTCACCTATCAGAAGACATGTTGGTTGTGTAAACTTTTGTGTGGGCAAAATACCAAAAAGTATGACTATAGGATTACATAGTTTTGTAAGAAAACACCAAACTCTTCCAAAGTGGCTGTATCATTTTACATTCCCGCTAGCAATTCTTGACAGTTCTTGTTCTACATCCTTACCAGTATTTGATGTTGTCAGTGTTCTGGATTTTGGTGTGCAGTAGTATTTCATTGTTTTTTAAATTTGCATTTCCCTAGTAACATATGATGTGGAGCATGTTTTTATATGCTTATTTTCCATCTATGTATCTTCTTTGGTGAGATGTCTGTTTAGGTCGTTTTAAAAATTGTTTTGCTTACTTAATGCTGAGTTTTAAGAGTCCTTTGTATATTTTGGATAACAGACCTTTATCAGATGTGTCTTTAGCAAATACTTTCTCCTAGTGTGTAGCTTGTCTTTTCATTCTCTGGACAGTGTCTTTAAAAGAGCAAAAAACAAAAACAAAAACAAAAACAAAAAACAAAAACAAAAAACAAACAAACAAAAAACTAAGTCTTGTAAACTTCAGCTTATTAATTCTCTCTTTCCTTTGATTTGTATCTAAAAAGTTACTGTCAAACCCAAGGATCATCCCCATTTTCTCCTATGTTATCCTCCAGCAGTCATAGATTTGTGTACATTTAGGTCTGTGATTCAGTTTGAGTTAATTTTTGTGAAGGTTGTAAGATCTGTGTCTAGATGATGATGATGGTGATTCTTCTTCTTCTTTCTTCTTCTTTCTTCTTTTTACTTTCTTCTTTCTTCTTTCTTTTCTTCTTTCTTCTTTCTTCTTCTTCTTCTTTTCCTTCTTCTCCTTTTTCACAGTTATTCCAGCACATTTTGTTGAAAAGACCATCTTTCTCAATTGTGTTTGTTCCTTTGTCAAAAATTAATTAACTTTGTGTGGGTCTGTCTTGGACTTGTATTCTGTTTCAAGATCTATTTGCCTATTCTTTCATCAATACCAATCTTGATTACTGTAGATTTATTGGAAGTCTTGAAGTTGGGTGGTGTCAGTCCTCCAATTTTATTGTATCATTCAATACTATGTTGGTTATTCTGGGTCTTTAACTTCTCTATATAATCTTTAGAATCAGTTTGTAGATATTACCAGGATAACTGCTAGGATTTTGGCTGGGATTGTACTGAATATCCAGATCAAGTTGGAAAGAACTGATATCTTGACAATATTGAGTCTTCCTGTATATTTACGTGGAATATTTCTCCATTCACTGATTTCTCTCATCACAGTTCTATAGTTTTCCTCATAATCTTGTACATACTTCATATGAGAGGTGCTAATGTAAATGGTACAGTATTTTAGATTTCAGATTCCGCTTATTCAATATTGGTATGTAGGAAAGCAGTTGATTTTTGTGTATTAATTTTGTATCTTGCAACCCTGTTATAATTGCTTATAAATTCTAGGAGAGGTGTTTTTGTTTGGCTGGTTGGGTATTTTTGGACAATACTTTCAGATTTTCTTCATAGACAATTAGTCATCTGTGAGTAAAGGAAGTTTTATTTCTTTTTTTTCTGATCTGTATACTGTTTATTTCCTTTTATTATCCTAATGCATTAACTCGGACTCATTCTATTTTGATTTGTAATTCTTCAGTGACAAATGATATCGAGCATCTTTCCGTATTCTTGTTTGTCATTATCAAATATTCAATGTGAGATATCTGTTCAAATCTGTTGCCTATTTATTAATCAGTTCTTTCTTCTGTGGAATTTTGGAGGTTTTAAAGAATATTTTTGGCAAATCCAAACATTTTGATAAATCTTTTTTCAGATATGTGTTTCATGCATTTGCAAATATTTTCCCTCATCTGTTGATTGACTTTTCATTCTTTTAACATTGTCTTTTAAAGAGGATAATTTTAAGGGTGTCTGGGTGGCTCAGTTGGTGAGCCTTCAACTCTTGATTTCAGAACAGATCATGATCCTAGGGTCATGGGATTGAGCCCTGCATCATGGAGCCTGCTTAAGGTTCTCCCTCTCTCCCTCAGCTTCTCTCCCACTCATAATTGCTTGCTCTTTCTCTAAAATAAAAATAAAAATGAAGAGAGAGGAGAATTTTAATTTTAATAAAGTGTAACTTACCAATATGGTTTTCTTTCATGGATTTTACTTGTAGTGTTGTATCTCAAATTTTATCACCAAAAACAGTGTTATGTAGATTTATTCTATCAACTAGAACTTTTATAATTTTGAATTTTACTTTTATGTCTAATAATTATCTTAAAGAATTTACTTTTGTGAAATAAGTAATTTATTTGTCTATATTTTTTTATTTTTGCATATGGATGTCCAATTATACTAGTATTACTTTTTGAAAAGATGTCCTTGGAGCACCTGGGTGGCTCAGTCGGTTAAGCATCTGACTTCAGCTGAGGTCATGATTTCACGGTTCCTGGGTTCAAGCCTCATGTCGGGCTCTGTGCTGACAGCTCCAAGCCTGGAGTCTGCTTCATATTCTGTCTCTCTTGCTTTCTGCACCTCCCCTTTCATGTTCTGTCTCTCTCTCTCTCTCAAAAATAAATAAAACCATAAATTTTTAATATGAAAAGACTGTCTTTTTCCACTGATTTGCAATTTGTCCAGTATTCCACTGAATTGTGTATTTCTCAATAATCAGTGGATTACATTTATGCAGGTGTATTTCTGGGCTCTCTATTCTGTTCCATTGATCTATTTGTCTAATATTTTATCAAAAACACACTGTCTGGGTTTCTATAGTTTTACATTAAATCTTAAAATTGGTAGTTTTAGTTCTCCAATTTTGTGTTTCTTTAGTATTGTATTGTCTAGCGTGGACATTTTAACTTCTCATATAAATTTTAGAGTTGTTTTGTTTATATCTTCAAAATAGTTTTCTGGGATTTTTTGTTTTTGTTTTTTCTTTTATAGTTTATTGTCATGTTGGGTTCCATGTAACACCCAGTACACATCCCGACTAGTGCCCTCCTCCATTCCCATCACCCCCTTTCTCCTCTCCCCCTCCCCCAACAGCCCTCAGTTTGTTCTCAGTATTTAAGAATCTGTCATGGTTTACCTCTCTCCCTCTCCCTAAGTATTTTTCCCCTTCTCCTCCCCCATGGTACTCTGTTAAGTTTCTCCTGTTCCACTTATGACTGAACATATGGTGTCTGTTCTTCTCTGCCTGACTGATTTCACTTAGCACGACACCATTGAGTTCCATCGTGTAGCTACGAATAGCCAAATTGCATTGTGTCTCATTGCATATAGTATTCCACTGTATATATAAACCACATCTTCTTGATCCATTCATCAGGTGATGGACATTTAGGCTCTTTCCACGATTTGGCTATTGTTGACATTGCTGCTATGAACATTGGGGTACATGTGCCCCTATGCATCAGCACTTCTGTATCCCTTGAGTAAATCCCCACCAATGCTATTGCTGGGTCATAGGGGAGGTCTATTGTAAATTTTTTGAGGAACCTCCATACTGTTTTCCAGAGTGGCTGCACCAGTTTACATTCCCATCAACAGTGTAGGAGGGTGCCCGTCTCTCCATATCCTCACCAGCATCTACAGGCGCTTAATTTGTTCATTTTAGCCACTCTGACTGGCGTGAGGTGGTATCTCAGTGTGGTTTTGATTTGTATTTCCCTGATGATGAGTGACACTGAGCATCATTTCATGTGTCTGTTGGCCATCTGGATGTCCTCTTTGGAGAAGTGTCTATTCATGTCTTCTGCCCATTTCTTCACTGGATTGTTCGTTTTTTGGGTATGGAGTTGGTGAGTTCCTTGTAGATTTTGGATACTAGCCCTTTATCTGATATGTCATTTGCAACTATCTTTTCCTGTTCTGTTGATTGCCTATTAGTTTTGTAGATCATTTCCTTTATGGTGCAGAAGCTTTTTATCTTGATGAGGTTCCAATAGTTCATTTTTGCTCTTGATTACCTTACCTTTGGAGATGTGTCAAGTAGGAAATTGGTGCAGTTTAGGTCAAGGAGGCTGTTTCTTGCTTTCTCCTCTAGGATTTTGTTGGTTTCCTGTCTCACATTCAGGTTCTTCATCCATTTTTAGCTTATTTTTGTGTATGGTGTAAGAAAGTGGTCTAGCTTCATTCTTCTGCATGCTGTTGTCCAGTTCTCCTAGCACCTTCTGTTAAAGAGGCTGTCTTTTTTCCATTGGATACTGTTTTCTGCTTTGTCAAAGATTAATTGGCCATACATTTGTGGGTCCAATTCTGGGTTCTCAATTCTATTCCATTGGTCTCTGTGTCTGTTTTTCTGGCAATACCATACTGTCTTGATGATGACAGCTTTATAGTAGAGGCTAAAGTCTGGGATTGTGATGCCTCACAATTTGGTTTTCTTCTTCAGTATTATTTTGGCTATTCAGGGTCTTCTGTGCTTCCATACACATTTTAGGATACTTTGTACTAGCTTTGAAAAAAATGCTGGTGCAATTTTGATTGGGATTGCATTGAATGTGTAGATTGCTTTGGGTAATAATGGCATGTTAACAATGTTCATTCTTCTGATCCATGAGCATGGAATGTTTTTCCATTTCTATGTGTCTTCTTCAATTTCCTTTATAAGTTTTCTATAGTTTTCATAGTACAGGCCTTTTACCTCTTTGGTTAGGTTTATTTTAAGGTAGTTTATGGTTTTTTCTTGCAATTGTGAATGGGATCAGTTTCTTGATTTTTCTTTCTGTTGCTTCATTATTGGTGTATAAAAATGCAACCGATTTCTGTACATTGATTTTGTACCCAGCAACCTTGCTGAATTCATGGATCAGTTCTAGTAGGCTTCTGGTGGATTCAGTCATGTTTTCCACGTAGAATATCATGTCATCTGTGAAAAGTCTAAGTTTGACTTCATCCTTGCCAATCCTGATGCCTTTTATTTCCTTTTGTTGTCTGATGGCGGATGCTAGGACTTCCAGCACTATTTTAAACAATAGTAGTGAAAGTGGACATCCTTGTCATGTTCCTGATCTTGGGGAAAGCTGTCAGTTTTTCCCCATTGAGGATGATATTTATTAGCTGTGGGCTTTTCATAAATGTCTTTTATGATGTTTAAGTAAGTTCCTTATATCCTGACTTTCTCGAGGGCTTTTATTAAGGAAGGATGCTGTAGTTTTTCAAATGCTTTTTCTGCATCTATTGACATTTAGGTTTTCTTTTGTTAATGTGATGTATCACATTGATGGATTTGCGAATATTGAACCAGCCCCGTAACCCAGGAATAAATCCCACTTGATCATAATGGATAATTCTTTTTATATGCTGTTGAATTCAATTTGCTAGTATGTTGTTGAGTATTTTTGCATCTGTATTCATCAAGGATATTGGTGTTTAGTTTCTTTCTTTCTTTCTTTTTTTTGTGGGGGGGGATCTCTGTCTGGTGTGGGAATCAAAGTGATGCTGGCTTCATAGAATGAGTCTGGAAGTTTTCCTTCTATTTCTATGTTTTGAAATAGCTTGAGAAGAATGGGTATTAACTCTGCTTTAAATGTCTGGTAGAATTCCCCAAGGAAGCCATCTGGCCCAGGGCTCTTATTAGTTGGGAGATTTTTGATAACTGATTCGATTTCTTCACTGTTTATGGCTCTGTTCAGGTTTTCTGTCTCTTCCTGTTTGAATTTTGTTAGTGCATGTGTGTTTAGAAATTTGTCCATTTCTTCTAGGTTATCCAGGTTGTTGGCATATAATTTTTCATAGTATTCCCTGATAAATGCTTGTATTTCTGAGGGATTGGTTGTAATAGATCCATTTTCATTTGTGATTTTGTATATTTGGGGGCTCGCGCTCTCTCTCTCTCTCTCTCTCTCTCTCTCTCTCTCTCTCTCTCTCTCTCTTTGAGAAGCCTGGCTATAGGCTCATCAATTTTTTTTTCTTTCAAAAAACCAACTCTTGGTTTCATTGATATGTTCAACTGGGTTTTTGGATTCTACGTTGTTTATTTCCGCCCTGATCTTTATTATTTCTCTTCTTTTGCTGGGTTTGGAGTTCTCTTGCTGCTCTCCTTCTATCTGGTTCTTTTAGGTCCACTGTTAAATTTTGTATTTGTGTTTTTTCTGGTTTTTTAAAATAGGCCTAGTTTGCAATATACTTTCCTCTTAGGACTGCCTTTGCTGCATCCCAAAGTTTTTGGATTGTTGTATTTTCATTTTCACTTATTTCCATATTATTTTAAATTTTTTCTCTAATTGCCTGATTGGCCCAATCGTTCTTTAGTATGGTGGTCTATAACCTCCATGTTTTAGGAGGTTTTCCAGGCTTTTTCCTGTGATTGATTTCAAGTTTCATAGCATTGTGATCTGAAAGTGTGTATGGAAAGACTTCATTCTTTTATATTTATTGAGGGCTGCCTTATGACCCAGTGTGTGGTCTATCTGGGAGAATGTACCACGAGCACTTGAGAAGAATGTGAATTTCATAGCCTCAGGATATAGTTGTAAATATATCTGTCAAGTCCATCTGTTTCAATGTGTCATTTAAGTCCATTGTTTTCTTAGTGGTTGTCTGTCTTGTTGATCTATCCATTACTGTCAATATTAAAATCCCCTGCAATTAGCCCATTCTTATCAATAAGATTGTTTCTGTTTGTGATTAAGAGTTTTAAGTATTTGGATGCTCCCAAATTCATTGCATAGATGTTTATAATTGTTAGCTCTTCCTGATGTAGAGACCCTGTAATTATTATATAATGCCCATCTTCATTTCTTGTTACTGCCTTTACTTTAAAGTCCAGTTTGTCTGATATTAGTATGGCTACTCTGGCTTTCTTTTGACTTTTAGGCACATGATAGATATTTCTCCATCTCCTTACTTTCAATCTGGAAGTGTCTTCAAGTCTAAAATGAGTCTCTTATAGATAGCAAATAGATGGATTTTGGTTTTTGATCCATTCTGCTACCCTATGTCTTTTGTTTGGAGCATTTAGTCCATTTACATTCATTCAGTGTGATTATTGAAAATTATGGGTTTAGAGTCATTGTGTTCTCTGAAGGGTTCATGCTTGTAGGGGTGTCTCTTGCAACATTTCCCTCTTAAAGTCCCTTTTAGGATTTCTTGTAGGGGTGGTTTAGTGGTGATGAATTTTTTAAATTTTTTTTGTCATTTGGGAAAACCTTTATCTCTCTTTATATTCTGAATGACAAGTTTGCTGGATCAAGGATTCTTGGCTGCCTGTTTTTTCTGTTCATCACATTGAAGATTTCCTGCCATTCCTTTCTGGCCTGCCAAGTTCCAGTAGATAGGTCTGTAACTACTCTGATAGGTCTCCCTTTGTATGTTAGGGCCTTTTTATCCCTACCTGCTTTCAGAATTCTCTCTTTACCTTATTTTGCCAGTTTCACTATGATATGTTATGCCAAATGTTAATTCAAGCTAGTCTGAGGGAAGTTCTCTGTGCCTCTTGGATTTCAGTGTGTGTTACCTTCCCCAGATTAGGGAAGTTCTTGGCTATAATTTGTTCAAGCACCCCTTTAGCGCTTTTCTCTCTTTCCTCTTCTTCAGGATTTCCTATGATATGGATATTGTTCCATTTGATTGTATCACTCAGGTCTCAAATTCTCCTTTGGAGCTCCTGGATAATTTGTATTTCTTTTTCTCAGCTTCCTCTTTTTCCATAATTGTGTCTTCTAATTCACCTATTCTCCTCTCTGCCTCTTTAATCTGTGCAGGGACTGCCTCCATTTTATTGTGCACCTCATTTATAGCATTTTTTAATTCATCACAATTATTTTTAAGGTCCATAGTCTTTGTAGCAATAGTTTCTCTGCTGTCTTCCATGCCTTTTTCAAACCCAGTGACTAATTTTATGACAAGTGTTCTAAATTCTTGCTCAGTTATGTTGCTTATATCTGTTATCAGGAATTCTGTAGCTGTAACTTCTTCCTGGAATTTCTTCAGAGGAGAGTTTTTCTGTTTCATCATTTTGGCTAGCTTTCTGTCTCTTGTCAGTTTTAAAAGCTTGTTATGCACTCTGCACCTGTGAGAATTGCTGTATTAAAGGAGGCTCATTGACTGTCCAGGGCCTGTCCATTCAGGAGGTGTTATTTTAATGGTGTCCCTTGGTCTCTCTTGTTGTGCCTTTGGTTATTTTATTTCCCTACTTGTTATTTGGGACTCTCCTTCCTTGAGGTAGCCTTGAAAAGGAAAACAGACAAACACACAGGGAACAAAAGCATACCAACGCACAGACAAGTCAAAGAAACAAGCACACCAGATGGGGGAAATATGGAGGGGCGGGGGGGACAGAAACAACAAAAGATAAAGGACAGTCTAAAATCATAAAAACAGAAGTCCCAGGTAAAATAAAGAGCAGGGTGGAGGCAGTGCTGATGGAAGAGCATATGGAAAGAGAGAAGTGACATGAGTAGGGAGGAAGCGAAATTGAACATTGAGCCGGCAGAGACACTTGAAGACTTAATTCAGAGAGAGAAAGAAGAGAATATAGTAGGAGGCAAGGAGAAGAAAAATGAAGATAATGTTACCCAAAGAAACTTATAGTCTAATTATGAGAGAGAGAGAGAGAGAGAGAGAGAGAGAGAGAGAGAGAGAGAGAGAGAAAGATGGGTAGTGACAGAGGTGTAGAATATGCATCATGAGAATGGATTAAATGTGACTGGTTAAGCAAACCAATGAGCAGAGTGCCCAGTCCAGCAGAGGCGAGAGAGAAGAATGAGATAAAGAAAAATATATCTGAATAGCAAGAATTGATCTAGAGTTAATCATGGCAATGCACCAATGTCGATCTTCCTTGGGCCCCAGGGCAGATGGACATGGTTTGGTGTAGGCAGGTCTTGCTTTCTCTGGTTTTAATTGAGTATTTTAGCATTTTATGATTACATTTAATCTTCTCTCTTAAGGAATCAATTATACATCTTGTTTCTTCTTAAGGGTGGATTTACTAGAGTTTGATGTTTTTGTGCATTTTTATGGGACATAAGACCTCCTTCCAATAACATATAGTATAGGTATCTTAAATCAGGGTATGTCTAATTTCTCCCTCACATTTCTCATATTACTGTTATTCATTTTACTTACCTTTGTCTCTTTCAACTGTTTTTTCTTGCCTTTTGGCATGCAGTAATTGTTTTCTCTAAAGCTGGTCATGTATTGGGTAATGGAAACTATTGAAGTTAATAGGCTTTTAAGTGTGAGAATTAGTGTGAGGATTCATACTCTGCCTAGCAGTGTATTGTGCTTAATGTTAGCTATAACTGTAGGTGCCAGAAGCTTCAGAATCATCTTGTGCACTTGTGTTTGCTTCCCCTCTTGACTTTGGGCTTCCCTCAGAGAGAATGTGTCTTGCAACCCTCAGCAATAATGCACTGTTATTATATTGCAGTCTTGTTGGGGAAGGGAAAACATTCTACAATTCTACAATTTTTCATTAAATCTAAGTCTTTTAGTGGTCCCAAGTCTCTGAGATATGATCCTGATAAATGTTTTTCCAGTTAAGTATAGTACTTCTCCATGTCCCTAATCCCTTCCTTAATAGCAGCATTCCTGATGTAATGTTTGGCACTTTGAAACCTGTTGACTAATTGAATATCTTTCTCCTATAGATTAGCGAGAAAGATGAGGGAGCTGGTGTGGGAATAATGTCTTCATTCCAGTTGGGCTAAAGCTCTGGGAAAGTCTTCCCTTTTGAGCATAGGTTGAGTTGTGGAGAGGGCTCTGGGATATTTTATAATAATGTTCTCCTCCTGCATGAGCTACAGGTAGATCTTTTTGGGATTCACCATAAGAATCTCATGGGATTCCTGGAGGTAAGGCAAATAAATTGTGGGATCTCTCTTCACACTATGGCCCTCCTCCCAGAGATTTTTACCCTGATACTCATCCACATTCATCTTCCAATAGTTTCTAAAAATTATCATTTAAATGTTTTTGAAATTTAGGATTCTAGCAATTTCTGCTTCAGATAAGCAATCTCCTCTTTGTCTCTGGATTCACTTGTCTCTACAGATTTCCAGATGGTAGTCTGCCCTGCAATTTCAGTAATCTGATGGTTTCAAGAAAGAAATCACTGGTTTTCAGTTTGTCCAGCTTTTTATTTTTTCTTTTAGACAGAAGAGTTGATGTCCAAGCTATTTATCTATTGGAGCTGAATCCGGAAGTCATTGAGAAGTCTTTTAAATAGGTCTTTTCCTCTCTTAATTTCCATTTTATACCTCTTAAGAAATTCAAAATAAGAAGACAATATATTCTTTCCTTTTAGGAACTAACAATTTAGATAGAAAAATCACATATTCATACATATGTACATATATGACATTTTGGAGTGTATAATTAAATATACTTAATTTTTAGTTCCTTATTTGTCTGGAATGTGAATTTTCTGGAAAATTGATATTTCTTGAAAATCTTTCTTTTTTAAATTATAGTTTATATTTCTCTTGATGACACAAAGTTGATTATATATACATATGTAGACCTTTATATATGGTTATTTATTTGCATATAGTCATTTATATCTGTAGTTATCTATATATACTGCACATACATATACATATATTAGCCTAACATGCTCTGAGAAAAACCTCAAGTCTTGTTTCCCTTTATATTGTCCTTTCAGACTACTCTGCATTCTTCATTATACATTCTGAGTTCTTGGGTTGGCTTTCATACATCATATATTTCATGTGAATATGAAATATTCATATTGTTTGGCTTTCATAGTTTTCCTGTTCATTTTAGGTTTCAGGTGATACTTCTTCTTGCTACCTATTTGTTTCCATTAGGAGTCAGCCTGTGAAAACTGTATAAAATAAAATACACTGCTTTTGATATGTCCTGACAGGTCATTCTATCAGCAAATTAATAAACTAGATGTATATTTTGGCTATTTTTTAACACTTTTGCTAATTATAACATTCTCAACTTTGTCCTGAATAAGTGCAGTTTTCCAAGTAATAAATGGCTGAGTTAATGGGGTTCGGTGAGTTGCCTCAAATCCTTGTGGAGCAGACAAAATTCTGAAGACATAACAGATAAGACCCTTAAAATTGTGGTCAAAATTCAAAGTCTGCTCATTAATTCTGTACAATTTGCTTCATTAAATTTGTGAGACTTTGAATTCTTATACTTTATATATTGTCTGGCTTTATGACCTTAATTAGGGAATCATTTAAAATCGAGTCTGTAAGCAAACAATTTTCTCACTAATATATTTAAACAAGTTTTCTATACAATCTCTTTAAATATTATTAATACAACAAAGGAATTGCCAACAAGCATATTTTTAAACATACACTGGGCTCTCAGGGACTACTCAGATTTCCTTCAATGAAGGAAGACAGGTGTGAATCTGCACGTCTTTCGAAGCTGGTGTAACAGGATACACTTATTCATTTTTCCAAATTTTATTTCTGTTGGAAATGGTTATTAATTTTTCTAATACTCTCCATTTCCCTCACTTAATGATGTTTTGCTAATAGCATCACTAAAGCCCACTTGGGCAGAGGTGATATTTGATAAAAGTAGATGGATCCATAGTAAACTGACTAGGAGCCAAGGGAGCTCGAGGTCTATTGTTCCTACCAGGCTTTCATTAGGAGTCTGCATTCCAGGATACTTGCCTTCAGTGAACAAAGGTACGGTGAAAGTAATCTGTAAGACTGAGTTTTAGAATTTCCTGATAATAACACAGATTCATTTGGGGATCATAAGGATAGCTTGTTCACCTGAAAGCAAGCTGGGATACATAAGGGAGTTGGGTATTAAAGGGCCACATGATGATCTCTTACTGAGTCAGTACCTCCCATGACCTTCTGTACGGAAAAGCATACTCTGCCAGAAACTTTTGCATTCCTAGTACATAATGCTTGAAGAGTTCTGAATTCAGTAATAGATGCACAGGTGTGATTTGAGGTTAGTGAGCAGTAAGAGACTGAGTCACCAGCATTATATTATGTGAGTCATAGCTGGGGGAAAAATCACAGTTCATTGAACACAAAAAGTTATACACCTAATTTCTCCTGAGCGCATAATTTTAGAGCAGCAATCAGACATTCTGCCTACTTTTTAAGTGCCCATGAGTGTATTCTTCTGATTCCTCTGGAATATAAATAGAGACTCATTTTTTCCACTCTTTTTTGACATCTACTGAAGCTATATCAGTGAACCAATGACTCAAGTCCTTTTTCTTGAATAAAATAACAACTACTTTGTTAAATAAACACAAGGAAATTTCAAAATTCACTTGGAGTATATTTATCAAAGATCATTTTTATTCATTTGTTTAACTTATGTATATTTTATATTTACTTTTAAGGTTTTATTTTGAGTTTATATTATGGTTAAGAATTAATATTGAGCTTTAAAATGCCATTGTATTGTTTTTGCACATTTAGTGTATGTTTAAAGGCTTTTGAAGTCTGACCTCCACTGTAATGAAAGTTTCTTAGTTTCTCATGTCCTGGAGGATCATCCTCCCCACCCCTCCTTCTGCTGCTGCCAACCAAATCTTCCAATATCTGTTTGATTCCTTAAGTTGGACCAAGAGAAATGAGCCTGATTTACCAAATGACTTAGAGTCAATAAAGAAAACTGGGTACTATCAAGAGGAGACCCAAGTTGCACATTCCAAGTTGCACCTGTGTCTCCACTCAGAATGGAAATGGAGCATAGGAAATTTCAGGGACTTGTCAAGATCAATCTTCTAATTGTTGGCAGAACCCTATGCACTACACATGAATGCCTGTCCAAACTATCAGCAGGATGTTTAACCCTATATATGAGAATCACAGCAAGAAAAACACCACCTTCTTTTACTCTCTAGATGCTGTCCCTTTACCTCTAATACTGAAACCAAACCTACTTCAAATGTGTGTTTTTAATTCAACGGTTATGAAACTTATTCTTCAATTACAGAATTTCTGATAACCTGTTAACCTCTAGAAATAAAAAGGGGGCAGATAATTCACCAAATTAATTAGAAAATGTTTTATACTTCTAAAGAGTTAACAAACATTAACACATCAAAGCTCCTTGCCACTTTCCCAAGCTTTTTCTTTTATTTAAAAAATACATACTGAAAAGCCAAGTAGCCATTCTTAAGCAGAAAGCATATTTAGAAATAGCAGTCAGGCAAAAACTTCCTGAATTTCTTTCAGCATTGTAGACACAAATGGTCCTTATTCTAAGAAACACTATTTGCCTTTTTCCCCCTTAATTGCAGTAAGAAATAATATCATAAGTTTTACTAAAATTGAAAAACATTAATCTCTCAAGATTTTTTAAATGACAGTCTAAGCCCAATATGCACATTTTAATTTCACATGTACATTTATTAAAGATCCTTTTTTAGTAATAAGAAAGGCATTTAAAATGTATTCTGCACTTCATTGTTATCAATATAAATTCCATTTGTTCTTTGTTTTTTTAAATTTTTTGAAATGTTTATTTTTGAGACATAGAGAGACATAGTGCAAATAAGGGAGGGGCAGAGAGAAAGGGAGACACAGAATCTGAAACACACTCCAGGCTCTGAGCAGTCAACACAGAACTGATATAGGGCTCAAACCTACTAACCATGAGGTCATGACCTGAGCTGAAGTCGGACACTTAACCGACTGAGCCACCCACGCACCCCAATATAAATTCCAGTAGAGGTTTATTTTTATACCTGTATGTATACTTGAGAATCAAATATTGGAATTTGTAAATATGAAATTTTAACAATTATCTCTAATTATTGATTTTACCTTAGCTGGCTCATTTGATAAAAACAAAAAGGTCAGGTGTCAGTGGATGAAATTAATATCATAAAGCTTTTTTCCTTCATTTTTATAGAGATATAAATTTACCTCTATCTGGCATTCAGTGCAATGCACAGAGATCTACATTGCGATTAAATAGGTGATGAAATATCTTAGGAGTTGGACAGTTACAGGAATTACAGGAAAATGGCCTTACATAACAAGTCTTTATAGTTTATCATTGTAAAGTTGCTGAGATACAAATGTTTAACCCTTCAAGAGGCGAGCCATTTTTTTTTTTTTTACAAACCATTAAAGAAAAGTAGCTTCTTCACAACTTAGATTCTGTATATGTTCCTGCACTTAAGCTACCAGTGTTTTAACGGGTGAGGTTTGTTAAAATTTTGTGGAAGACTTGATAACTTTTCTTTATAGTAAATCACATACCAGTTGGTGTAAAAGTTAGACTGGTGATTCGGATATTGAAATACTCGCAACTCAATAGGAAGATCACTTATTAGGGACCAGAAATGGATCACCAATCACTGTTGTGTGGAAGGAAAGGGAGAAGACAAGGCTTAAAATTATAGCCGACTCCTCAGTGCATTGAACCAGTTGGACTTGCATGTCCCTTCCTTGTCTGCTCTTTCAGAACTTTACCATGAATTGTGGTCACATACCTGGAAATGAGCCCAAAATGGCATGAAAAAAACCTTGTCTCTGAATATATCACCTGACTCACAATTGGGTCCAAGAAAACCAATGCTAATAATTGTTAGAGTTCAAAGAGTAAGGATGAATTTTTCTGATAAAAATATTACAGAACTATTTTAAATGTATGGTTAAAAAAAGGGGGGGACAGAATATGTTGGGTACGGAATGATGTAAATTTTCAGTTCTGCCTCTATTCACACTTCCCAGGATAACTCTCTTGACTGTGTTTTTACTTTTCTGATGGATAACACCATACTTCTAAAACAATGCTTTATTTTCAAATGTTCTTCTACTTTAAACTCTGGCTATTTATTCACGCCTTGATATACAAAGTAAAAGTTTGTCCATTTGCCATTTCTCGTCTTCAATTCTCTTCCACTTAAAGTCATCTTATAATTTTTAATTATCCTATCAATTCCATTTACAACTATAATAATATAACGAGTATTTATTGTTACCTTAACTTTAGAAACTGTTAATCCCAAATAAATAAGTTGTACATCTACACTGCCCTCCAGTACCCCATCCTCTCTTGTTAGCACATATGTTGTTTTTATGTTATCAAATTTCATTATTTCCTTTTTTCATAATAATAATGCAATGCTTAGTATTAGAACCCAGGTGTCCCTGACCACTCAGGCTGCTACAACAAAATACTACAGACTGGGTGGGTGGCTTATAAACAACAGAAATTTACTTCTCAGAGTTCTGAAGGCTGGAAGTCCAAGATTAAGGGTGCTAGCATGGTCAGATTCTGGTGAAGGCCATCCTCGGAATAGCAGACCGTCAGCTTCTGCACATGACCTCACTTGGTGGGAAAAGCAAGATATCTCTCGAAGGTCTCTTTTAGAAAAAGTTACACATTTTTATGGTAGATAAAATGTTACTTCTATACAGGTACTCCTTTTATCAAAAGTTAAGTTTACTTTCAGTCTACATTGTGCTGTATTATCCTGCTGCTTTATAACAATTTGTGGTCTGTATGCCTTTTTGTATGACAACTAGATATCCAACTGACGTTGAACTGACAATTCTACCAAGTACAAAACTCATGTTACCTTTTGAAGGTAATTTAAGTTTTATATCTGGGAATTTGGAGAAGTCACAGGATTTTCTTGCAGAAAGCAAAATAGGTATATTTAGCAATGAATCTGGCTTTAAGGTTCAACCACCTAAGATCCTTTATAGGCACTAGGTGCTGAAACTAAAATCTAAATGATAAAAGTTTATTTTTGAGAACTGTCTCAAATTTCTTAATTTTTAAAAAGTCATACCCATTAAGGAAGCCCATAAGAATTTTTTTATCAGAAAAAATCCATGATTCTTATTCAAAAAATAGAAGTAAATACTGTATTTAAAAAAACAACCTATTTGGAAACATGCCTATATCAGAAGAGGCTTATTATTTAGAGATCCTACACGTGACAGAATTGTGAGGAATAGAAATACATGTTGCTCTGAGGAATTAAGACAAAGTAAAGGGGTGTTTTGATAGTCTGTATATGTATATACATGGACTAAGTCAGGGTAAACTGAGGATAACAAAATTTAAGGGCAATTTAAAGATAGCATTTTTCAAAAATAGTTTATTACCAAGTTGGTTTTCTTTGTTCTTTTTTTTAATGTTTTGTTTATTTTTGATACAGAGAGAGACAGAGCATGAGAGCGGGAGGGGCAGAGAGAGAATCAGAAGCAGGCTCCATTTTGCTACAAATGGCTAGATTTCATTCTTTCTCATTGCCATGTAGTATTCCATTGAATGTATATATACCACATCTTCTTGTATCACTCATCAGTTAAGGACATTTAGGCTCTTTCCATGATTTGGCTATTGTTGAAAGTGCTGCTATGAACATTGGGGTACATGTACCCCTATGCATCAGCACTTCTGTGTCCCTTGGGTAGATCCCCAGCAGTGCTATTGCTGGGTTATAGGGGAGTTCTATTGTTAATTTTTTGAGGAACCTCCACACTGTTTTCCAGAGTGGCTGCACCAGTTTACATTCCTACCAACAGTGAAGGAGGGTGCCCATTTTTCCACATCCTTGCCAGCATCCATAGTCTCTTGATTTGTTCATTTTGGCCACTCTGACCGGTGTGAGGTCACATCTCAGTGTGGTTTTGATTTGTATTTCCCTGATGCTGAGTGACACTGAGCATTGTTTCATGTGTCTGTTGGCCATCTGGATGTCCTCTTTGGAGAAGTGTTTGTTCGGGTCTTCTACCCATTTCTACACTGGATTATTCGTTTTTCGGGTATGGAGTTTAGTGAGTTCCTTGTAGATTTTGAATATTAGTCCTTTATCTAATGGTCTAGTTTTATCTAAAGTGGTCTAGTTTCATTCTTCTACATGTTGCTGTCCAGCTCTCCCAACACCACCAGTTGAAGAGGCTGTCGTTTTTTCCATTGGATACTCTTTCCTGCTTTGTCAAAGATTAATTGGCCATATACTTGTGAGTCCATTTCTGGACTCTCTATTCTATTCCATTGGTCCATGTGTCTGTTTTTGTGCCAAACGATGATGACAGCTTTGTAGTAGAGGCTAAAGTCTGGGATTGTGATGCCTCCCGTTTTGGTTTTATTCTTCAATATTTCTTTGGCTATTTGGGGTTTTTTGTTATTCCATACGAATTTTAGGATGGTTTGTTCTAGCTTTGAGAAGAATGCTGGTGCAACTATGATGGGAATTGCATTGAATGTGTAAATTGATTTGGGTGATAATGACATTTTAACAATGTTCATTCTTCCGATCCATGAACACGGAATGTTTTTCCATTTCTTTGTGTCTTCTTCATTTTTTTTCAAAAGTCTTCTATAGTTTTCAGAATACAGATGTTTTACATCTTTGGTTGGGTTTATTTTAAGGTATTTTATGGTTTTTCATGCAATTGTGAATGGGATCCGTTTTTTTATTTCTCTTTCTATTGTTTCATTTTTGGTGAATAAGTATGCAACCGGTTTCTGTACATTGATTTTGTACCCCGCGACATTACTGAATTCATTGATCAGTTCTAGAAGGCTTCTGGTGGAGTCGATCAGGTTTACCATGTAGAGTATCATGTCATCTGCGAAAAGTGAAAGTTTGACTACTTCTTTGCTGGTTCTGATGCCTTTATATCCTTTTGTTGTCTGATTGGTGATGCTAGGACTTCCAACACTATGTTAAACAACAGTGGTGAGAGTGGACATACCTGTCATATCCCTGATTTCAAGGGGAAAGCTCTCAGTTTTTCCCCATTTAGGATGATATTAACAGTGGGCTTTTCATAAATGGCTTCTATAATGTTTAAGTAAGTTCCTTCTATCTCAACTTTCTCAATGGTTTTTATTAAGAAGGGATATTTTATACTGTCAGATGCTTTTTCTGCATTTCTTGACAGGATCTTATGGGTTTTTTTTTTAATTTTCTTTGGTAATGTGATATATCATGTTGATGGATTTGAGAATATTGAACCAACCCTGTAACCCAGGAAAGAATCCCACTTGATCATAATGGATAATTCTTTTTATATGCTGTTGAATTCGATTTGTTAGTATGTTGAGTATTTTTGCATCCATATTCATTAAGGATATTGGTCTGTAGTTCTCTTTTTTTGTTGAGTCTCTGTCTGGCTTAGGAATCAAAGTGGTATGTGCTTCATGGAATGAGTCTGGAAGTCTTCATTCCATTTCTATTTTTTGGAATAACTTGAGAAGGATGAGTGTTAATTCTGCTTTAAATAGCTGGCAGAATTCCCCTGGGAATTCATCTGGCCTTGGGCTTTTATTTGTTGGGAGATTTTTGATAACTGATTTGGTTTCTTTACTGGTTATGGGTTTATTCAGATTTTCTATCTCTTCCTGTTTGAATTTTGGTAGTGCATATGCGTTTAAAAATTTGCCCATTTCTTCTAGATTGTCCAGTTTGTTGACATATAATTTTTCATAGTAATTTCTGATGATTTCTTGTATTTCTGAGGGATCCATTGTAATAGATCAATTTTGATTCATGATTTTATCTATTTGGGTGTTCTCTCTTTTCTTTCTGAGGACCCTGGCTAGAGGTTTATCAATTTTGTTTATTTTTTCAAAAAAAACAACTCTTGGTTTTATTGATCTGTTGAATTTTTTTTTGTGGATTTTATATTGTTTATTTCTGTCCTGATCTTTATTATTTATCTTCTCCTGCTGGGTTTCAGGTGCTCTTACTGCTCCCTTTCTAGTTTCCTTAGGTGCTCTGTTAGGTTTTAAGTTTGTTTTTTTCTAGTTTGTTGAAATAGGCCTGGATTGCAATAAACCATCCTCTTAGGGCTGCCTTTGGTGCGTCCCAGAGATTTGGGATTGTTGTATTTTAGTTTTCATTTGTTTCCATATATTTTTAAATTTCCACTCTAATTGCCTGGTTCACCCAATCATTCTTCAGTAGGGTAGTTTTAACCTCCACATTTTTGGAGATTTTCCAGATTTTTTCCTGTGGTTGATTTCAAGTTTCATAGCACTGTGATTTGAAAGTGTGCATGTTATGATCTCAATTCTTTTGTATTTAAGGAGGGCTGTTTTATGACCCAGTATGACCCAGTTTTATGACAATGCACACTCAAGAAGGAAGTGAATTCCCTTGCTTCAGGATGCAGAGTTCTAAATACATCTGTTATTTCTACCTGTTCCAGTGTGCCATTCAGGTCCATTGTTTCTTTAGTGATTTTTTTTTTTTTTTTTGGTCTGGTTGACCTATCCATTGCTGTAAGTGAAGTATTAAAGTCCCCTGCAATTAGCACATTCTTATCAATAAGATTGCTTCTGTTTGTGATTAGTTGTTTTATGTATTTGGGTGCTCACGAATTCGACCCATAGATGTTTATAATTGTTAGCTCTTCCTGATGGAGAGACCCTGTAATTATTATATAATGTCCTTCTTCATCTTTTGTTACTGCTTTTACTTTAAAGTTTAGTTTGTCCAATATAAGTATGGCTACTCCAGCTTTCTTTTGGCATCCAGTCACATGGTAGATATTTCTCTATCCCTTTATTTTCAGTTTGAAGGTGTCTTCAGGTCTAAGGTGAGTCTCTTGTAGACATCAAATATATGGATTTTGTTTTCTTATCCATTTTGCTCATTTGACGGGAGCATTCAGTCCATTTACATTGAGTGTTATTATTGAAAAATGTGTGTTTATAATAATTGTGTTCTCTGTAGTGTTCATGTTTGTATTGATTTCTCTGGTGTCTTATATTCCTTACTACCTTTCTCTCATAGAGCCCCTCTTAGTATTTCTTGTAGGACTGGTTTGGTGGTGATGAATTCTCTCAACTTTTGTTTATTTGGGAAAACCTTTATCTCTTCTTCTATTTTGAATGACAGGCTCGCTGTATAAAGAATTCTTGGTTGCAAATTTTCCTATTCATCACATTGAAGATATCCTGCCTTCTCTTTCTGGACTGCCAAGTTTCAGTAGATAGTTCTGTAACCACTCTGATAGGTTGCCCTTTGTATGTTAGGGCCCTTAGAAGTTCCTTCTACTCTGACTTTCTGAAGCGTTTTTATTAAGAAAAGGTGCTGTATTTTGTCAAATGCATTTTATGCATCTATCAACAGGATCATATGGTTTTTATCCTTTCTTTTGTTAATGTGATGGATCACATTGATGGATTTGCGAATATTGAACCAGCCCTGTAACCCAGGAATGAATCCCACTTGATCATGATGGATAATTCTTTTTATATGCTGTTGAATTTGATTTGCTAGTATCCTGTTGAGTATTTTTGCATCTGTATTCATTAAGGATATTGGTTTGTAGTTCTCTTTTTTGGCTGGGTCTCCGTCTGGTTTGGGTATCAAGGTGATGCTGGCTTCGTAGAATGAGCTTGGAAGTTTTCCTTCTATTTCTATTTTTTGGAATAGTTTGAGAAGAATGGGTATGAGCTCTGCTTTAAATATCTGGTACAATTCCCTAGGGAAGCCATCTGGCCCTGGGCTCTTATTTGTTGGGAGGTTTTTGATAACTGATTCGATTTCTTCACTGGTTATCAGTCTATTCATGCTTCCTGTCTCTTCCTGTTTGAATTTTGGTAGTGCATGTGCATTTAGGAATTTGTCCATTTCTTCTAGGATGTCCAGTTTGTTGGCATATAATTTTTCATAGTAATCTCTGATGATTGCTTGTATTTCTAAGGGATTGGTTATAATAGATCCTCTTTCATTCATGATTTTGTTTATCTGGCTGCTCTCTATTTTCTTTCTGAGGAGCCTGGCTAGAGGTTGTTCAATTTTATTTTTTCAAAGAACCAACTCTTGGTTTCATTGATCTGCTCGACTGTTTTTTTTGGATTCTATGTTGTGGATTTCTTCCCTGATGTTTATTATTTCTTTTCTTCTGCTGGGTTTGGGGTGCTCTTGCTGCTTCCCTTCTAGTTCCTGTAGGTGTTCCGTTAGATTTTGAATTTGCACTTTTTCTAGTTTATTGAAATTGGCCTGGATTGCAATATACTTTCCTCTTAGGACTGTCTTTGCTGCATCCCAAAGATTTTAGATTGTTGTATTTTTGTTTTCATTTGTTATCATATATTTTTAAATTTCTTCTCTAATTGTCTGATTAGCCCAATCATTCTTTAGTAGGGTGGTTTTTAAACTTTTTTTTAATGTTTCCATTTATTTTTGAGAGAGAGAGATAGTGTGAACAAGGGAGAGTCAGAGAGAGAGGGAGACACAGAATCTGAAGCAGGCTCCAGGCTCTGAGGTAACTGTCAGCACAGAGCCCGACGCAGGGCTCAAACCCACAAACCATGAGATCATGACCTGAGCTGAAGCAGATGCCTAACCAACTGAGCCACCCAGGTGCCCCTTTTTAAAAAAAATTTTTTTTAATATTTCTATTTATAGTAGGGTGGTTTTTAACCTCCATATTTTTGGAGGTTTTCCAGACTTTTTCCTGTGGTTAATTTCAAGTTTCATAGCATTGTGATCTGAAAGTGTGCATGGTATGATCTCTATTCATTTATACTTATGGAGGGCTGCTTTATCTTCCAGTATGTGATCTGTCTTGGAGAATGTGCCATGTGCACTCGAGAAGAAGGTGAATTTCCTAACTTCAGGATGCAGAGTTCTAAATATATATATCAATTTCATCTGTTCCAATGTGTCGTTCAGGTCCATTCCTTCTTTAGTGATTTTTCTGTCGGGTTGATCTATCCATTGCTATCAGTGGAGTATTAAAGTCCATCCTTATCAATAAGATTGTTTCTGTTTGTGATTAATTTTTTTATGTATTTGGGCGCTACTGAATTTGGTGCATAGATATTTATAATTGTTAGCTCTTCCTGATGGAGAGACCCTGTAATTATGATATAATGTCCTTTTTCATCTCTTGTTACTGCCTTTACTTTAAAGTCCAGTTTGTCTGATATAAGTATGGCTATTCCGGCTTTCTTTTGGCTTCCAGTTGCATGATAGATATTTCTCCATCCCTTTACTTTCAACCTGAAGGTATCTTCAGGATTAAAGTGAGTCTCTTGTAGACAGCAAATAGATGGATTTTTAAAAATCCATTCTGCTACCCTGTGTCGTTTGGTTGGAGCATTCAGTCTATTTACATTCAGTGTTATTATTGAAAAATGTGGATTTACATTCCTTGTGTTCTCCCTAGAATCCATGTTTATAATGTTGTCTCTGGCACCTTGTATTCTTTGCAACATTTCCCTCATAGAGCTCCTCTTAGGATTTCTTGTGGGGCTGGTTTGGTGGTTATGAATTCTTTCAATTTTTGTTTGTTTGGGAACACCTTTATCTCTCCTCCTATTTTGAATGACAGACTTGCTGGATAAAGGATTTTTGGCTGCACATTTTTTCTGTTCATCACATTGAAGATTTCCTGCCATTTCTTCCTGGCCTGCCAAGTTTCATTATATAGGCCTGTAACCACTCTGATAGGTTTCCATTTGTACATGAGGGCCCTTTTATCCCTAGCCTCTTTCAGAATTCTCTCTATCTTTATATTTTGCCAGTTTCACTATGATATGTCATGCCGATGGTCGATTCAAATTACGTCTTAAGGGGGTTCTTTGTGCCTCTTGAATTTGAATGTCCATTTATTTTCCCAGATTTGGGTTATAATTTGGTCTGTATCCCTTCAGGACTTTTCTCTCTGTCTTCTTCAGGAATTCCTATGATACGGATGTTGTTCTGTTGGATTGTATCACTCTGATCTCAAATTCTCCTTTCCTGCACCTGGATCAATTTCTCTCTCTTTTTTTCAGCTTCCTCTTTTGCTATAACTATATCTTCTAATTCATCTATTCTTCTCTCTGCCTCTTCAATCATTGAGGTGGCTGCCTCCATTTTATTATTCACCTTATTTATAGCCTTTTTAAACTCATCACACCTATTTTAAAAGTTCCTAGTCATTGTCTCAGTTGCTTCTTTGATGCTTTTTTCAACCGCAGTGATTAATTTTATGACAAGTTTTTTAAATTCTTGATCAGGTATATTGTCTACATCTGCCTTGAGCAGTTCTGTGGCTGTGACTTCTTCCTGGAGGGTCTTCAGGGGAGAATTCCTTTGTTTTGTCATTTTGGCTAGTTTTCTGTCTCTTGTGAGCTTTCAAAAGTTCGTTGTGCACTGTGCACCTGTTAATATTGCTCTATTAAATGAGGCTTATTGACTGTCCATGGCCTGTCATTTCAGGAAATATTCTTTTAATGGTGTCTCTAAGTTTCTCTTGTTGTGCCTTTGAATATTTTATTTCCCTACTCAGCAATATTTGGGACTTGCCGTCATGCACACTTTAGCTTGTTTCTTAGGGTAGCCCTAAGAAGGAAAAGAGACACACAAACACAGAGAGAACAGAAGCACAAAAATGCACAGACAAATCAAAGAAACAACCAAATTAAAAGGGGGGAAGGAAAGAAAGAAAATGGAGAGGAAAGAGATGAAATGAAGCAAAGAAAACAAATAAAGGGTGTCAGAGACAACAAAGGACAATAGACAGTCTAAAAGTGTATGACCAGTTGAGGGGAGAGGTAAGAATGAGATATGGGAGAATATATCTGGATTGCAAGAATGAAAAAAAAAGAAAAAGAGGGAGAAAGGAGGAAAGAATATAAGGAGTAAAAATTTTTAAAAAATTTAAGTAAAAAAGGTAATAATAAAAAATAAGTACAAAAAAAAGAAGGAAAAAAAAGCAGCAGCTTACCCTTGCAGATAGGCGTGGTTTGGTGTGGTAGGTATCGGAGGCTGCTCTCAGAGGCTCCGCCTTGGTGGCTGTAGAAAGTAGAATGGCAGCACCACCATGCTTTACTGGAACTAGGCACTGTAGGCCACTCTAATGAGTCCGATCTCCTTGTGCCGCAGCTGAGCCAAGTTGTATTTTCCAGGTCTGCCTTGGTTCAAAGTCCTAGTCCATGCACTTTTATGCTACCATAGATGACATGTACTTGCTTTGGCAGATGTCTTCTTAGCCAGGATCTCATAGGGGGAGGAAGCAGTTTCTCTAGGTGCTGGCAGGGATTTTTGCTGCTGCTGCAGGAGGCCAGTTGCATGCCCTCACAGACTGCTGCTGAATCCCAGCCCCCAGCCAGGCTAGGGATTGCGTAGGGGGAGGGATCAGTTTCTCTTGGCTCAGGCCTGGATTTTCGCTGCCACTGCCTGAGGCGAGGTGTGCTGCCTGAGGTAGATGCACAGCAGGAGTTGAAGTGCACACCATCGAGGGCGCTGCCAGAAATGAGCTGCATGCTCCTGCAGCCAAAGCACACGCCCTGGCCTCCTCCGCTTCCAACTCCGTGCTGAGATCGGGATCGCATTTCCCTGTTGGCCCCAGGACTCGGGATTCACATGGCCAATGCTGGAGGCGAGATGTGCTGTGGAAATGAGGAGTGTGCTCCCGCTCCTGTAGCCGAGGCTGAAGTGCACACCCCTGGGGCACAGGGCTGGAAACTGTTTTTTCCCTTGTGCCTCCCGGGTTTGGGTTGGGCTACCCACCAGTTATATATGGAGTGAGAGTTTTTTTCTCTCTGAGCGCGGTTAAATGTTCTTTTTTTTTCTTCCCCAGAGACAGTACTATGAGCGTGTTCAGTCTCTCTCTCTCTTCCCTTTGTCTCTCGGGCTCTGCGCACTTGCCCCGTGTTGGGCTGGGGCTCCCACCTCCCCTGCCCGTCTTGGGCTGGCCCGTCTTCCAATCTCCCCAGTTTGCACTCACTCACTCAGGTATCTTTGAAGTTGTCTTCTTTCTGGAGTCCGTATTTTCTCCTTCCGCTCTTGCAGATGACAGCAATGTCCTTCTCAGTTTGATAGATGGGGCGGACGAAGTTTACAGAGCTCCCTTCCTCTCTGCCATCTTGGCTCCTTCCCACTGTAGCCTTTATTTAAACTGGTCACAGCTATTTTGAAGGATCCTAGTCTTTATATCAATCTCTTCTCTGACTGCTTCTATGCTTTTTTCAAGCCCAGTGATTAATTTTATGATAATCTTTCTAAATTCTTGTTATGTTGCTTGTGTCTGTTTTGAGCAGTTCTGTAGCTGTGATTTCTTCCTGGAATTTCTTTAGAGGAGAGTTATTTCATTTCTTCACTTTGGCTAGCTTTCTGTCTCTTGTCAGTTTTAAAATCCCATTCTGTACTGTGCACCTATTAGTATTTGTCTATTAAAGGAGGCTGTTTGACTATCTAGGGTCTGTTGTTTCAGGTGTTCTTTTAATGGTGTCTCTCGGTTTTTTCTTGTTATGCCTCTGATTAATTTATTTCCCTACTCAGTGATATTTGGGACTTTCCACTATGTGTGCTTTGGCTTGTTCCTTGAGGTAGCACTGAAAAGGAAAACAGACAGACAAACATACAGAGAACATA
>NC_043713.1:50223341-50270237 GCF_006229205.1 Suricata suricatta
AGAGGACTGGAAAGAAAAAAAGAGAACATGGGGGGTGGGGTGGGGGTGGGATAGGGGGACAGCGACAGCCAGAGATAAAGGACAGTCTGAGAGCATGAAACCTGTGGGGGGGGGAGTGATAGGGATGAGATAAAGGAAAAAATATCTGGATGATAAGAGTTGATCTAAGCACAGCAGTGCATAAATGTTGGTCCCCCAGACTCCAGGAGGAAAGGGAGAAAAGAAGGAAATAGGAAAAGGGAAAGGAGAAAACAAGGGGGAGAATATTAAAAGGTAAAAATAATAAGAAAAGAAAGCAAAAACAATGAGCAAAAACACAGCAGCTCTCCAGTGCGACTGGGCGTGGCTTGGTGTAGGTAGTTTGGGTCTTAGGGGCTGCTCTCTGAGGCCCCGCCTTAGTGGATACGGGGAGAAGAATGGCAGTGCCCCAAGCCCCCCTTAGACCATGCGTTGCCGGGTTTCTAAGTGCTAGCCTACACACTTTGATGTTGCCACCACAGTTAAAATCTCTGGCAGGCAGGTGGCTTTCTGGCCAGGATTGAGTAGGGGGATTGTGGAGCCAGTTTTTCCCCTGGCTCCACCTGAAGTCGGTGAGCTGCCGGGCCCAAGGGAGAGCAAGCCCGCTGAGGGGTCGGGTTTCTCTCTCTGCACCAAGCAGCTCTCAGTCCCTGGTGAGGTCTCCCCTCTCCAGACATTACGCTATGAGTGATTCAGTCTCTACTTCTCTTCCCCTGGTCTCTCTGCAGCCCTGCAAGGTGGTCCCTGGTGCAGCTCTCCACGGATCTGTGCGCCTCTGGACACATGGCCACCCTGTGTGCGGATCTCTGCAGTTCTGTGCGCCTCTAGACACAGGTCTCTCTGTGGGCCTGGCGCTAAGCCTCTGGGCGCTTTGTCTCCTGGCTCCGCTTTGGGCCAACACTCCCTTTCCCAAAATCTCCGGTCCCAGTTTGCACTCACTCAGGCATCCATGAGGCTGTTGTCAATAAGGAGTGTTTGCGGGCAGGTGGAGGTAATGGGGCTCCTTACTTCTCTGCAATCCGTTCCATAATTATTGTTAATTCCAAGCAGAGTTGTATGACATTATTCCTTGTAACTAAATAGTCTGTGACAGCAGCAAATGGTGACCTATCCAACCTGGCAAGCAGACTCTTGGCTACTCCTATCAGTTCCACAACTGAAGTCAGAAAGTCATTTGGCAATTTGTGGCTGGTTCTCCCATCATAATCACCACTCCTTCTCCTCCCTGGTATAAAATTCTGTAGATTTTTGGCAGATGCATTCAACTTGTAAGAAAGGATTTTTAGATTTTCTGTTTCCAAGCCACAATTCAGTACACACAGAAGGTCAACTGCTTCCGAGATCAATTCCTGCTGGTCAATGCGGCTGACTCCCAGGTCTTCTAGTTCCTGATGTGTAATACGCCACAGCTGGTCCCCACTGAGCCTCTCCCTCTCGAAGTTCTTAATATACTGCTGCCAACAATCATGAAGACCCTCCAGTGAGACTCTGGTGTATGCCTCAAAGCAGCTGTGCCAAAGATAGTATTTCTAAAATAATTTGAAAATTAGGTCTGTTGGTAGTTTTCAGTAGCTAAAAAACACTTCTCATGTTTTGGAGTTATGAATATGGAGAAAAGGCTTAATACTAATATCTGTGTTTGCATGTGACATGCATTGTATGTTTTGACATCTCAGATAATTGTTTTAATCTATAGATGAGAAGTTTGAATTATTTCAGTAATTAGCGTTCTGCTTTTTGAGAGGTTTTATATTGGAACCAGGACTCATTGTTTTGGGGGAACTATTAATATTACATTTTAGCTGATCCTTAATACAATTTAAGTTTGGACAGATTTATTCTAGTTAAGCCATAAACGTCAACATTGTAAACTTGTTTTGATTAAAGGATTTTTTCCATCAATTAAAAAAAAAGGCATTAGTCATATTCACGCAAGTTTGATCATCATGACCCAAAGGGGCCCACCTCTTAACACTGTCACATTGGATATTAAGACTTCAATGAATTTGTGAGGATACATTGAGCCTATAGCAATAGATTTCTTCTAAAACTCAAAAACAGCCAAAATTTATGATTACATAAATGTCATTTCATGTCATATTCAATGTATCCTTAAAGGAATGTTTAGACATGTAGTACAAATGTATTCTTTTGTTTCAGTGACCAAATAAGCTATATATATATTGCTTAATCCTAATGCATTTGTGTTGCTTTTTATTCTCTGTATTTCTAATTGCTTTATTTTTAAAGATAATGCATATTATCAAATCACTCATATTCTCACTTCTTAATGTTATCTTTTGAATACTATCTGCTTGATAGCCAATATTTTTATAGATTACTCCTTTTTCTAACTTATTCTCTGGCCTTTTTCTAACTTAGATGATTTAATTCCTAGGACTGCTGCTTAACTACCACCCTGAAATTCTTTATGTTGAAATCCTGATTTAATACTACTATTGATTAGATCCAATGTCTTTTTCCTTTATTATTCTCAATCTTTTTTTCGTTTTTTTATGGAATGTTTCTTCAAATACTTTATTAAAAGGAAGGTACATAGTAATAAAATTTCCTCTTGCATATTGTAAAAATACTTCTACTTTACCTTTATACTTGATAATTAATTACATATCTGGATATATATTTTAGATTCAAGGTTATTTTCTTTCAAACTGTTAATCCTATTCCAGTTTCTTGTGGTTCATAGGATTACTACCATGGTGTCTGACACCTCTCTGACCTTAATTTCTTTGTAGGTAACCTGTTGTATTTTTTATTTCCTCTCAGGAAGCTTTTTGGATAGTCTTTTGATCCCCTGAAGTTGGGATATTTCACCAGGATATTTAGTTGTGTGTCTTCTGTCATTCCTCCAGATAGTGAAGACTTTTCTTTCTTCATCATTCAGGAAATGTAAATTGCTCTTTCTTTCACTTTTGCCTCTTCATTTTCTCAGGATTCTTTATAGTGGACTTCTTAGATGAATACTGAATTTCCTGGAGTGAGCCTCTATCTCTTTTGTTGAATTCTATGTCCCAAAGTCCTTTCCTATGTCCTTATTTATTTAATCTATTTTCTTCCAGATTCTGTTCTTCATTTATCTTGGTCCTTCTTTTTTGTGCTTTCTCAACTATCTGGTAATTCTGCTTACCCAACCATGTTTATGAATGAAGAACTATGCTGAAAATCTCAGTAGCTGGTGTGGATTTTCTCAGACTTGTTTTAGTCTTATTTCCCCTGACTTCCATACTGACTGTCAGCTCTGTGTACATGGTAAACAAATGTCTATTTGTTGTCTTTGCTTTAGGAAGAGCAGACTTGGATTTAGACAGACTACACTCCACTTTCCCTGCAAGAATAAGCACATCTTTATCCTAGAATATTGGTTTCCAATGCAGGGGCCCAGTTTTCCCCATGAAAATGACCCCAGGCCATTTTTATCAATGCCATCCTAGATTTATCCAGGGAACCTCTGACCCTGCACTTATTTATTTTTTACATTTTATTTATTTTTGAGAGACAGAGACAGAGCATGAACAGGGGAAGGGCAGAGAGAGAAAAGAGACACAGAATTCAAAGCAGCCTCCAGGCTGTGAGCTAGTGGTCAGTACACACCCCGATGCAGGTCTCGAACCCATGAACTGTGAGATCGTGACCTGAGCCAAAGTCAGATGCTCAACCGACTGAGCCACCCAGGCACCCCCTGTGGTCACTCTTTAAGTGGAAGTGCTAGAAGCCTAGTTGGCACCATCGCTCTTCCCACAGACTGCCTTTCAGTTGCTGTCCTGAATTCATTCTCCTCCCTACTTTTGTTCTCTGAATCTCTAAGCTGAGCTTGGTGCCTTAGACATATGACTCCCTCCCTTACTTAGGATTTCTCCTCAGTGTTTAATGGACTGTAGTTTCTCCTTTACAGACTGTCAGTATACCTCCATATGTTTCCATTTTCTAGAAATTAATAAAACTTCACTTCTCTGTTTTTCCCCCCAGTATTGTTACAGATTTTTTTCTTTTTATTCATTTTCATTGTATTCTCATTGGAATTTTATAAAGGACAGTAGTTAAGGATTTATATTTAAATGCTCTGGATGAGAAATGTAGAATCAACATTTTGGTCTTATGTAGAGGTAATCTTACATTGTATTTCAGAGAATGGGCTATAGAACTTGATTGCCTGGGTTGGATCCTGATTCTGCCCCTTCTGGGTTTGCTGTTGTGCAAATCACTGAACTCTTTAATTCAATTTCTTTGTCTGTAAAATGTACAGGTCTTACTAATAATTCTTATAGAGTTGTTCTTGTTTTTCAGTATATGCATATATCATGTCTACAAAATGCTTATTATACAGAAATGGTCACTAAATATTAGCTATTATAATGATTTGTATTGCATGGGATTGAATAAATTTCATGAACTTCATACCTTTTCAAGAAGAGTGTCACATATGACACTAAAACTTAAATACATCATAATATTTAATAGCATTTTTTGTTTCCTTAAAATTTTCTTTTATTTTCTCTTTTAGTACTTAAGGGGATACCAACCATAGGACCCTTATGAGTCCCTTTAACTAGCTCAATAATTTATGAATGAGTACATTGCATCTTCTTGTGAGTAAATATTTATGGACTCTTAGTTGTCTTAGAGAGATAATGAAGTGCTTGTCTTCGTTTTTATGTATCAGAAATCAGTTGAAATAAACTCATATGGAGTAAAATGTCTATTATGGTAGGTGTAGTTCATCTTAAGGGATGGGACATTCTAGTTAAGATTTTGAAAATTAAATTTAAAAATTAGGCTCTGAGTATACACACCCTTTATTCATAACTAACCTGGTTTGTAAATTTGTTTTATTTTGGTACTGACAATTGAACACCTGCTCCTTGCTTCCCTTTTCACTTGAAACGGACTCAGTAGGTTGTACCTTGCACAGCAGCTTCTTTCAACATACAGGTGGTTCAACATACAGGGCAGTAAACACATTCAGCAGGCTCCAAAGTTATACTACACTAGAACTTTTATGATTTTTTGAAAATTATAAACCCATCTGAAGAAGTTACTTCCTATGAAGGCAGTGGCACAAAGTGATTCAGATGATAACATGAATCCACAATTTTGTAAATAATACATTAATATCTCTATGTAATACAGTAATTTGAAATTTGCAAAAATGAAGAGAAAGACAAATAAAAGAACTATCATTATCTTTTAGGCATGGCTTATTGTTAAAAATTAAGCAATTTTCTATAGAGGAGTCTTTTTAGTAGCTTGCCTCGATTATTGTATTTGTACCAACCTAGAATACAAACTATAAGTATCTACATTTTCAGAAATTTTATTCTGTTTAAAGTTCAGCGCTGACTTGACTTGATTGGACCCTGGGATTTAGTTTATTCATATCACGGAGATTAGAAAGAGTCTTATTCAAGAAATGTGAGATGCAAAAGAGAACTTACCCAAATTAAAACCACAGTGATATACTACTTTACATTACTAGGATGGCTATCCTAAAAAACACAGACAATGGCATCCGTTGAGTTATTGTAATTGGTGAGGATGTGGAGAACTTGGAAACCTCATCTTTCCTGGTGAGAATACAAATTGGTGCAGCCACTTTGGAAAACACTTTGGCAGTTCTTCAAAATGCTAAATCTGGAGTTACCATATCAACCGGCAATTACACTCCTTAGGTTTCCCATTCTAGAAAGAAGGAAAACATACATCTACACAAAGCTTGCACCTTAATGTTCATAACAACATTATAACTCATAATATCCAAAAAGTGAAAACAACCCAAATCTCCTTTAGTAGATGAATGGATGGATAAACACAATGGTACCTCCATCCAGTGGACTACTACTCAACAATAAAAAGGAAATGGATTGCTGACACATACTACAGCATGGAAGGACCTTGGGAGGATGCTCAATGAAATGAGTCAGCTACAAGGGACCAGCTATTATGTGATTTCATTTATACAAGATGTCCAGAATAGGCAATAAAGAAAGTAGATTAGTGCCTGCCAGGGGTTAGGGAGAAGGAGAATGGAGAGTTAAGGCTAATTAGATTCTGGGAATGTTATACAACTCTGTGAACATAGTAAAATCACTTGAATTGTATATTTTAAATTGAAAATTTTTATGATATGTGAATTATACCTCAATAGAGAAGTTGCAAAAGAATATTATAGCTTAAAAATGGCAAATCAATTTTTAGACACATCAGTAAAAAATGTTCAACACTATAAATTGTGCTCTAAGAATAGGGATATAAATCAGAATCTTTATTTCTGTCTTGTACAGAATGAGCTAGTTTCCAAAGGTAATTTTCTTCAAAATAAAAAATAACCATTACCTTACTGCTTAGTCCATTCTCTTTACAGGCACTCAATATTTTCCTCTTAAAAAGCTAATGTGAGGCTTACTACCTTAAAATGTTTACATGTCTACAACATAGGCATTAACTGGGGGGTTAAGCTTCTTTCCCTAGAAAAGCACAAGTAGATGTAAACCACAAAATGTTTCATGAAGTTTCAGAGTCTTTAGATTAACTCTGCTAATTACATAGCATAGAACAGTTCATCATACTGACCAGTAATGCCAAATCTACCGGACACACAGGGAATCAAGATAAACATATATAAGCTCAGAATCTTGGCCTTCTTTTTTTTTTAATGTTCTTTATTTATTTTTGAGAGACAGAGAGAGAGAGACAGCGTGAGCAGGGAAGGGTCAGTGAGAGGGAGACACAGACTCTGAAACAGGCTCCAGGCTCTGAGCTGTCAGCACAGAGCCTAACCGCGGGGCTTGAACCCACGGACTGTGAGATCATGACCTGAGCCAAAGCTGGACATTTAACCAACTGAGCCACCCAGGCACCCCTTGGCCTTCTTTTTTTTTAAGTTAACATTGGGTAAATTAAAAGGCCTGGTCCTCACAATAAAAACACATGAAAAAGAAAAGAAAAGAGAAGGCAAATGAGCTAATGTATAAATTGCACAAGGATGGATACCTTAAATTTAACTGTGTCTTATAAAACTTACAGTTTCTAGCATAGTGTTTCACATATCAGAAATTCCACAAAGAAATGAAGAAGTGAATCCCTCACATGTGCATAAATTAATATCTTATATACCCATTGTCTAGCCTAGGATTGAACATTTCACACTCTGATTCAAGGAATCATAGAGTACTTTTAGAAATACCACACAGGCCAGACAGCTATCCTGTGTCATTTTATATTTTCTTTTCTAATGAGTTCATTTTAAATTAAAAAAATTATTTAAAACCATAAGTGGAGTATTAGATTGGTGGCAAAAACTAACTCCAGCTTCTGTAACTCCATTTAGGAAATACAAACATTCCATAAATTAAACTAGCAGTACGGAGCCTTTATTCTTCTTCACCAGTTAGTAGTTATATGTTTGGAACAAAAACTGTTTCTGTTGCTAAAATAACATCAGGATGACTATCTTACATACTGGGTTGTTGTGTTATAATTAAATATTACTATCATGATTTACTAATTTTGGAATGGGTATCACATTTGAGCATTTGAGACTTGATGGTCAGCAGGGTGCTCTAAATTGACAGAGATACTGGGAAAAAGCCATCATGGGCCCCAGGAAGATAACTGCAATGACATCTGGCTGATTATAAGTCTGATTCTCTGTCAATGAATTTAGCATTCTGAAAATTTACTATGTTATAAACAAGCACTTGTCATTAAGTGACATGAGCATCTATCTAGAAATCTTAGTGCTTCAGTTTCCTCTCTGGTCCAGTAAGGTTTCCTTGATTAGATGGTCTCTAGCTCTGAGGTGTTTGTCGTCTGAGGTGTGAGTGGACTGCTCACTGCACATCATATAGATACTTCCAAATACATGTCTTTCAGACTAATTAAAAATCTCAGCACTCTGGGATATATGTATTACCAGCCATTGGATTATGTTCTGACAGTATTAATGTTTGTTAAATCTTCATTAAATTCATGCCCATCATAGTTGTTGGATTCTTGTCCAACCTGACCATAAAACGAAGCAACACGTTGTGCATTCTGAAAAATTTGATTCTACCCCCAGGCTTTCTCAGTCAGTTAAGGTATGACCGTTACTATGTTAATTAATTAATTCAACAAATATTCAGTAAGCACCTACCATGTATCAAGCACATGCCTTGGTACCTGGCATACAGTGGTAAACAAAACTGACTTGCTCTCTCTCCTCACGGATAATGAGTTAGTGAGGTTTTCTTAATAGGTTCAAATCTATTTGGTTTATGATTTGTATGGTATATAGCAAGAGTCTTAGAATTTTATAATTAATCCTTAAAGTTCATATAGTTCTAGCATTTTATTTAACAAATGCTGATGCTGAGACCTATGAAAGTAGCAGGTTTGTTCAAGATAATAAGGCAAGTGAAGATTTAGGAAAAGCAGAGAGAAATTCTGATGACTAGCCAAATTCTCAGTTTGTTTATAGTAGCTATATTAATAACATGTTGCTCAAGAGCAATAAAGCACCTCATGTGACTAAATTGTTCTCTGGCACTCAGGATAATCTCAGTTTACTTGTTATGTGACATCTTTGGAAAATGTGAACAAGATCAAACACCAAAATGCCTAAAGAAAAATCTGATTCACTGTCCATAAATGCACTGCTTAAGACTATTTATCTTCTAAGGATGCTACTTTGAAGTTTAGCTCCCTTGAGTATTTCCACTCATACTTTACATCAGTTATTTTATATTTGTTTTCCTTTTGTGAAGATTTCCCATGAATAAATTACTTTCTTACATTGAAGATTAGAATTTTTAAGCAAAAACCTTGAAAAAGACTTGTCTATTTGTTGCCAACATGCAGATCTGAGTATGAGACTTTATTTTTTGGCAGAAGTCAAAGTGTCAGAAGGACTGTGATTTAACCCCAAACCTGTCCACATGACTTTGACAAATTACAAAATGACTCTCTACCCCAATTTTCTAATTTGTAAAATGAAGGAAATTTATAATAATCTTAATTAAGACACCTCTCAACTCTGAATACTATCTATGCCAATATGGTTAGAAAAAAATGAAGATAAATTTACTGAACTATAATGGATAATGCTTATTCTGGTAGTCACTAGGGCCTGTTCACCATTAAGTCTTCAGGACACATCATAGTTTTGAAGGATCTTCCTCATCCTTTTGAAGTTATACATTGCTGTGTAACTTGTTTGACCAAATGTAAGTAGAAGTTCAGTAGGACATGAGACCCATAACCAGATACAAGCTTCAGGACACCAAATATACTCTGGAGAAAATGCTGCATGGGTTGAGGCTTTGCATATATTTTATGGTGATTTATGTGTGTGCTTGGAATACAATTTGCATGTTTGTTTGTTTTGTGTCAAAGAAATACTCTAGCATCTGGAAGGCAGGTGTTCAAGACTAAAAAGTTATAGGGATGCCTGAGTGGCTTAGTTAAGCATCCAACCCTTGATTTTTGGCTCAGGTTGTGATATCATGTTTTGTGAGATTGGGCCCCATGTCAGGCTCTGCGCTGACAGTATAGAGCCTGCTTGGAATTATCTCTCTCCCCTCCCCAACTTGGGTTCTCTTCCTCCCTCAAAATAAGTAAACTTTAAAAAGTAATCATAATAAAATTTAAAAACATTTATAAGGACTACCCAAGGACTCTGCTTTCATTTAAAAGGACTCTGGTTCTTAAAAGAGAATTTGTGAACAAACAAGGAAAAAATCCTTACTTTGGGAAATCAAGGATTAGATGTACTCAACAAAGAAAGAGTTAAAAATTTCAAGTGATTTGATAAAGAACTGGTTTCTAGGGAAAGTAGAAGAGCAAATGATCAACTGGAACTGAGGAAAGAACATAGACTCTTGGGCAGTTTAGCAAATAAACCAAAGAAGGCAGAAGAGAGATTTCAAAAAATAAAAATCTATAAATGTAATCAATAAACTTGTGGGATTCTGAAATATTTTGTGCCATCAATAAACTTGTGGGATTCAAGAAATATGAAACACTTGGGAACACTGGATATTAAACCTACTTAAAAATTCATTGTTTAGAACTCAGAGTAAGAATTCCTTGCAGGATGTTTTTATAAATAGCCTCCCAAGATATTTTGTCCAACAAACCTATTTAAATACTAATATCAATAGTGCCCATGTGTGAAAATTGTTTCCAGAATACATACAGAACAGATAGGTTTGTGATATTATTTTTCCAAATTATGTGGAAGTAAATCTAAGAATAAGAAGGAAATAGATAACTTTTAAGGAGAATATACCAATAAAATTTGCATCAGAATAATTAGAAATCTTAAATCAGTAAGAGAAGGAGGAAGCTTAGAATGTTATGAATTGATCCTGCTATGACCCTGGAGCTGAAAAGCCAGGCCAGAGTTCTATTTACAAACCCATTCTTACGTAAATGCAACAAATAGAAATTTACCAATATCATGTTCAACAGAGTGTTAAACTTTAAAAAGAGAAAAATAATACTGATACTAAAACCTAACAAAGAGAACAGTAGTCCAGCCTCAGTTTACAATGTTATAAAATATTAAACAAAATTCTAATTAATAAAATTTGGTAGGACATTAAAATGAGAAATTAAATTAAAATGAATTCCACTTCAAAATTCGAGGATGACTTAAAATTTTGAATTAGGTGGTATTACTCATTAATAGGTCATGAGAAATGAACATGTGATTATCTCAAAAGTGATGAAATAGGAAGATTATTCTCTATCAGTAGTGCATACTTTAGGTTATCTACCTATCATTTATTAATATTGTGCTATCTATTTTATCCTGTTGAGCCATGTATTATCCATCTAATGATATGTTCTGTTTCAAAGTACCAGTAAAATGTTTAACAATGAAATAATAAGATTTTTATAAGCAAAGCAATAAATATATGATTTAGCATGGTGCTGGATTTTGTCATATGCTTTATTGAATCTACTAAGATGATTATGATGTTTTGTCCTTTATTCTATTGATATGGTATACAAAAGTAATTTTCAGATTTTAGATCAACTTTGCATCCCTGTGATAACTAATTAGTCATGAGATAGAATCCTTTTTATATGTGTCAGGACTTGTTTTGCAAAACTTTTAGAGCATTTTGGTGTTATCATGTATGGTTCTACACTTTTCTTGTAATAAGTTTTTCTACCTAAATGTTATGGAGGTAACATTGATGTATTTTGTTGCTCAAATTGTAGCAGCTTCGACCATTGGGAGCTCCTTCATGTTATATCCTATGTCTTATTTATTTATTTTTTGTTTTGTTTTAACAAGCACTCATCATTTCTGTTAGCACTTCCTGACTTTCTGCCACTGTACTATATTCCAGATACATTTTGTGTTTTGCTTGTCCCAGCATTGGGATCAGCCATCTCTTCAAGGGTCCCTGGTGCTATTTATTGGAAAACCGTATTAAGCATAAGAAGTCAAAAGCTGGGCACTGGATATGCTCATATCTATTGAGGTATCCTGCTTCTGGACCTTCTCAGCTAGGAAATGTACACATGTATATACTCATTCACATATACATACATATCTACAATTATTTCTATAGATTTCTGTCTATATATATACTTTGGTATGAATATGGGCTCATGCTGATATCATAATCCAGCACCACAGGATTCATTCTAGTCTTCCCCTCACGCTTAGTTGTATCTTCTTTCTGTAACATGGAGAACCTGGTTCCTACTATCATTCACTTTTTCCATTCAGCTCTAATATATATGTAATGTAGTTTCAGAATTACTAACCCTTAGCCATATGAGAAACACACTTAACCACTGAAGTATAGTATTTATGTAGAATTGTTTTTACGTTCAGCATTGCAACGTTCAGTGAAAGCATAATATTCCGTATCTTCAATAAGGTTATGTCATATATTTGTAATGCAGTCAGATTCATTGTCACGGTGATTCCATCCAGTGAATCACCTAATATCCTGATTTATTTTCATCTGCATGAGGTAAAGTTCACTATTCTGATGTACATTATGGATCTTGACAAATGCATAGTGTCATGTATTCACTACCCAGCACCATACACAACAAGTTGATCACTTTAAAAGTTTCATTGTGTGGCCTCATTTTAGTCAACCACATTTTTCATCACCAACCCTTGCAATCTTTATTTTCTGCTCATATAGTTTTGGTTTTTCATTCATTACCACTGTGGATGCAAAATAACACAGCCATTCTAAAAGAGAGTTTGGGAGGCATATATTTATAAAGTTAAATGCACATTTACCATACAAACCAGCAATCCAAAACCTACAAATTTATAGCCAAGTGAGTTGGAAATTAATATTCACACAAAAGCCTGAGACCAGGCTTCCATGCTGGCAGGGTATTTGGGGAAGTGATCCTACAGTATAGGTGTGATGAGATGCTGTGAATAGTAAAGGCAAAGTAGAATAAGACGTCAAGTGTACATTATGAAGCTAGTCAATGCTGTAGCTCAATTCTGTTAGGAAATTTCTGAGAGGCTGTTGAAATGATTAATTAATGGGATTATCTGCCTGAAGGACAAAGAGGGATAAATTAATCCCTAGTTCCTATCCTACACTGCTCAAAGCTTTCTTTGTGGGATGAAAACTCCTTATACTCCCAGAATTACAGTCCAGAAAGCAAGGCATGTAGCACCTGTGAGGTGAGATTCTCGTGTGGAGAGCTGGTTATAACAATGAGAGCTGGAATTAAAGAACTGGTAAATACTCTTTATATTGAGGGTATTCAGTAACACCTTCTTTACTGCTATTGCTCAAGGACTCTCTCTGCCTCTTCTTTCTTACTCCGTTTCCCAAACAACATCTGTTCCCACAATATACTGATTTTCTCTTCCTACATCAATAATGACTTCTATGTAAGAAAATTCAAAGAGCCCTTTATTTTTCTCATTTACATCTCAAATACATTCAACAGAGTTAACCAAATTGATCACTCTTGTTAAAATATTACCTTACGTGGTTTTTCTGACAGTGTATTTTTTTTTCTGATTTTATCCTTCTTTTCTGGCTTTTTTTCCAAATTCCTTTTAGCTTCCTGCTGCTTTCATATCTTTATGCAATGGACATCTTCACGTCATTGGACCTTGGTTTTACTGTAAACTTTTTATAGTACATATCTGACTCTATCAGTTCCTTTAGGACATTAACTTCCTTTCTGCCTCAAATAATTAATCCATGCTGTTTTCTTTAACTAGAGAACTCTTTCATGTGGCTAGTGATAATCTGGCTAAAATAGTTGGGTTCATCAACTGGATTTTAGCTGAAGTGACACTACATCAGGGAACAACTTCCTGCTCTTTCCCATAAAAGTGTGCGGGGTTTTTTTTATAATTAACATATTTCTCTTAACTAAGGTATTAATTGTACAATCTTTCTACATTATCTTTTCTACTAGACTCTTAGTTCTTCAAATGTTTAAGTGGTACCTCCCTTACTCATTTCTGTGTCTTGGTTTCACAATAATTTGGTACATGAAAGTCTCTGTAAATCAGATTAATGAATTTAAAGAGTGATGCCTATCAATAGATATTTAATCACCTCTCTTTAAATGTAGTGACTTATTCCCCTAATAATATAATTTCCCAAATGTTCTCCTTCTGCAGAGAGCTGACACATAAATTTCATTGCTATTAGTTACATTCTCTTCTTTAATGAATCCATTAACCTGTTATTTTATTCTTCTAAAATAACCAATGGAAATATTTTCTTGGCCTAGATACTTGCCCAAAAACTGTTAAACTACTTTAACTTGCATTTCAATTTTCCCAACCCCATGAAAATTATTTATTTTTAGATATTCAGAAAGAAATAATATTCTGCTACTTTTCTAATTATAGGATAAGAAAATGCTTGGGGTACTACTGATTGACTCAGTGATATAAAAAACAGAGGATGTTATTATGGTTGTATTTCTTCCTTGCTCCTATTCTTATTGTCAGTTTTATTATTTTTAATATTATCAACATTTATGACTGTTACATTCACTTTTGTAGCCATAATTCCCACTGTGATAATCTTAATTTGATCTTTGAATGATTCGTTAGCACCAAAGCAACTCACCATGGCTTTTACATTCATTAACTCTTCATTTTGATTCATCTTTTTACTGGATAGAGATCATCATCAAATATATTTCTTAATAGGTCATGTACACGATATTTTAGACTCTAAATTCTTCCATGCTTAAGAATGTCTGACACGACATTTCAGTGTACCTTGACTAAGTATAATAATCTTGGATTCCATTTTGTCTCACAAATGTGTAGACATGTTTCCATTGTGTAATATCTTTGAATGTGTTTGTGGGAAAATTCTGAGGCATGCCTAAACTTTTTCTCTTTGGTCATACAATTGCTTGCTGCAGAAAGTATAAAGAATTACTTCTTTGTTGTTCAAGTTCAATAATTTAACCAAAAGGTGACTCAGATTCTGGTGTTCTATATTAATTTTTCTGAGAAGATCACATGGTCTTTAAAGCATCAGCATTTTTTTCAAAATTAAAAAAATCATGACATATAACATAAAAAATAAAGTACATATTAGTTAACTTCACCGCAGTATTTTTCATGTCCCTTATCTTCACTCGGGGATGATCTATTCTAACACAAAAAGTGCTCAGAAGTCCTCACTTTCATTCTTACTAGAAAAAATCTGAACAAGCTGAAAACATAAAATCTTAGCTCTGTCAAAGAACTGAAGTTGTAGGACAAAATGATGCCCCCCAAACTGGAGAGGCAAGTGGATACAAAGAACCAAACCTCTTGAAGCAGTCACCATTAGGATCACTTAAACAATAACTGACAGATTGTTGGAGACTGAGTGTGGACCAGCACAGATTGGTCTCCTTAAGGGTCTAATATTAGGTGGACTTTACACTTTCATTAGTTTTACTTCCAGGAGCACCAGCTGGTTCTTACAGTGAAGATTAGAAAAGATACCTCATGGTTCCATCAGATAGAGAGGGAAAAGTAACCGTTTTGGAATCTACCAAGGGGGAAAGTAACCATTTTGCAATATGCTCCCAGTGTTGTTATGTTCTTCACAAAATGCCAACCGTTAGGCAAATTACTTTCCAGAACCAATCCAATGTGAAGGAAGGAAAATACTAAATTCCAGCCCCATCCAGCCTTTTTGTCTCATGTAAATGGGGAAAATAATGGAGAAGAATTTGTGAATGTTACAGCCTAAATATGAAGACTCACTAAAAGACTGTCCTGATCATAGGATTATGGTATATTTTTTAACTTAGAAAAAAGATATCAATTACTAGTATGACACATGAAAGACAAGCCATCACTACTATCCCATGGACAATTAAATGATAATAAAAGAACATTATGAATTTTATCCTCACAGATTTTATGCAGTGACTCAACTAGCCAACTTTAAGGCTTATTCTAAAGCTACAGTGATCAAGATGGTGATACTGGTAAAGGAATAGAACAGATTAATGAAACAGAATAAAGAGCCCAGAAACATACCCACACAAATATGGTCACCTGATCTTTGACAAAGTGCAAATAAAATTCAATGGAGAAAGAATAGTCTTTTTAACACACAGGACAAGAAAGCTGGACTGTTCATGCAAAAGAACGAATCCAGATACAGACAAAATTCATTCAAAATTGATCATAGACATAAATGTAAAACATAAAACTATACAACTTTGAGAATATAACCTAGCAGGCAGTGTATGTGACCTCAGGTTTGGCAATTAGCTTTTAAATACAACACCAAAACATAGTCCATGAAATAAAAAATTGGTAAGTTGGGTTTTATTAAAAATTAAAATCTGTTGCATTTCAATATGCAAATAATGAAGCAGCAGGAAGAGAAAATAAGGAATAAATCCCATTTATAAGTGCAGCAGAAACAATACCTACCCATTGAGGTAAAAAGACCTTTACTCTGAAATGATAGAACACTGTTGAAAGAAACTGAAGAAAACACAAAGAAATGGTTGTGGATTGGAAGAACAAATATTGTTAAAATGTCTATACTATCCAAAGCAATCTACATTTAATGCAATCTCTATCAAAATATCAATGGCATTTTTCACAGAGCTAGAAAAAACAGTCCTAAAATTTATGGAGAATCACAAATAGCTTGAATAGCTAAAGTAACCTTGGGAAAAAAAAAAAGCAAAACTGGAGGCACCTCAACTCTGGACTTCACGTTGCTTTACAAAGCTTTAGTGATCAAAGCACTATGGTACTGGCACAGAATTAGACTTGGAGATCAATGGAACAGAAAACAAAACCCAGAAATGAACCTACATCTATATGGTCAACAGGCAAAGCAGGAAAGAATATCCAATGGAAAAAAGACAGCCTCTTCAACAAATGGTGTTGAGAAAACAGGACAGCAACATGCAAAAGAATGAAACTGGACCACTTTCTTAACCTATATGCAAAATAAATTTAAAAAGGATTAAAAACCTAAGTGTGAGACCTGAAATCTTCAAAATCCTAGAAGAGTTCTCTTGACATTGGCCATACCAACTTCTTTCTAGCTATGTCTCCTGAGGCAAGGGAAACAAAAGGAAAAATAAACTATAAGGACTTCATCAAAATAAAAAGCTTCTACAAAGCAAAAGAATCAAGAAAACTAACAGGCAACCTTTGGAATGGGAGAAGATATTTGCAAATGACATATCAGATGAAGGTTAGTATCCAAAATCTATAAAGAACTTATAAAACTCAATATCCCAAAGAATAGACAATCCGATTAAAAATGGGCAGAAGATATAAATAGACATTTTTTCCGAAGACATCCAGATGGCCAACAGACACATGAAAAATTCTCAACATCACAGATTATCAGTGAAATAACAAAGCAAACAAACCTACAATAAGCTATTACCTCATACCTGTCAGAATGGCTAAAATCAACAACACAGGAAAAAATAGGTGTTGGTGAGGATTTGGAGAAAGGGAAACCCTCTTACTGTTGGTGGGAATGAAAAGTGGTGCATACACTGTGGGAAACAGTATGGAGGTTCCTTAAAAAGTTAAAAAGTAAAACTACCTGATGATCCAAAAACTGCACTACAAGCAAGGCATTTACCCAAAGAACACAAAAATACTAACTCAAATGGATACCTGTATGCTCATGTTTATAGCAGCATTAACTACAATAGCCAAATTATGGAAAGAGCCCAAATGTCCATTGACTGATGAATGGATAAAGAAGATGTGGTATATATATAATAGAATGTTACTCAGCCATAAAGAAGAATGAAATCCTGCCATTTGCAACAACGTGGATGGGGCTAGAGAGTATTATGCTAAGTGAAATAAGTTAGTCGGGGAAAGACAAATACCATATGATTTCACTCTTATGTGGAATTTAATAAACAAAACAAAGGAAAGAGGGTGGGGAGGGAGGGAGGGTGGGAGATCCAAAAAACATACTTCTAACTCTAGAAAACAAACTGATAGTTACCAGAGAGGAGGTGGGTGGAGGAATGGGTGAAATAGGTGATGAGAATTAAGGAGTGCACTTGTGATGAGCACTGGCTGATGTATGGAAGTAGTGAAGCACTAGGTTGGACGCGTGAAACTCATATTATACTACATATTAACTGAAATGGCAATAAAAACTAAAAGAAAAACAATAACAGTAAATTTAAGTAAGCAGAAAAATAATAGTAAAATATTAAAACCTGTGAAAATGATTTTTGAATTAACTAAAACAGGAAAAATAGAATATAAAATATGAAGCAGGTTCTTGAAAAGTGAATAAAACATACCCTCTGTAAAAAAAAAAAAAACTTATGCTTTGTGAAATGCAGTGTTAAGAAAACAGACTAGCCACATGCTACAATAAAATGTTTGTAAAAACATATACCTGATAAAGGAGTTGTATGCAAAATATACAAAGAACTGTAAAAATTCAAAAATAAGAAAACAGACAACCCAATCAAAAAGTAAACAGAAGATCTGAACAAATTCCTCACCAAAAAATGTATCTATCTGTCATCTTTCTCTCATCCATCCACCCACGTGGTTGCTAAGCATATAAAAAGGTGGTAAATCTCATATATTATTAGAAAATTATTAATTAAAATAACAATGAGATACAGGCTTCCAGTTATGGAATCAATAAAAGACACAGCATAAGGAATGCAGTCAATGATATTGTAATAGTAGATAGTAGTTACACTTGTGGTGAACAAAGCACAGCATAAACTTGTTTGATTGCTGTGTTGTGTACCTGAAACTAATGTAATGTTGTGTACCAACTATACTCAAATTAAAAAATAATAAGGAGATACCACAACCCATCAATTAGAATGGGTAAAACAATTTTTATGGTAATGTTATCTAGTGATGGCAAGGACGTGGAGCAACAGAAACTCTGATATTGACGGCGGGGATGCAAAATGGTACAGCAGTTTTGGAAGACAGTTTGAGAGTTTCCTAAAAAACTATACATAGTCTGACCACACATTCCAGCAAATATGCTAATAGATATTTACTCAAATGAGTTAAAAAAGTTATGTTCACATTAAAATTTGCACATGAATGTTTATAGCAGCTTAATTTATAATGGACAAAACTGGAAGCAACTAAAAATACCCTTAAAAACACAATTAATTTAAAAAAACATAAAAAGACATGGAGGAAACTTAAGTGTATATTGCTCAGTAAAGAGGCCACTCTGAATAGGCTACATGCCATTTGATTCCAACCATATGACATTCTGGAAAAGACAAAACTAAAGATAGTAAATAGATTAGTGATTGACAGAAGCTCAGGGACATGGGGCCAAGGATGAACAGATGAAGCATACAGGATTTTTAGGGCAGTGAAACTGTGCAGTCTGATACTACAGTGATGGATACATGACATTATGTATTCATCAAACCTACTCAATGTACAACACAGCATCAACTCTAAACTATGGGCTTTAGTTAATAATAATGTATCACTGTTGGTTAGCCAATGGTAGCAAATGTACAATTCTAATGCAAGATATTAATAGTAGAGAAAGTTGGAAGCAGGAAAGAGGGGATAAATGGGAACTTACCATAGTTTTTGCTCAAAATCTTATAAATCCAAAACTATTCTAAAAATAATCTATTAATTGTAAAAGTACATACAATATATATGTGCAGCTTAAGTACACAACCTGTGTAAGGTAGAGTTACAGCTAGATGAAACAACTATACTCTTATCTGAAAGTCTAGTACTGACAGATTCCTACAATAAGAATGAAATATATATATATTTATATAAATAATATATGTCAGTTAAAATCAGAAACTTCCTGGGAACAGGGATAGCTTGTAGCTTGTTCACATTGTGTAGGACTGTGTAGATCCTTGGTTTTAACCAGTTGTATGGCCTGGATTTGTCACATGATCAGAGCATAAAAGACCCACCTATGTGCATCACACACACACACACACACACACACACACAGATATATTCTACAGTCATAAAAAAGAATGAGATCGTGCCATTTGAGACATGGGTGTTAAAGGGTATTGGGCTAAGTGAAATAAGTCAGACTGAGAAAGACAAATACTGCATGATTTCACTCATAAGTAGAATCTAAAAAGAAAAACCAAATCGAACAACAACAAAAAGCAAATTATTAAACAAACCAAAAGCAGAATCAGACCTATGACAGAATCAGACCAAAATGATGGTTGCAAGAGGGGAGGGGATGGACGATTGGGCAAAATGGGTGAGAGTAGGAGGTACAGGTTTCCAATTACAGCATAGGAATTATAATCAATGATACTGTAATAGTGATATATCAGAACAGATGGCAGGTACCCTTGTGCTTAATGTATAAACTTGTGGAATCACTATGTTGTACACTTGAAACTAATGTAACAGCATGCGCCAATTATGCTCAAATTTAATAATGATAATAATGGTGCTAATAGAGTAAATCTTAAAAGTTCTCATCACAGGAAAAAAAGTCAGTATTTATGTATGGTGATATAAATAAATTTACTGTGGTGATCATTTTACAACATACACAAATACCAAATCATTATGTTGTACATCTGAGACTAATACAAAGATAAATAAAATTTTAAATTAAAAGATGAAAATAATAGGAAGAGTTTTTTTAAGCCACAACTACAAAGTTTTGGTTTTACATGGTTTCTCACAGAACTCTTATTTCTTACACCTATTTTGTTACTTCTCCTCCAAAAACAAAATGCATCCTGTGCTAAGAAATGACTCTATAGAGCTATGCTTTGAAGTCTAGTAACTTGATGAACACACATGATTTCCTCTCATGCTGTACCATGTCCTTTACCTTCATTAAAGGCTTACTTGAATTCATACTGTGGAGTCCTCTGAGGCCTTTCAATGATTGAAGTAAAGAAATAGTAAATTGACAACATTCTAGAACAAAAAAGTATGGTCCTTTTCAACAAAAAACACTTCCCCTCTACTAAAGTAAAACACAATTAGGATTTTGGTGATAATTCTATCTTTGCTTTTCTTTATAATTTTACCACCTTCATATTAATCCCTAAACACTATTTGTTAGTTTTACCTCATTTTGATCTTTATGCTTCTTTTACTTCGTGTTACATTAATATTCACTCATTTTCATACCTGTATTATATCATTTTATAAATATTCCAACTTGACTATTCTACTCTTAAAGGATATGAGTTGTATCTAATTTGAGAATATTATGATAAAATCATCTCTAAACATTTCATGGATCTAATGTAAATGTACATGCCTATCTGTGGGGTACATACTTTATAAAGTGGATATCTGAGTCATGAGTTATATGTGTTTTCAACTTTACTAGACAATGATGGTTTTTCCAAAGTGGTGTTATCAATTTACACTCCCAGGAGTATATGCCTGGTTCCACTGCTTCACATCCTCCCAAATATTTGATACTATTAGACTTAATTTTATCCATTCTGGCAGATATCCCATTGTAATTTCAAATGCCTTTTCCTGGTTATTTGTTTGATTGAGAAGCTGACATTTTTTCTCTTTCTAGCCATTTTGTTTTCCTCCTTTTGAACAAAGACCCTAATCAAGACCCTTCCATTTCCCCATTGGGTAGCCCGTCTCTTTCTCACTGATCTGCAGAGGGGTTTGGATAGAAACCACTTCTCTGTTATGTGTGTAGCACATGTATCTCACCATTGCAGCTTAAACTACACCAACTTTTTATTGTGGCCTTCCTTGGTTCTTACTTTATAGTCTCTTAAATGAGGAGGGATTCTTAATTTTAATGCTATTCATTTATAAAACATTTTTTAAGTTTCCTTATTTATTTTGAGAGAGAGCAAGAGAGTGAGAGCATGTGAGCAGGGGAGGGGCGGAAAAAGAGAATCCCAAGCAAGTTCCATGCTGTCAGTGCAGAAACCTTCATGGAGTTCGAACTCACAAACTGAACCATAGATCATGACCTGAGCCAAAACCAAGAGTCAGATGCTTAACCTAATGAGGCACCAAGATGCCCCCATAAATCATTTTTATAATAAATGCTTTTTATGTCTTCATGGAAGAATTGTACATAAAGTTCATGCAGATATTTTCTAAAACCTTTATTAATTTTTATTGTTTTTAATGTGTGTTTTTGAGAGCGGGGGGGGAGCAGAGAAAGAGGGGTACAAGAATTTGAAGCAGGCTCCAGGCTCCATGCTGTCAGCACAGAGTTGGACACAGGGCTTGAACCCTCAAACTGCAAGATCATGACCTGAACCAAAGTCGGACATTGACTGAGCCACCCAGACACCCCTAAAAAGCTTTATTTTTTAGCTTCATCTTTCACATATGTAATTACCCTGAACTGATTATTTACCTGACTGATTTACCAATGGTCCAAATGCCATTTCACAATTTATGAAAGACTTTTATAGATCTTGGATTTTCCTTCTGTCTCATTGTCTGTGTTTTTTAATGTCCATGGCAACATGGACTTTCTCTCTCTCCATATCTTAATTATGAGATATTTATAATAATTACTTCTGTAGGTTTTTTTTTTTTATAAGAGAGAGAGAATCCCAAGCAGGCTCCACCCTGTCATCATGAGCCCAATGTGAGGCTCGAACCCACAACTGTGAGATCATGACCTGAGCTGAAATAAAGACTCAGCTGCTTAACCGACTGAGCCACTCAGGTGCCCCATATAATAATTTCTAGTACTTAGTAAAGCTAGCATGTCCACTTTGTTCTTCTTCAAGATTGTCTTGAATTTCCATAGCCTTTTGCCATTCTATGTTTATCTTTGAATACTTTTTTCATTCAATGTGTTGTGTTTCTCTCAGTTCAGCAATTGACATTTTACTGAATCATTCTTATATGAATTTCATATTTGTAGCCTTTGTTTCTAGTTTTATTTCATTTTTTCTACATTCACCTTAATTTTTATTAATTTTCCCTTTTTATTCTTTATTTGATTTCAGTTGTGTTCATTCTATTACTTGCTTAGAAATAATTTTTCCTTTTCAAATGATAATTAATCCATAAATTTTCTCTGTTCATTCATTCTCTTATTCTTTCACTTCACCTCTGAGCTCCTATTATGTTTTGTGGAGGGTGTTACATTTTGTAATTAAATAGCCCTTTCATAGGAGGACGGGGTATTTTCTTCTGTTGTTAACCTTATTTCTTTTATGTCTACATTAACTTTTACCTTACCAGGTTTCTTCTTTTCTTCCTTTTTTTTTTCTTTCTTTCCTTCTCTTGCTCTTTCTTTTTTCATTATGTTCCTTTCTTTTCTCTTTTTAAATTTTTTTATTTGTCTTTCTAAGAAAATTATTATATTTAGTGTATTTATCTACTTTCCATGGTCATTTTTAAATCTTATGCTGAATATGGATAGCTCTTTCCAGGCCTTTGCATAATCTGTTATTGCAGGTCACATCTTAAGTCCTCTCATGTTGCTTCTAAGACTTTTCTCTTCTGAACTATAGTCAAACAAGTAGGTATTCCTATGTATATTTCTGCCTTCTGAGCACAAAGCATATTCAAAACCTCCTATCAGCTGCTACAGGGTCCTGTCTCCATTGATTAAAATAACTAGCTTATGCTATCCCTCCTAAGATGTGGTTGACTAGTTTATGCTGTGGTTTAATCTGTCTCCCTGGGACAAAGTATGAGGTTCATTCCTCTTCATATACAGAAGTTTGTAGTCTTCGTGAATTCACTTTAACTTGCTACAGTCTACTATATTTCTTTCCTTCTCCTCTTCCCCCATTTTCCTTAACATCATTTTGTGTTATCCCAGAATAAGACAAATAAAAATAAAAGTTTTCTTAGTTTAGGTTATTTTCATTGATCTGTCTTTGAATTCTCTAAACCTGTCTTTTATTTTGTCCAGTCTGCATTTAAATACATACACTGAGTTCTGAATATTAAGTAATATGTTTTAGTTTTAGAATGATCATATCATTCATGTTTATAAATTCCAGATTTCTATGAAAATCCTTCATCCTTTCTTCTGTTTTTTCCTCTTGTCCTCAATTTTCTTTAACATAATTAGTGATAGTCATTTAAAAGTCCCTGTATGATCAGTTGTGAGTCTGCATCTATTATATGCCTTTCCTCTTGATTATGGGTCCTATTTACTCTCATCTTCATGTATCTAGTACGGTTTCCTGAATATTGAACATTAGGTAGAAATGAAGTAGAAGCTATGAGTAGTATCTTCTGTCAGACGTGGTTCTCTTTTTTATGTTATGCAGATAGGTTGACAGGTTGATCACCTCAATCAACTTCTCAATTGAATAGGAAATTGACATGGGTCAGATTAAACTGCAGTGTCAGTGACACTTGCTCTACTGTGCTTAATGGCTGACCATCCAGTGTGTCTCTGCTGCGCATCTGAGGGTAGCCCCAAGGCTCGCTAGCTAACTACCTGCAGAATGTGGATGATCTAGCTCTCTGACATGCCTATCTTCAAAATCTGGTAAGGCCCAGCTTGTCAAACATTCTTTTTCCTGATCATTTCAAGTTCTCTGCAGGAGTTCTCACTCTGTCTCTCAGAAGCAGTTGGCTTAGTTCCCCAGTTCTTTAGTAACACCAGGATTCAGCGAATATTCAAAAAGGGAAACTAGTTTTATGTTTGAATCTCCTCACATTTCTTGATTGTCACAAGATTGTGCACCTCTGTGTATAACTTATAGCACAGGAAATATCACAATGGCTTGTTATTAAATAATTCCTTTATGTCTCTTCATTAGGCTATGAATTTTTGAAGGCAGAAACTAGTATTTTTAGAATATCAGGTACAAGTTAGTCTTTTGATAAATATTTGTTGGTGGATAAAAACAATACATGATCTGTATAAGAATCTTTTTTTTTTTTAACAGAGAGAGAGAGAGAGCGAGAGAGAGCAAGCGAGCATGCACAAGTACAAGTAGGGAAGGAACAGAGAAAAGGAGAGAGAGAATCCCAAGCAGGTTTTGCACTGTCAGCACAGACCCTAACACAGAGCCTAATCCCATGGACTGTGAGATCATGATCTGAGCCAAAACCAAGAGTTCAACACTTAACCAACTGAGATACACAGGCACCCTAAATCTTTCATTTTTATATATTTTGAATCATAACCATTTTATTGGTCATATAAATGTACCTAATCAATTACATTTATTAATTATCCTAGCTTTTGTCATTTTAGGCAATTCTGTACATTTTAATGTTCATTTACATGGTTACTATTCTTCTCTGTTGAAATAAAGTCCAGCCATATATTTAGAGTTCAGGCATATACAAGACTTTTGCAAAAAAGATAGTGACAATAGAAGTTTGGTCACAGATACAATATTAGGTATTTGTATTCATAGTTTATTACTCATTTATTAAGTATATAATTGTCTCTTCAGAAAAATGAATTTTCATTTCTTTTAAAGCTATTGATAAATCTCCATGATACTTTCATATTTTCTAAATATGGAATCATTTTAGGTTTATTTATTAAGAGTGTATTTTATTTTATGTGTATTTTATGCAGCTAAAATCTGAAATATAGAATGTATGATTAACTTGCACAGAAGTGGAAGAAACCCTAGTCTCTGCCCTTTACAGAACCTTCCTAAATTTAAGCTATAATGACATTTCTACATGTTCAAGAAAAAAATGAGTGGAACACCCTTAAAAGGATCACTCTACTGACTTAAGAAGTTAATGGAAGAAATGACCCTTTCCAGTTTATATAAAGCCACTGAAAGCATACGACAGAAGTGGCATTGGTGGATGATAATTTCCGTTATGTGCAATGTGCTCTCGATGCGTTTCCTTTACTAGCATTATGGTTTTCATCAGTAGTCCATTTCTACAAATGGTTGTGTTTCATTAAGGTGGAAATGAAATAATAAGAGCAGATCCAACTCCCTTTTCTTTTTAAACTTGCAATGTTTTAAGATCCTTTTTGTACCAATAGTGCACAGTAGCTTCAGATGTGCTGCCCAATAAACTAGTCACTAGCCTCACATGACTACTTACAATTAAATTAATTAAAATTAAATAATATTTTAAAATGGGTTCTCTGTCACTCTAGCCTCATTCAAGTCCTTAATAGCCAAATGTGGCTAGTAGCTACCATGCTGAACAGTGCACAGATAGAACATTTCCATCATCACAGAAAGTTCTTTTGGACACCACCGACTAGAGCTTTAAACATATTGAGATTGAAATTTATGCTTTTCATTAAAAATGAACTAGGTCTGAGTTAAACTAACAAAGATACTTTTAAGTTACTCATCCTTGTTTCACTTTGAATATCATATTTTAGAACAGTTCGTGGGCTCTGAGCTCACTGAGACATTATTTTGTTCAGCCATCATACCAATCAGATAAAGATAGGACAACCCAAGGAGGGTTATTACATGTTGGAAAATAGGTTAATAGTTGGTGAGTAATCATAAAGCTGGAATTGGTATTCAAGTCTCCTGAAGTAAAGTTCATTTCTTAATCTACTATACCACATTATCTCTTTTAAAATTATTTCACTCTTGATACTTTACTACCACCAGAGAAACAAAAGGATAAATGACCAAGTTGGCAATACATCAATGTGAAATCATCAGTTACTAGTTACCTTACCAGAAGTTATTTCCATTATGATAAGAAAATACCACATTTCAGACCCAAATTGAGCACTATATGTACTGTAGTTACCATTTTTCAAATATTGTTTTTGGATCCTACTTATAAACAAATATAGTTTCGTCTCTCTAATGGAGCTGAAAATTCAACATGAACTCATTATAAACTTATAAACTCGTTAAAGGAGAATGACCTCATTCATCCCTATAAGCTGTGCTTCCTATAACCATGGCAAAAACACAGTATGTTGGATTTATTTATGTGTCTCTCAAATAATCTGAACTTCTTTAAGTCACTGTATCACCAGAATTTTTTGGTAGTCAATATTTATTTATAATGAATATGAATCAATTTTAAAATGGGTGAATAAATCTATGATACCACTTACCAATACTTAGCTTCTTTATTACCTGCCATTAACATATCTTTGGATCATGTGGACTCTAAAATAACAATGCATACAACACAACTTCTACTTTTAGTTATCTAGAAAGCAACTTGCTGATCTATATGAAAAAATAATTTAGGGATCCTTCTGCAACAAGATGTCTTAGTTTCATATGCCTATGGGAGAAATTGTTACCTTCAAAAACAAAAACTAATCTTACATGCCCTTTGTAGTAAAAACTTGGAGAGATAATAATAGCATTTGTATCTCTATTAAGTTAAAACTACTGTAACAAATGATCTTAAGTGACACTCTTACTAGTCAAGTAAGCATCATTGTAACTTTCTTATAATTGTGCTCAAATGTTCCTTAGGAAAAGAGTCAGATGGTTAAAAGGGTAATGACAGGGGATGTGAAAAGAATCTATTTATAACATAACAATCTAGTATGTTGTAAATATTTCCCATAAAATTAATTAACTTCATGAGAAAAGTTGGGGTATTGGAATAGGAAGAATAAATACATCCAGAAAAAATTAAAGATAAGAGAACACCCAGGGGCACCTGGGTGGCTCAGTCAGTTGAGCAGTCTACTTCAGCTCAGGTCATGATCTTATAGTTCGTGAGTTTGAGCCCCATGACGGGCTCTGTGCTGACAGCTCAGAGCCTAGAGCCTGCTTCAGATTCTGTGTCTCCTTCTCTCTCTGCCCTCCCCCTGCTCACGCTCTGTCTCTCGTCTCTCAAAATTAAATAAAAATTAAAAAAGAGAGAACACTCAAATTAAGTTTAAATGATAACTAATTTGAAGAATAAACAGTATACTGTTTGGTGATGATGACAGAATTGCAGATTTAGGAAAACTTTATTAAATTGTGTGTTTTAATCTTATGCTGAAATACTTCCCATAATGTTTACCCAAAAAGTGTGTTTTGGGGGAATCTTTTATGGGAGAGTGCAGTTTAGGTTTGGGAATAGAATTGTCAATAAAATAAATTTTGAAATTTATTATCATTGATGAGATTCAGATGCTAAACAAAGAAATGTATAACAAACTGGGTGAAACTGTGAAGAAAAAGGAAATAGAGGCAATGAGTAGTGGATATAGTATGTTATAAAGAAGCTTCATGTGAGGTCATTTTATCAGCTGATATTTGAGTAGAGCTTTAATTGAAATGCAGATAATTGGGAAAAACATTCCAAGCAGGAGGTGTAAGGAGGACAGAGACTGTGCCAAAATGTGGTCTGAGTTTGGAACAGATTGAAAGAGAAGGGTGGTAGAAGGTGAAGTAGAGAATTACCCAGACATGCAATAGCATGTGGCTTTATTTGAAGACATTGTAAGAATTTTGGGTTTTATTCTACGTGGCGTGGTATGTTTTTAGATGGGGGTGGGGGTTGAAGAAAGGACTGGCATGATCAGATATATTTTTTAAAGATATCTTTGGGGAAGAGAATTGGCTTCAGAGGTCACATGTATATCTTTTTTTAATGTTTATTTTTGAGAGAGAGAGCACACAAGCAGGGGAAGGGCAAAGAGAGAGGGAAAGACGGAGGAGAGAGGCTCTAAAAGCAGGCTCTGTGCTGATAGCGGAGAGCGCAGTGTGGGGCTCAAACTCACAAACCATGAGATCGTGACCTGAAGCTGAAAGTGGACCTTTGACAGATTGAGCCACCAAGGTGCCCCAGCAGGTCTGTCTTTAAGAATCCATCACAACAACCCAAGCAGGTGGTGATAGTAGAGGCATGAAGTTACATTGGTGAAAGTGATGAGAACAGAAGAGAAGCAGTGAGGTAGTCTGTATTTAACATGCATGTAAAGCTGTAGGACTTGCTTTTGCATTGGATGTGAAAGATGAGAAGGAGGAAAGAGGTGTGGATACGTCTTCTGTGTTCAGCCTTAGCAATTACCATTGAGATCGGAAAAAGCAGGAAAAAGGGCAGATTGGGAAAGTATAGAGCCTGGTGGGGAGCCTGTTAAATTGAGATGCCTACTAGACATCCAAGAAAGGATGCAGGTATACAGTGGATACATGAAGAGAGTTGTATTGCTTAAACACTTATAGTTCGATATTTCACTACTTTTGAGCTAGCCTAAGACCCTGCAACCAATCGTAATTGCTAGAAAATCTTATTAAGCCAAAATTATCCCACTTTTAACTGACACTTAATGATCATTATTCCATTTTCTCGAAATAAATGTAAGTAAACTTAATCTCTCTTTCATCATAGCCTTATGCAAATTCACAAACAGACCATTTTGCTTGATGGATAATCTCTAGTCCAGACTAAGCATTCCACTCTTACCATTCCTCATCTTGTCGGGAGCCGCCAAGTTTTCTGGCTGCCTCAGGCAAGGATTATCACTCTCCAGAGAGTGAACCAGTAAACAAGATTTGCATCTGGAGGCTGGAGATTGCCATTTCCTGGTCAAAATAATTTTGGCGACTGCCTTGCTGCGCCAGACGTAGATTTGGCCAAGGTGCACAAAAGATCAAAACCTTATTTCAGTATGCAGCGCTAGCTCCCCCTCCCCAGCACTGCAGACGCAAGTCTGCGCGCTTCCCTTTGAAGCTGTGTCCAGAGTTTGCAGTTTTGGTTTTTCCTTTTCTCTAATATTCATGTGACTCTGTTTACCTGGTAACCGACCCGGGTCAGTTCTCCGCCCCAAATTCTATATAAGAGTGAATTATTTTCTTAATAGAGGACTGAGACAGAGGCTTGATGGGAAACCTTGTGCTGTCTTCACTCTCTGCGCTTGCTCCCCTCTCCTGCCCTGTTTTCTCTCCCTCCCTCAGGAAAAGAACCTCAAGGATTTTTCCGCCCTGCTGGCCGGGGCGGGACACGACAATATCTTAAACGGTTTTCTAGTCCGGGTTGTTCCTAGATGAGTCACTTCTATTCCTTCACCAGATCAGCAATGAGCACGAATACCAAAAGAACCAACCAGAGATTGTTTGTGCATATTTCTTGGAAATAAATTTACTTGTACTTTCTTCCTCTTGTGACATTGTTGAACTCATTAGGTTTTATAGGCTACACATTGTTTAACTCTCTGCACCATAGCATTCAAAACTCATTTTTATAACTGTGACTTTTTTCTTCTTTTCTGGTTTGCATTTATTTCTAACTTTACTTATGCCTAGGAAGGTCACCAATCTTTTTTAAGAACACTATTCTTGTGCAGTGGATTTTTAAAAGAGAAGTATTAGCATGGTTGCCTAGAAACCATAAAGGCATTCAAAATAATGGAAGAACAGGGGACATAAATGAAAATATCATCTATGATGACATTTGATTTAGGTGAGAAAACAACTGTAGAAGTTTGTACAGCCTTGATTTGATGAAACAATCTTTTTTATCAAAGACTATTCTTTGCAAATGTGGACTTCCTTGAAGATTAGTCACTGTATTGCTCTAATAGTTGTTTATCTTCGTTATCATGACAATGTGCCTTTTAAATTATTTTAGTTAGCAATTTTTTTCTTCATTATAGAAGGTTAATGTTCGTTCCTTCATGTTTTCTTTGATATCTTTTTGTGTATGAAAATCTATTCACAGATTTTAATGTTTTTCAATCGCAAATATTGACTACTACATTAAACCAACAGTTACCTAATTTGGGAAGAGAAAGGAGTTGATATATGTATGGACATCAGATTAGACCTGTGATTGGACACCTTTCTTTATACACTTTAAAATTCTATAATCCAGTGAGTTTGCAGCATTCAGTGTTAAAAATAAGGGATGGAATAGATGGATTTGCTTCACTGAGTTTAAAACAAAATAAGATACAGTCAGAGGTCCTTTTTATTATTATTATTTTGAGAGAGAGAGAGAGCGAGCGAGCGAGCGAGTGAGCAGGGAAGGGGCAGAAAGAGAAGGAGAGTGAGAATCCCAAGCATGCTCCACATGGAGACTGATGCAGGTCTGATCCAAAGTTAAGAGTTGGACGCTTAACCGACTGAGACACCCAGGTACCCTCATATGTCCATTTTTTAAAGCTGCTTTGTGTCTGAAATCACTTAACCATCCTTTCAACTTTAAGTTTCTTTTTTTTTTAATAGTTTATTGTCAAGTTGGTTTCCATATAACACCCAGTGCTCTTTCCTACAAGTGCCCTCCTCCATGACCCCCACCCATTTTCCCCTCTCTCCCATCCCCATCAACCTTCAGTTTGTTCTTAGCATTCAAGAGTCTCATGATTTGCCTACCTCCCTCTCCCTAACTCTTTTTCTCCCTTTTCCTTCCCTATGGTCCCCTGTTAGGTTTCTCCTGTTAGACCTATGAGAGAAAACATATGGAAGCGAAATAAATCAGGCGGAGAAGGACAGATATCAACTTTAAATTTCTGCTGAAAAGCAAAGTTACTAAATTTAAAGTTAAACTGTATATAACAGCAAAAAAAGCCAAAAAAAACTTTAGCACTACAACTTAATTTGTGGATTTTCAATAAATTGTTCTTTACATCTTTCTTTTTTCTTTTATCTAATCTCACTTATTCTTAAATTTTATGTTTTTACTTCATTCACCTGATTCTCTTTTCATTTACAGCCTATTAAAAGATTTTAAAAGCTGAAACATTTCCATTATTCATTTCTAACTAGAAAAGGTTAGTAAGGAAAAGATCAAATACCCAAAACATTTTGATAAGACAGAGCTGAGTATAGCAAATAAAAATCCTATTAGAATGCTTTAAAGAGAGTAAAGATTACAGGTAAGTAAAGATAAGGGATTCTTCTAGTTTTTTTTTTATTAAAGCAATAAAGTAATGATTACATGATGTCATAGAATGATGAAACTGTAAAAGTTTTAAATACAATCTAAATTGATAAATTTCAGAGGGAAAAAGGCAGTCTGTTTACTCACAGCTTCTTTTTCAGGCAGATCGTCATTCCCAAAGCCACTGACTGATGCTTAGACAGAATGAGCGATCCCGACTACAACTGTGGATTGAGGGGTGGGGGAAGCACAATCATTTTCTTTCAAGAATTACAAGTATGAGGCCAGATGGTAGTAAGTTAATGATGGCTTGTTGAGCTGAGGAGTCATAGATAGTGAGGGCAGGAGTTGATAACCTGGTTATCTATTTATAGAAAATAGGCATCTTTATCAATACTGGAAGGGAAATTTTGTAGAAACCATGAAAGGGGTTAATTGAGAGTAACTGGATCTCCTCTATGGAACAATCCATATAAGGTTATTAAATGATTGCTTTAGAAAAATAGATTTACAACAATCTACAACCAGATTGCAAACTCTGTGAAGATCTCATCCTTGATCAGAGCTCTCTCTGCAAAGTCTACCAAAAATAACTGTACCTAACGGGTGCTGAGTTACTGTGGCTCTGATACTAGCTTTCTTTACTTCCTTCTCCTTTCTAATAATTCACTGAATCCTTTCACCAAAGATAAGTAGCCATGGGTGGGTATCTTTGTCTTTATCCTCTTAGCCTTTCTTTTCATTTTATTGTACATTATCATTCTTGGACCACCTGCTGAGTCTCTGCCTGTTTTACATGCAAATTCAAGCTGAATCTGAGTGGATAGTTTTTGCTATTAACAGAGGTCTCTTTGTGATTCCTTAGTTCACAACATGGACCTTAGCCTTTGCTTTAAACATATATCCACAAAATATCTTGGTGAGTACTCTCACAAAGGCTACTCAAGGTTGGTTATGAGGAAAAAACTTTAAAACAATCAGCTTCCTGAAAAATTATGCAAGGCAGAAGCCATCAGTCCTTCTCTGACACACATTTCTGTTGCCTAAAACTACTGTTTAACTTTTATTACCCATCTCTGTTTAGGATCCATTGGCATTCTATATTGCTATACTCAAATAATTATGGATGGGAACTAAATTAGGTAACTGCTAATTACTACATATTTACTATGTGTCAGGCACTGTGTTAGATACCACACGTACTAGGAACTCAATAAATATCTATCAAAAAATGAAAGAATGTCAGAGTACATATAAACCTAGAGCCATTGGTAATAATAGAGGTAGAATCATCAAGTTCATAGAATAATACTAAATAAATGAAAAGAAGCACAATGTTAGAGTTATGTAGATAATTTAGACAACAAGATTTTCCATGAAGCATCTCTGATTTATGTGTGGGAAGAGTCGTGAATGAGTAAAAACAGAGACTGTTGACTGGGAATTCTTCCTACCTGTCTGATTTGGGGGAAAGTAATAATCTCTCTGAGCATCAGTATCCCCATCTGCTGAACAGGACAACTATACCTTCCTTTCAGGATTGCTGGGAGGATTTGAGAAAATATGCACAAAGCACAGAGCCTGGTTCTTAATAATCATAAACAAAAGGTTTATTTCTTTACTTATTTCCTAAGTGAATATTTATTGTCTACAGTGTGAGAAGCATTCTGATAGATACTAAGCTATAAAGTGAGTAAAAAAACAGTGACCCACTGTCTCAGAGCTTAGGTTTCCATGACAGACGTTAATAAAAAACCACTAAAATAAATTAAAAATAATTACCTTTATCATTAATAGTAATGATTTTACTTTTAATTCTACAGATGCTTCCATAAAAAAAAAAAGTAAGTGCATTTAAGAATCCTATAAAGGGAAGAGCGCCTGGGTGGCTCAGTCAGTTGGGCTTCCTACTTTGGCTAAGTTAATGATCTCATGGTTCATGGGTTCAATCCCCACATTGGGTTCTAGGCTGACAGCTCAGAGCCTGGAGCCTGCTTTGGATTTTGTGTCTCCCTCCCTCTCTCTCTGCTGACTCTCTGTCTCTCTGTCGTTCTTTCTCTCTCTCTCACAAAAGTAAATAAACATTAAAAAATTTAAAAAACTGAATTCTATAAAGGGAATGCTTGCTCACTTTTGCTATTGGATATTTTAGGTGTGTTACTTTAAATAAATTACACTGTTAATCATGTTACATGTGAAGCTTTCAGAAACTGTTATACTTTTAAAGGGACTATAAATTCTATGACCACACTCTCAAGTAGTTTTTCTTCATACTAATTTCAAAATACAGTGACTAAAATATTAATGTTGAATAGCAAGATGGAAATTTTGAGTTATATAAATTTTATACTGAATGACACAATGATCTGCCTTCATTATTAATAGAAGTGTGTTTAGCACATAGAGAATTGACCTTGATAGATGTTTTAATTCTCAAATTTACTGAAAACCTTTAGAACAAAAGATGACAGGCCAGAAATGAATATGACAGAATAGAATTAGAAAAATAGAATTGATAAAAAAAAAAAAGTGTCCTTAATTTACTCTTTTTTTTCCTAAAGGAGAAAAAGTCTAACTGTAATAAAGTAAGTACAAAAAATAAGACATCCAGGACTTAATTTGTATTTATCTTATTTAACAGAAATAATAATACTATTGACCACCCCCTTCCCTTCCTTTCAAATATACACAGAAACAAACCTTGGAAACAAAATACTTGATGTAGGAAATATATTTTAATGTTGGGTAAAAATAGTGATCTTTGTCGTAGCATTTAGTGAGAGAAAGTTGCCAAACTTTTGGTTCCACACACACATGTGTAGAGAGAGATACCTGCATGTACACATATGTGCGTGTATACATATAGATGGAGATAAAACAAGAGAGAGAAAGATTTACTACAGAAATTAGTTTACATGTTGTGGATGTTGGGGATTCCCATGACCTGCTATCTATAAGGAAAAGATGGAAGCATAGTTCAGTCTCAGTCTAAAGGCCTGAGAACCAGGAAAACCAATGGTGTGAGTTCTAGACCAAATCTCAAGGCCTGAGAACTGTAGGGTAGATGGTGTTAGGTCCCAGTGTCAGGGCAGGAGAGGACCAATGTCCCATCTCAACAGTCAGGCAGACTCTGAATATTTTATAGTGCAGTGGCTACTTTCATTATGAGTTTATGATATAAATATTTAAGGTAATTTAAGTCTTTAAGAGTTTTCTTAAGTGGCTAGTATCATACATTTTATAATAGAAATACTTTATTATTAAATATTATATTCTAAAATTTACCTGTTTGCAATAGCAGAGACACAAAAATGAGTTAATTGTGGAAAAATAACTATGCATTTTTTAAGTAAAATTTTTTTGGAAGAGTGATTTTCCATTTCTTTTTAGGGTGTGATTAGTAATTTCTTTCAGCGGTCACAGAAAGCTATATTGATAGTCAGTAAGAATGGCCTGGTAATAATTCCATACAGATGTATGACAATTATAGCTTATGAACTGCCTCTGTGTATTATGGTTGCCCCCCTTAATCTGCAGGGGGTACATTCGGAGACCGAGAGTGGATGCCTGAAGCCACAGATAGTACAGAATACTATTTTGCATACTGTTTTTTCAATACATAGTTACAATAAAGTTTTATTTATAAATCACAGTAAGAAATTAATAATAACTACTAATAAAATGGAACAATTATAATAATGTACTGGAATAAGTTATATGAATATAGTCTGTGTGTGTGTCAAAATATCTTCTCGAACTACAGTCACCCTTCTTGTGATGATGTGAGATGATAAATGCCTGCGTGATAAGGTGAAGTGAGCACAAGCAATGTGATGTCAAGTTAGGCTACTGATCATCTTCTGATGATTCATCAGAAAGGGGATCATCTACTTCTGGGGAACTAAAACTGTAGAAAATGAAATTACAGATAGAGGAACTACTATATTTCATTTGATTCTATCCCAAGCCTCAGATTTATAGTTTCTTTTCTCCTGAAGAGAAAACTGAGTAAAAAGATTTGTCAACTGTGACTCAACCACCTACAGCAAAATAGTGGCTATAACCCAGGCCCCTGACTTCCATTCCGAAGCAAAGAGGTGACAAATGTGGCAAACTGATAGACCGCCTTGGGCCACCTCAAAGAGACATTGCAAGAAGCTGAGCTGCATATAAAATTAGGGTTACCAGCTTCCGTCAGGGCCCATTTAACTGAAAATGTTATTAAAGTGCGGAATATTCATCATTCTCCAATAGTTTTCAAAGATAAAGTTTTCAAATGAAAGTCACCAGGAACATTTAATTTTAATAAGATGAAACAGTATTCCTAAAATTTTGTGGGGAAATGTATTTCTAAAGAGCAAAAGTACAAGATTCAGTTTAGAATTTACGATTGTTTAAGGCTAACTTAAACCTAATATGGTGAATATTCCAATAAGTTATATTTGTTTAGTAAAAAAAGTTCTTTTTTCTGCATAGGAGAAGGAAACAGAGCAGAAAGTAAAGGCAAAGATGGAGAATAAATGATAGAGGGGTGTATTTGTATGGGTATTTGAAGAGATCCCTTCGAATCACTTACTTAGAAGTTTAAAAAGCTATGAAATCCATACCTTGGTATCAAACTAGAGTAGTCAAAACATGTGGGTTCCTCTTGCATTGATTTCAGTTTCTGTTACATCAGTTGTACATATTGCTACTTAATTTCCTCCTAGAAGCTGGCAGCTGAAATGCTCATTGCAGCCCAGAACTTTTCTGGCTTGTTTTAAATAAAATGTCTTGGTAATAAAACAGCAGGACTCCTTTGTTCAGACACAACTATCTGGATCAACCACAATTATCATGTTTTCTAGTAGAAACCAGTAAAATCAACTAAAATTCCCATCGCAGGATGCTCAGATTATCTAAATTAAGGTTTTTGGAGGAAGAGCTACAAAGTCTTTTACAAGGAACCTGTATTTTTGTGAGAGGCTAGTAAGTGTAAAAGGGTTAAGTTGGATATTTTAGATACTGAAATTCTGAATCTACCTGGAATATTGAAGTCTCACACCCCATTAAGCTGTTCCAACTGTCCAAGTGAAAGTTAGACACACAAAATCAATGAAGCTGCAGTGTCCTCCCTCTTCTCTTGGCAAATAGAGTAGTTGTGGGAGGGAAACGGAAAATGAGACTTTGGGTTTTCTGAAATGGATAGAAAATTCATAGTTGGAAACAATTTCCACAGCTTTCCTCTGTGACATTTATGGAAAAGCCATTAGAGAGGAAATATATGTAACAACTCCAAATACAAAGATGCTCCATTGCAATAACTGGAGATTTCTCTTAAATCCAGAATTAGCATTAAATTGTTGGAAGAATGAGATTTCACCAGCAGCTTCAAAATTAATCACATTTATTTTACTGTAATAAAATAATTTTTGCAGAAGGAAATACTTTCTGATGACTTTTGCTAAACTGATGAGAAACCACAGTATGTGTATGTCTATATACACGTGTGTAGATGTAGATGTTAGACTGCAGTAGGATCAGTGAGGTCACCAAGGAATTACCAGTTCTTGATCAGTAATTTCTAAAATAAAGAACAAAGCTGAGTTAGAATTCAACTTCTGGTGACAAAAGACAGAATAATCTTGTATTAATATAAAATTCACTTTTAAGGTATCAAAATAAGAACAGATTTAACCTAATTTTAAAACTGTTTTTTGAACATACAGCCTCTGTTATCTATTTAAACAGAATAATCAGTGTTTTGCGTGCTGAAAATCACACCAGAACTTGTTTAGTCAAAAGTTTGCATTGTTTCATTGAAACATATTGCCTGCATTTTAGCTTATTTTATTTTATTTTTTTAAATGTTTATTTATTTGGAGAGAGAGAGAGAGAGAGAGAGAGAGAGAGCGAGCGAGCGAGCATGAGTGGGGGGTGGGGCAGAGAGATAAGGAGAGAGAAAATCCCAAGCAGGCTTCACACTGTCAGCACAGAGCTCAACACTAGGCTTGATACCATAAACTGTGAGATCATGACCTGAACCAAAATCGAGTTGGATACTTAATGGACTGAACCACTCCTAGCTCTTATTTAAGTAAGAATTAATATATTAGGCACATACTAATCTTTTTTTGCCTTAAATATAGTTTTTTTATATTTAAGTTGAAGTTAGTTAACATATAGTGTAGGATTGGTTTCAGGAGTAGAATTTAGTGATTCATCATTGACATGTAACACTCAGTGCTTAGCCCAACCAGTGCCTTCCTTAATGTCTATGACCTGTTTAGCCCAAAATCCCACCCACATCCCCTCTAGCAACTCTCAGTTCTCTGTATTTTAGAATCTCTTATGGTTTCTATCTCTCTGTTTTTATCTTATTTTTCTGTTCCTTCCCCATGTTCATTTATTTTGTTTCCTAAATTTCACTTTTGAGTGAATCATATATTTGTCTTTCTCTGACTTATTCCACTTAGCATAATACACTATAGTTCCATCCACATTGTTGCAAATGGCAAGATTCCATTCTTTTTGATTACTGAGTAATATTCCACATATATGTATATATATATATATATATATATATATATCCATTATATACACACACATCTTCTTTATTCGTTATTCAATGGACAGTAGGGCTCTTTCCATAATTTGGCTATTGTTGATAGTGCTTCTATAAACATTGGGGTGCATGTGCCCCTTCAAATAAGCATTTTTGTATTTGTTGGATCATAAAGTAGTTCTATTTTTAAGTTTTTAAATAATGCCATTACTGTTTTTTGGAGTGGCTGCACCAGTTTGCATTCCCACTGAAAATAAAAGATAAGAACCACATGATCCTCCCAATAGATGCAGAACAAGCATTTGACAAAATACAGCATTCTTCCTTGATAAAAACCCTCAAGAAAGTAGGGATAGAAGGATCATACATCAAGATCATAAAGGCCATATACAAAAGACCCACAGCTAATATCATCTTCAATGGAGAAAAACAGAGCTCTTTCTCATAGGTAAGGAACACAACAGGGATATCTACTGTCACCACTGTTGTTCAACATAGTGGTGGAAGTCCTAGCCTCCGCAATCAGACAACAAAAATAAATTAAAGGCATAGAAATTGGCAAGGAAGAAGTCAAACATTCACTCTTCAGAGACATAATAATCTGACTTTGTATACTTAATGGTGGAACTGTAAGACAGTTCTTAATGGGGTGCCCAAGTGACTCAGCTGGTTAAGCATCAGACTTCAGCTCAGGTCATGATCTCACAGTTTGTGAATTTGAGCCCCATGTCAGGCTCTGTGAAACAGCTCAGAGCCTGGAACCTGCTTCAGATTCTGTGTCTCTCTCTCTCTCTGCCCCTTTCCTGCTTGCACTCTGTCTCTTTCCATCTCAGAAATAAATAAAGAACATGTGGTATATATATTCAGTGGAATACTACATGGCAATGAGAAAGAATGAAATCTGGCCATTTGTAGCAAAGTGGATGGACCTCGAGGGAATCATGCTAAGCGAAATAAGTCAGGTAGAGAAGGACAGATACCATATGTTTTCACTCATAGGTCTAGCAAGAGAAACCTAACAGGGGACCATGGGAAGGGGGAAAGGGTGGGGGGAAGAGTTAGGGAGAGGGAGTGAGGCAAATCATGAGAGACTCTTGAATATTGAAAACAAACTGAGTGCTGAAGAGGGAGAAGGAAAGGGGAAAGGGGGTGATGGTCATGGAGGAGGGCACTTGTGGGGTGTTATATGGAAACCAACTTGGCAATAAACTATTTAAAAAAAATAAACATTAAAGAATTTTTTAAAAAGAAAAATCTTATTAAATAAAACAGGAAGAGGAAAAGAATAATGACTATTAGCAATATTTTATTATCGAGACCATTTAAAAATTTTTTTTATTTTAAAATTTTAGTCCTCCATAATTTTTTTACTATTGATTTGACTATTTTTATTGATATTTACAATGAGATAATTGTGCGTTGTGAGAAAGCAGTTTTTAGTCCCAAAGCAGGCATTTTATGTGTAGTACTTATACTGGTCTTTACAGCAATCTTATGAAAAAGGAATTATTATTAATCACATGTACAGCTGAAGAAATCAAAGCACGGGTCATTTAAGCAGTTTTCTACATTAGTAGTTACTCAATTTGGTATAGTGCTTGTGTCTAAATCTTTTATTTGTCTTCCAGAATGTTTTGGTGTTGCTTTGCCGCCTTCTGTCATTTCTTGTAGCTTAAGGTATGCTTCATTCTCTTTCCCTTTGCAGGTAACCTGATTGTTTCCCCTGTATCTTCCATAAAATTAAAAACTAAACTAGAATATATCAAGATTTTTAAAAATCAGTTTTGACTGGTACTTGTTCAGTGATTAACACATGCAGAATAGATCACCCTTTAGGAAACATTTCTTCTCTTATGACATTTTTATTGCTCTCATTTCATTTTGTCCCACATTAGTTACTTTTAAGCCATCCTTTGGTCTTTACACTGTGTAATATATACAGTATATTTAAATATGCATGTATATATAAATATGCATGTGTGCATGTGTGTTTCTGATACTATTATCCTTTCCTTGTCTTTTTCCTCTGTATTTTGAAAAAGCTCTGGTTGTTTTTTCATATCACTTGATATGAAATACTTGATCTTCATTTTTGTGCAGATTTGATATAGTTATACATTCTTATGGGTTTTAAAATATATTTTTTACTTTTATTTTTTTAATTGTTTAAAAGTTTTATTTATTTTGAGAGAGAGACAGACAGACAGACAGTGAGCATGAGCAGGGGAGGGGCAGAGGGGGAGAGAGAATCCCAAGCAGGTTCCACACTGTCAGTGCAGAGCCCAGTGTGAGTTCAAACTCATTATGATATCATGACCTGAGCCAAAATCAAGTGTTGGGTACTTAACCACCTGAGCCACCCAGGCACCCTGAGTTTTTAAATATTTTCCAATTTTTTAGTTTCTTTAAAATGTTTGATCAGATCTGGCTCTTTTTGCATTTTTATATACCTTTTAGTTGTATTTCTTTTTCTGTCATGTTTTGTCTTGTCTCTTTCTAATACTTCTTTCATGTTTTAAATTCCTGACTCTTGTTGAATGTACTCAAAAGGTGCAGTGTGGCTTAGGGTCCCATTTGGCAACAGAGTTTCAACCAGATATTTTCAACTAAAGTAACTTTTAAGGAAGTCCTACCTTCAAAGTGTGGGCATCTAAAATAAACAATCAAATGTAGTGAAGCACCCAGCAATAAGTGGGAAGCTATTACTGTCTATTAACCCTGAAGGGCCCAAAGATTAAAACAGTGTTTTTAGAGCCTCTTGTGAGTTGGAGTCTTTCAGAAGGGCTCAACATGACAGATTATATAGTCATACAGGGATCTGGCTAAGCCATTGCCAGAAGTGCAGTGCCACTGCAGGAAAGGGGAGAAAAAATATCCAGAGATTCTGCTTATTATATATCAGTTTCCAGTCTGCTGCTTGTGCTTCCCGTAAGACTGGACAGTTGGATGTCAGATGTCAAGAATGCTTGGATGATTCAATCGATAGGGATCAAGACAGGTCTCAGGGAAAAGGGCAAAGAAGTAAGAAATGGATCATGGGAGCAAAATGAGATATACTTCTATATACACCTTCTAAAATAAAATTCAGTTTCTAATGGCAAGTCATTTTCATATTATGCTCTTCTTTTTTTGTTCTGATAAATTTTTCAATTTCTTAATTTCATTTACTCCTCCTCATTCACGAACCTATTAAGCCCTATTAATTTAATGTATTGATAGAAACAGGGCTTTTCTATCTTTTATTTCAGTGTTTAACTGATTGTCATTAATATTCACCTGATTCGTAAGTGAAAAATATATGTTATATGTACTGAATTTCTTAATATCTTTCTCATGTTTTATCTTATTTTGTGTGCATTTTCTAGCCTGAAGAAGAATTTCCTGGTTCTCTGGTTTTCTCACTATGAATTTTTATTCTTATACATAATCTGAAGCAGTCATTTTATTCTTTTTTCTTGCAAAAGATTACAATTTCTATAATACTTCAACTTTTGAACATATTCCAAGTTAATTCCCTCCCAACTCCGTTATCCAATATAAAGTGCCGCCTATATTTACTTTCTTCTTGCTTCTTTTTGTTGCTAATCGGATCTAAAAACCCTTAAGCCACTCTAATAAAAAGAGAGAGTAATGGAGGAAATCGGACCAAGAAACAGCTGGCTATCATAATGAATAGGCTGTGTGTGTATGTGTGTGTGTAGTCTTTATCCTCTGGATGATGAAAATTTTATATTTGTACAGTATGTTGATGCAGTAAAGTAGGTTGCCATTTTACAAGGGTAGTTAATATCTCCCTGCCTTCATGTAGATGTGGTGAGTGGAAGTCTTCCAGCTGTTTGATGGCTCATTGATAAGCAGGTCTACTTTTAGGAGCATTTCAAGAGAAAGGGAAGAGGGATGAAAGAGATTGTATTGGATACTACTGGCATTCCATTATCATTATTTATTGTCTCCTTCAATTAGTTATTACTTAGATATCCCTGCATAGATAAAAAAATTCTTCGTCATACTTTCTTGCTTACAAGACATTTCTTGGAATCTATTCCAATTTCTTCAAGAAATTAGGGTCAGGAAAAATTCTTTATTGACAGCAGTAAATAAAAATCTCCTTAATTTCTTAAGCCAGTCCTTTTTATTTTTTTGGATTTAAACTTTATTTTGTTGTTTATTTTGAGAGACAGAGAGAGAACAAATGGGGGAGGGGCAAAGAGAGAGGGAGAGAGAGAGAATCCCAAGCAGGACCCACACTGTCAGCACCGAGCCCAGTGTGGGGTTCAGTCCCACATACCATGAGATCATGACCTGAGCCAAGGTCAAGAGCTGGACACTTAACCAACTGAGCCACCCAGGCACCCCCGGCAAGTATCTTTCAGAAGAGAACCAAATATGGGCACCTGGGTGGCTCCGTCAGTTATGCATCAGGCCTTTGATTTGACTCAGGTCATGATCTGACCATGAGATCAAGCCCCAAGATCTACGCCCCGTGTGGAGCCTGCTTAAGTTTCTCTCCCTCTCCCTCTCCCTCTGCTCCTCCTTATATGCTCTCTCTCTTTTTCTGTTTCTCTCAAAAAAAGATGAGAACTGATTAAAGATCATATATTAATATCATCATCTTGTTTTCTTTTGAACTGTTACGATTGTGTTATACCTGCTGAAAGCCTAGATAATAGACTTTTCTTCAATGGGATTTGGGATCACATAGTTTACTGTTTGGCTTGGGGCATTAGGAAATAGTGTCTCTTATATGGCTGGGATTAGCTTTCTTTCCTTGAATAAAATAGTACTGGTTTTGAAAGTACATTTACTCTTCATTGGCTCTTTATGACTAACCTGTGAAAGTATATGTTATCACATTAATATTTTCTTTGAAGTAATGTATTGTATCTTTTCTTTTTCTTGTTAAATTTTTCAATATCTAGAGAAATCTTGCTTTCTCTAGTCCTCTAACTTCTCCCAGAATTCTATATATCCACACAGTTTATTTTATTTTATTTTATTTTGTTTTTAACATAGTTTATTGTCAAGTTGGTTTCCATACAACACCCAGTGCTCATCCCAACAAGTGCCCTCCATGTCCATCACCCATTTCCCACTTTCCCCCATCCCCATCAACCCTTAGTTTGTTCTCAGTATTTAAGAATCTCTTGTGGTTTGCCTTTCTCCCTCTCCATAACTATTTTTCCCCTTCCTTTCTCCCATGATCTTCTGTTAAGTTTTTCCTGATCCACATATGAGTGAAAACATGTGATATCTGTCTTTCTCTGCCTGACTTATTTCACTTAGCATATACCTTCCAGCTCCATTCAGGTTGCTACAAATGGTCAGATTTCATTCTTTCTCATTGCCATGTAGTATTCCACTGTATATATAGACTACATCTTCTTGATCCATTCGTCAGTTGATGGACATTTAGGCTCTTTCCATGATTTGGCTATTGTTGAAAGTGCCGCTATGAACATTGGGGTACCTGTGCCCCTATGCATCTGCATCAGCACTCCTGTATCCCTTGGGTAAATCCCTAGCAGTGCTGTTGCTGGGTCATAGGAGAGTTCTGATGTTAATTTTTTGAGTAGCCTCCACACTGTTTTCCAGAGCAGCTGCATAGACAGCTGCACCAGTTGCATTCCCTCCAACAGTGTAGAGGGTGCCCATTTCTCCACATCCTCACCAGCATCTATAGTCTCCTGATTTGTTCATTTTCGCCACTCTGACCTACATGCCCACACATTTTAAACATTTTTTTAATCACCAAAGATAGAAAGCAACAAAGCTATTTTATAATTACTCTCATTTTTAGGGTAGAGTTCAAATCAATAACTCTTAACTTCATACCTTCTGTTGGTATTTAGTCTGATGGCTTAATTTTAAGGACAGATTTTTAAAAGATAAGTGCAATGTATCTATAAGTAGCTGTTGATAAAGCCCAGGAATCTGCAGTAATACATATGCAACTTCATAGGGAGGAATTCAATGACATTACACTCAATGGTGAACACAGCTATAAAGAGAGAAAGCATATTTTGCAATTCCAACCAATGCAATAACTGACAGGGAAAAATAAGCTAACATCTCTCCATCTTTATAAATTGCTGATCAATAAATCATACTTTAAAGGGAGCTGAGTAATTAATATATGAGGCTTGAAGCAATAGAGTCCTCATTTACATATTAACAGACACTTACAGCAATAATTTCTGTCATGGGCTTGTATATGTTAACATGATAAATTACACCAGTAATCCAGATTGATTTTTCTAATGCATAATAATAAGGCATTGCAGTGTCTGAAAAATGCATTGTCAGAAGTTCAGAAATAACAAGTAAAACCAGTGAATTACTGAAGCAGAAATTAGTAAAAGTTTATTGTGCACACACCAAAAAGTTTGCTAACTGAAAGCACTCAACCAATACATAAATTCAGGCTAAGGCATATTGTTATAAAGCAAGTTATATAGTGAAAAAGTAGTGACTGTTTATTCTTCACAGTGATTGGTTATAGTATTAGAATTTTTTTTAAATGTTGGGGCATTGGTCAGTGATTACCTGATATCACCTTTGGGAAACAGTTTAAGTTTTGCTTATGATTTCCATAGGTATCAGCAAGAAATGACCCAAGTTAATCTTGTAAAATAAGCTAAATTAAGCTTTGTTTTTGTCACTAAACTGGGGAATTTTCAAGACTGGTCTCATTTTTTAAATTATTATTTTAACAACATATTTACTTACTATGGAAAAATGCAGCATTAATTTAAAAAGATTAAAATTAATTGTGAAATATAGGTAGTCATTCTTAAAGCTTTTCCCGGTGGGAGGATGGAGGATGACGGTAGATTCCTAGGTTTTAGGAATGATTCATTTAGTTAAAGACAAGGATATCATTAAATTTTCTTAATATCAATTGGAATATAGATTTTTCAATAGGTGAGAGGGCAATGGCACTAATATTTGTGTCCAAATACTTTCAGAAAATTGATGTTACAGTGCATACTGCCTCTTTGAATTCTAGAGAAAAGGAGAATACAGATAATTAGAGCCAAGATCAACCAAGCTAGAAGAAAAGACATGAGAACCATAATCTAGAGAAATACCAGAATGATAATTTTTTAAAGACTTATTTATTTTGGGGAGAGTGCAAGTGGGGGAGAAGCACAGAGAGGGTGGCAGAGAATTGAACTGGGCTCTGCGCTGACAGGCTGACATCAGAGAGCCCCATGTGGGGCTTGAACTCAACGAACCATGAGATCATGACCTGAGCTGAAGTCAGACATTACACTGACTGAGCCACCCAGATGCCCCACAAATGTTAATTCTGATGAATTTCTGGAGAATGAGAAACTACAGAATGCCCAATGTTTTGAAGGCCACCATAACTATGGGCTTTACCTTCAGGAACCCTACCAGGTTCTTATGGTGAAGAGACAAAAAACAAACAAACCTTTTTTAAGGTTTTTTTTTAATGTTTTTTATTTATTTTCGAGAGACAGAGAGAAACAGTGTGAGCAGGGGAGGGTCAGAGAGAGAGGGAGTTACAGAATCTGAAGCAGGCTCCAGGCTCTGAGCTAGCTGTCAGTACAGAACCTGATGGGGGGCTCAGACCCACGAATTGTGAGATCATGACCTAAGCCAAAGCTGGAAGCCAGATGCTTAACCAACTGAGCCACTCAGGCGCCCTGCAAAGCATTCTCTTTAATGGTAGCAAAGGCCTACTTTTCAGGGCTAAAGACATTATAGAACTTACCCAATCTGGGAGTAGGCAAATTTCAGTAAGCTCCAGTTTTTCTGTCTCACTTACTAGAGGGGTGGAAAAAGCTAAGAAGCACTTGGGAAAGTTACAGCCTGGGTACACAGGCCCGCTGAGGGGCTGCGACTTTATCACTGGATTATAGGAGATTTCATGTCCCTGCATCTTACCACCATCAGCAGTGCCTCAGTGTAACAGTGGGTATAAAGGAAAGAGCTGTAAGACTCTATTTAAGAATGAGTTCTAGGGGTAACCCAAAGACACAGGAGGGACCAAAAAGGAAGGAGGGGAGGGGAGGGAAGGGGAGGGAAGGGGAGGGAAGGGAAGGGAAGGGAGGAAGAAAAAGGAAATTAAACTTCTGGCACCTGTACCTATGGCAAATATCAAGCATAGCTTAAATCCTAGCCAGATAAACATAGAACCTCCCATAATATGATAGGGTTTATTTCTTTACTTCTTATTTATCTATTTATTTATTTACTTATTAATGTTTATTCTTTGAGAGAGACGGAGTACGAGACAGGAAGGGGCAGAGAGAGGTAGACACAGAATCTGAAGAAGGCTCCAGGCTCTGAGCTGTCAGCACAGAACCCGAAATGGGACTCAAACTCACAAACTGCGAGATCATGACCTGAGCTGAAGGTGGACACTTAACTGCCTGACCCACCCAGATGCCCCTATTTCTACACTTCCTATTACCTAATACATCATAACACATTTTCAGCAAAATTAACCAGGCATGCCTATGGCCCTGTCACCCCCAGGAGAAACTCCATACCCATTAGCTTTCACTCCCCAGTCCTTCCTCCCTATAACCCCTATCAGACACAAATTGTAATTCCCCCTAGCCTACCTATTATCTACATAACACACTGAGGTTTATAATATACATGTAGAAATAGAATGTGTGATAGTAGTACAGTGGGTAGGATGGGACTGATTTAAAAAAATTCCAAAATTAGGAAATTGCGGAACTTTGTGAATATACCGAATACTGAATTGTACACTTTATTTTTTTCCCCCATAATATTTTATTGTCAAATTGTTTTCCATACAACACCCAGTGCTCTTCCCCTCAAGTGCCCTCCACCATCACCACCACCTCTTTTCCCCCTCCCCCCTCCCCCCCAACCCTCAGTTCATTCTCAGCATTCAATAGTCTCTCAAGTTCTGCAGCCCTCTCTCTCCCCAACTCTCTCTCCCTCCTCCGTTCCCCCTGGTTCTCCATTAGGTCTCTCCTGTTTTCCTGCTAGACCTATGAGTGCAAACATATGGTTTCTGTCCTTCTCTGCCTGGCTTACTTCACTCAGCATGACACCCTCAAGGTCCATCCACTTTCCTACGAAGGGCCATATGTCATTCCCTCTCATTGCCATGTAGTACTCCATCGTGAATATATAC
>NC_043713.1:50270337-50289758 GCF_006229205.1 Suricata suricatta
CTATAGTCTCTTGCTTTGTTCCTTTTAGCCACTCTGACTGGCGTGAGGTGGTATCTCAGTGTGGTTTTGATTTGTGTTTCCCTGATGATGAGTGATGTTGAGCATCGTTTTATGTGTCTGTAGGCCATTTGGATTGTACACTTTAAAATGGTGAATTTTAAAATATATAAATTAGGGGTACTTGGGTGGCTCAGTCGTTTAAGCGTCTGGCTTTGGCTCAGGTCATGATCTCATGGTTCGTGGGTCCGAGCCCCACGTGGGGCTCTGTGCTGACAGCTAGTTCAGAGCCTGGAGCCTGCTTCAGATTCTGTGTCTCCCTCTTTTTCTGACGCTCTCTGCTCACACTGTCTTTCTCTGTCTCTCAAAAATAAATTAAAAAAAAACTAAAAATCTAAAAAATAATATGTAAATTATATCTCAATAAGGCTATTTTTTTAACTTACAAATATATTTTATGTGTCTACAAATTTCTCTATTCCGGGCATTTCAAATAGATGAAGTCATACAAGATGCTGTACTTTGTGACTGCCTGCTTTTACTTAGTATAATATTTTCAAGGTTCATCCATTTCTGAAAAAAATATCCGTTTACATTTAATGGGGTTACTGATAAGATTTTCATCTGCCATTTTGCTGTTTGGGCTTTTTAAAAATGTCTTTTGCCTATTCCTCTCGTCCTTCCTTACTGCCTTTTGTATAAAATAGATTGTGCTATTTTACAAAAATACATTAGAAGAACACTTTGAATTGGCAAAGATGTTTTTATTAGGAAACGCAAGAGTTAACCAAATAGCTGAATTTGTACTTTATCAAAATTAAAACTTTTTGCTGTTTGGAACACTGTGCTAAAGGAATGAAAAGGCAAGCCATAAACTAGAGAAAATATTCAAAATGTTTATAATTGGTAAGGGAATTGTATCCAGATTGCATACTCTTAAAATTTAATAATAAGGAGGGGCACCTGGGTGGCTCAGTCCATTAAGCCTCTGACTTTAGCTCAGGTCCTGATCTGGCAGTTGGTGAGTTTAAGCCCCATCTCAGGCTCTGTCCTGACAGCTCAGAGCTTGGAGCCTCCTTCAGATTCCTGGTCTCCCTCTCTCTCTGCCCCTCCCCCACTCATGCTCTGTCTCTCTCAAAAAATGAATACATGTTAAAAAAATTGTTTTAACTTAATAATATATAAACAAATGCCAAAAATGGCAAAACACACTTCACAAAAGGAGACACATGAATGACCAATAAACAGATAAAAAGACATTCTACATCATTAGTCACCAGGGAAATACAACATATAACTATAATGAGATACTACTTCATACACACTAGAAAGCTTAAAATAAGATTTAAAAAAATCTCCATACTGCCAAATGGTAGTGAAGATGTGGAGTAATTGGATATTTTAATTATGCTCGTGTACAATGAAATAACCATCCTGAAAAATTTTATTTCCATTTCTTATAAAGTTTAACATAATTGCCATATAACCCAATAATCCCACTTCTGAGTATTTAACCAAGAGGAATGAAAATATATGTACACACAAGGAATTTTATAGAAGTATTTATAGACTCTTTATTCATAACAACTGAATCAATAAAGAAATTGAGTTATATTCTTACATAAATTACCACTCAAAATGAAAGGAATTAGTTACTATATATGACAACTTGGATGAATTTTCAAACATTATGCTGGCCAAGAGAAGCCAGACACAAAATTGTACATAAATATATAATTCTTTGTATTGAACTTCTAGAAGAGGCAAGAGTAATTGATTTGGCAGAAAACAAATAATTGACTGCCTGGAACCAGGAGTGGGGAACACAGGGAGCGAGTGTCTACTTTAGCATGCAAGATATTACGGTGTAGTGTTTAAAATTCTCTTTCCATTGGATGATGCCGTTCTTCCTAATAACAATAATAATGGCTAATAGTGATGGTGCTAAATATTAGATATTTATATACACACTGTGCCAGATTGTTCTACTATGAGTCTGGTTAAGATGGGAATTAAATTGGTACCTGGGTGGCTCAGTCATTTAAGTGTCTGACTTCGGCTCAGGTCATGATCTGATGGTCAGTGAGTTCGAGCCCTGCATCAGGCTCTGTGCTGACAGCTCAGAGCCTGGAGCCTGCTTCAGATTCTGTGTGTCTCCCTTTCTCTCTGCTCCTCCCCCTCTTGGGCTCTGTCTCTCTCTGTCTCTCAAGAATGAATAAGTGTTAAAAAAAATTTAAAAAGATGGAAATTGCATTTCCATGAGTGCCTTTCCTTGTACAGGTCCAGGTCTGTGTACAAAAGAAAAGAGAAATGAAGTAGCAGCCATCACTCTCTGATGGTCTTTTTGATCAAACACAGAAGTTAGTGGAGGTTACCAGCTTTCTTTTCTTGTCCAGCTTTTCATCTAAGTATCTATCTACCTGCTAACCAATAGTCAAGTCCACCACCCAACTCTTGATGGTGAACCTAGAAAAGCACTATTTGCATAGCAGCAAGAGCTTCCTCTAGGTCTCTGAGAGCTTCCCTGTCATGGTCCTATGTAGGTAGCTGGACTTGATTATTCCACTTTCTCTGTGAGCAATGATTTTTCTGTAAACACCCAGTTACCATTCTGATTATTGATTTTCCTAATTCCTTTGACAACTGTGTATGTTAAATTCCAATAATGAACTTCTAAACCCATATAGCTTGTAGTACTGTTACACTGATTGAACCCTGGAGTTCTTTCTCTTCCTCTCTCTCTCTCTCTCTCTCTCTCTCTCTCTCTCTCTCTCTCTCTCTCTCTCTCACACACACACACACACACACACACACACACACGGACAAACACATATAGAATACATCTTCACAATCAGGTACACAATTTTCAAGAAAACATATATTTTCCTGGTTTGGGGCAGAAGGGAACAGGATTTTGCCTTCTTGAAAAAAAGAACACACAAAGATCAATGATGTTAATGAATTTAAGAAATGACTCAGGTAATGATCATTGAATACACTAAGTGTTGCTCAGAAAGTCTATTTCCTTTATCACTTTGTGACTCTGACTCTGATTTTCTAACTTGCATGCAGTAGGGTTCCAGAATTTTTCCAGAATCGATTACTGCTTAAAGTGGCCCTAGAACCTTCAGGGCCAACCTCCCATCCTCTCTTCTGTTATACTGTCCAGATTCTTTCGCTTACTCATTCAAGAAATGAGTAATACTTATTTCAAGAACACTTCTTTTCTTCTAGAAATTATTTTTAAAATATGCTCAAGGACTTCATAATAGAGAGCAATCATATCATAGAAAAAGAAGCTAATAAAGAATCATGTAGGGAGTGCCAAGGTGGCTCAGTCGCATTAGCTTCTGACTTTGGCTCAGGTCATGATCTCATGATCCCCAGGTTCGAGCCCCACATGGGGCTCTGTGCTGACAGCTCAGAACCTGGAGTCTGCTTTGGATTCTATGTCTCCCTCTCCCTCTGCCCTTTCCCCACTCATGCTCTGTCTCTCCATCTCTTAAAAATGAATAAAGATTAAGCAAAATTTAAAAAAGAATCAGGTGCAAGGTGCTATGGATTCACTAACAAGGAAATGACTATTTTATAAAGCATGAATGTTTCAAAGCAAGATTCATAGAGAATTAAATGGGTCATGTTCACTGGATATTTCTCCTGCTTTTTGTTCTTCTATCTATTGGACTGCTGTTTGCCCAAGTTGGGCAGATCAGTGACCTCATTGTTGCTAAATTCAACTTTATGAAAAACACCTAAAAGAAATTTGTGTGAGGTTTACTTTTTATATCACATATGTTAATTTTTCTTTTCATGTAAGTAAAAGCTATTCTTATAGAAAACTTAGAAAGTACAGCAATTGACATAAAATCAAATTTTGCCCATCATTTAAGTGTACAAATACCTGTCTTATAGTTAATTAGTTATTAGTTGTTTAATGCTCTGGTCATTTGTTCATTTTTATATTGAGATATTAATCTTTAATTTTCATTATTTTATGAACTCTATAATATGGCACCTATAAAATTGGTATAAAGTCTTCTTCTGGGGGTGCCTGGGTGTCTCAGTTGGTTAAGCATTCGACTCCTGGTTATGGCTCAGGTCATGATCTCAAGGTTCATGAGTTTGAGCCCTGTGGTAGGCTCTGTGCTGACATTGCAGAGCCTGCTTGGGTCTGTCTCTCTCTCTCTCTCTCTCTTTCTCAAAATAAATAAAAGTAATAAAAATAAACTCTTTTTCTATAAGACAGGTTGCATTTTCTTTCCAAGTTTGTCACTTGCTATTTTGGTTGTGATGTTTCAGTCCAGTCCACTGAAGAAAACAGATGGCATACCCAAAGGGTTTAATTTAAAGGGTTTACAAAGATAATGGGCATGGTTTGGGGACAAAACAAGGGATAATGAAACACCCAAGGATTAGCAACCGGAGGGAGTTGTTGTGCCCCCTAGGCCTGAGCATCAATGGGAAGGAATGATGTTACCAGAGTCCAAGTGAATTGGAACCACAGAAGAGCATCCTTCTGGTCTCCTGCAGGTACCACCCATAGGTCAATATAATCCAGAAGCCAGAAGGCAGTGGGAGCCCAATGTTGTAATCAATAGGGGTCAGTCTCTGGTAACACAAAGCAAGGTAGAAAAGAACAAAGATTTGATCCACAAAAGTTCTTTGATTTATAGAAGTTTCTATTTTCAGAAGTCAAAACTAATCGCCTTTTAAAATTAGTTTCCAACTTTGTCTTTCAAATAACTTCCTTAATCAGAGATAATTTTTTAAAATTAGTTTCCAACTTCATCTTTAAAAATAAATGCCTTAACCAGAGATGATTTTAATTACATTTTAGGGTTTTAAAAAATATATATTTTTTTCTATTTGGACTTTTCCTGCTTCTCAGATGATTCATTGCTCTTGCTTTCTTGAGTCGTTCACTCTTGCTTTTCCTTCTGTCTGGATGGGTATCCTGTCTATCTGGACAGTTGTCTTCCAGTTATAAGTTTAACCAAATCAAAACCATCTTTCAGATCACTAACAGGTCAGAGATCTTATTTTTGTTCAAAAATAAGCAAAGTGCCAGGGAAATGGTGAGCTATTTTGGTCTCAAGGTCAAATAATCTCTCTACACTGATGGTGTTAAATTGTACCTGAATGCTCCTGGAAAACATCAATGGGTAATAAATCTCCCCCCTTTTTTGTGTTCCAGGAAATAGTTTAATGCAAACAATTACTCTTCCCCATGAACGTTAACACTCAGATGCTTTCCTTTTTAAGAAAATGTTTTTAATGTTTGTTTTTGAGAGAGAAAGGTGGGTGGGGGCAAAGCACAAGCAGAGGAAGGGCAGAGAGAGAGAGGGAGGCACAGAATCTGAAACAGGCTTCAGGCTCTGAGCTGTCAGCACAGAGCCCAACATGGGGCTTGAATTTATGAATCGTGAGATCATGACTGGAGCCAAAATCAGGAGTCAGACACTTAACCAACTGAGCCAACCAGGTGCCCCAAGATTCTCTCCTTTCTTAAACATGGCTGGACCAAACAAAGATACTCTGAATTTCCTCTTTGCCTTATAAATGATTAGCTGAATTGTTTCTACCTACTGAGCTATCTGTAAAAAAATACCTGTTTAACTTGACTTGACCAAACTTCAGTTAAATTTCCCTTATCTCCCCAGGCCCTTGTTTGACCCATCCTTGAACAAGTATCAGGAACTCAGAACAGCCTTCCCTGTACAGCCCCTCCCAATGTGCTAATCTCGGGGGGTGGGGGGGGAGCTTCAATGGTTAGATCAGACCATTGCTCATCCTACTATCTCATTTCTGAATCTTCCTCATCTTGTTTAATCCTTCCTATTAAAGAAAAACTTTTTTTCTGCCTGATATATGATCACTTATAGATCTCATGGTTCTTATGATGAGAGCATAAAAGCCCTCTTTTAGCCTTTCTCACTCTTGCAAAGATGCCTCACCTTATTGTTAGGGTCTCTGTCCCTATCACAATAATGCTTTTGAATAAAGTCTCTCTTTTCTCAAGTTTAGATTTGGGGTTTTTATTGTTTGTTTTATTTTGTTTTCAACAACATTTTTGTGCCTGCTCACTGCTAGACCTGCTAGAATCGGGAAAAAGAGTGCTCATTAATTCAGCGAACACTTATGGAATAGCAATTCTATGACAGGTACTCTGCTAGATCCTGGGGATATAGTGAAGAGAAGAGCATAGTTCATTTCCTTAGGGAACATGCAGTATTTTTAAACACAGTGCAATAAGTGCTATCAAAAAAACAAAAAACAAAGTCAGTGTGTACTCTGAGACTATAGAGGATGGACATCCCTGAGGAAGATAAATCAGAAAATGTTTTCAGAAATTGGTAGAATTTGAGATGATCAAAATAGATCATAAAACATCATTCAGAAATACATATTATAGGCAGAGATTTCCAAGTGTTTAACTGTCCGAGATGAGCACAGCTGAGATTATCAGCAGAGGCTTCGTTCACAGATGAGCCAGATGAGCCTTGAAGGACCGTGAGCGTGAGGACTTAAATAGCACAGAAAAGAGAAGTCGGTGTTTCAGTAAAGTTTTGTGAGCACAGGGAGATGGAGCAGAGGTATGTGTTGGGGAGAAAAGAAGGTGTAAAGGACAAACTCAGTACTTCCTCCTTCCTTCTAGGGAAAACCCCAGTCTTCCTCCCGCATGTCTCATTGACTACTCACATGGAACACTTCACTACTGGTCACCAAATGTGTGGTTTTTCCCCACACCAAGCAGTTCTCTGTGGCACCAGCTGAGTGTCCTATAATTTAACTCAATTTTGACACCATCTACCTGGAGATAGCCTCAGAACCCATGGGGTGAGGGCTCAGCCACATAAAACTGTCTCCCACACTCCAAACACACACTTCAGATGCCTGTCGCAATCCCCATTCCTCGCCCATCTTTCTGATCAACTGGCTATAGATGGGAAGTTCCAAAGACCCTCCTCCTTCAGTTTGATTAATTCGTTAGAGCATTTCACAGAGCTCAGGAAACACTTACTCATGTTTACCAGTTTATTAAAGGTTATGATAAAGGATGCAAAAGAGCAGCCGGATAAAGAGACACAAAGGGTTAGCTCTGAGAGGGTTCCTAGTGCAGGAGCTTCTGTCCCTGTGGAGCTGGGGTGCATCACTCTCCCAATAGGGATGTGTTTGCCAAGCTGCAAGCTATCTGAACCCCCTACTATTGAGATTTTATTGAGGCTTGCTCATGGAGATATGATCAATGATAAATTCCATTTCTAGCCCCTATTCCCTATCTGGAGGATGAGGGGTAGGGCTGAAAATCTTAAGCTTGCAATTATTGTTTGGATTTTTTTTGGTGACCAGCCCCCATCTTGGGGGCATTTAAGGAGCCCACCAGGAGTCTCCTCATTGAAACAAAAGATACTCCAACTGCTCTTGTCACTTGGGAATTTATACAGGTTTCGCAGCCTTATGGCAGAGATGGGTCAGAGACCAAATATTGGAACAAGAGATTCTCCTAGTGCACCTGTCGCTTAGGATTTATAAGGATTTTAGCAGTAATGTGTTAGGAACAGGAAGCAGAGACTAAGATACATATAGAAATAGATATAGATCCAGATATAGATAATACAGATGTTATGAATTTACAGAACGATAAGAGTCTTCTTCACTCTTTCCAACTTTTTACTCATGGCACTTTTTTAGCACCCATTAGAACCTACACCTCTGTTTAGTTTATATTGTGTCATAAAATGAGGTCTTATTTATTTGCTCTACTTACACTTTATTTTCATTTAGACATCAGGTTGTCTATCTAAGTGCACAAGGGAGCACAGTCATTGCACGTACTTTTCCCCAAAGCAGGACTCAGATGACTGATGACTCTATTTCCATGGTGACGTCAAGTACTTTCAGCTCTTGCTCCAACCTGACACCAAACAATTTTAAGCATCACTATAGAAAGGACTTAACAATTGTATTAAATCCGTATGCTGAAGTAAACATATTTGGACTGAAGTAGATTGACTGTTATCCTGAGGATGGTGAACATTTGTCAGAGTTTATTTTCAGCTTATGACAGATCTGCAGTGATGGTCCAGCTGACTCAGACCTTATGGTTAATTTCTCGCATTATAATGCAATTTCTACCTTGGTAATCCAACAGATGGTTTATCTCTTCCTGTCTGGGATATTATGAGAAAGTGGATCAAATTCAGAGTCTAGTAAAGACACTGTGAAATTCTGACACAGACCATGAGCACCTGCACATATGTGTACAAAAATGGGGTGTTTCTAGCCCTCTCTGCCAGCTTATTAGGATCAATTGCTATGGCCCCACGCCTCCGCTTGGCATCTTGCCAGAGAGCAGAAAAACATTCCAGGGGCACAGACTGTCATTTCACTAACATCCCTTCTAGTGTTGTTTACTACACTTTGCTAGGCCTTGGTAGGAAGTTTTCTATTTTCTTCCGAAGCAGAAGGTGCATTCCTTTTTTTTCTCACTCTCTCCACATTCCCAGCCACTGTGCGGGCCAAACTCTCACATATGAAATGTTCAGCATGAAGAGCTGCGGTTTTGAAAATAGATGTACTTTTAGCATGAGGGTAATTTTGATTGAGTGAAAAATTCACATTTGAGGTAGACAGTGTATAAGTGTTATTTGGTTTTATGAAAGTTCTACTAGGAAGTTGCATTTAGCCACCAGTAAATGTATTTCAATATACATAAGTTGCAGATGCCTGCCTTACTTTTCATTATCCTTCATATTTCATAGTCACCCTCTGCAGTAGGACCCTTACAGCTACTTTGTAAAGCATGCATTGTTTCAACATTTACTGGAAATGCTTAAATATTTAAACATCATTTAAAAAGATACTCTTTTTGGAATTTTATTTCTGAATTCACTGAATATCTTATGGGAAATAAAAACTTTGATCCTTTGTTATAAGTTTAATTCTGAATATTTCAAAAGATATTTTGGGGCACCTGGGTGGCTCAGTTGGTTAAGCATCTGACTTTGGCTCAGGTCATGATCTCACAGTTCATGGGTTTGAGCCCTGTGTCAGGCTCTGTGCTGACCTCTAGCTCAGAGCCTGGAGCATGTCTTCAGATCCTGTGATGACTCCTCTTTCTGACTCTCCCCTGCTCACACTGTCTCTCTCTCTCAAAAATAAATAAAAACATTAAAAAATTATTTAAAAAAAGATATTTCCAATTTACAACATAAATCCAGTGTGAAAATGGGTTTGGTATTAATGCCATGCAAAAATTTTATCAGAAAATTTTAATTATGAAATTCTGATAGTAGTGAGTGATGAATTAATTATAAATCCTTATGCATGTATATCTAAAAGTCACAACATTTATGATGACAAGAATACGGCTTTCTAAAATAAAATTTATAGTTTTGTATTGTTAGAAGTGAGTAACCTTGGATGGAAGTTTAAATATTATCTAGAGGTCTGTGGATTAACCTGAATACTTTTTCTTTTCTTCTTCTTCTTTTTTTTTAAATAGTTTATTGTCAAATTGGTTTCCATGTAACACCCAGTGCTTCTCCCCACAAGTGCCCCCAACCATGACCATCATCCCCTCCCTCTCTCCCCCTCCCCCTTCAGTCCATGATTCGATTTCAGTTGAATACTTTTTATTTTCAAAATGGAAAATAGGGCATCATCCCTAGCACCTGTAGATACTCCATCTAAAAGGTTTTTGTCCTACAATGTGTCTTCACTAAATTGTGGAGATCAGACTGCTAACCAAATGCCTAACTGAATTTAAATCTAGAACTATCCTAAATATATGACATGGTATTCAAAGTTTCTACCACAGTGATTATAATTCAACTTGATCTCACTATCTCCTTGGAAATATTGGGAAACATGTTTTAAGTTAAAATTTCCTTTACTACTTTTGTCTATTAATATCACAAAAGTCTATTCAGCAACAATGATTAGATCAATTATCTGGCAGTATGGCTCTACCCACCCTTCCGGGCTCCATGTTATTACTTGCAGAAAAGAAAAATAAAAAACAGTGAATTATCTAGTCCCTTCAAAGATTTAGCTGTCTCCCACTACTCTAGTCTCATATTTCAATACTTTACTGCACATGGCATGTGCTCTAGTTATCTGTCACTTCTGGATCTTCACTTTCCTGACTCTGTTGTTTTGTTCATCTGCTCCTTCTTGGTAAAACTCCATCCTATACCTGCTGCCTAAAAACCCTATTTATCATTGAGATCTCAACTGCACCATGACCTGACCTGATCTCCTCCACAGTCATAACTAATCCTTCCTTCCACTGGCTGCCCAGATGACTCTTCTGTACTTGAGTCATAGCCATTACATTATCCTGTATTTTACTTTAGTATTTCTATACTAAATGTCTTCACAGTAACATCCTTAATGATATGTAGGAATTGTTTTCCCTGTACTCGTCACAGGCTTTATCCACTTGAACTTGTTATAAAGCACTCATGATCATTCAAGGTAGAATGAAGGACCAAATGGACTTGAGTAAAACAACTGATGAAGAGATATATACAAGTTTAAAGACATACGTATTTGTTACAGTTTTCTATTTGTTTTGATGTTACTGAGGGCTAAAACACACTGCTTCATTGATTTTACATTTATATTGTGGTAAGATAAACTTCATATAAAATTTTCCATTTGGGGGCACTTGGTGGCTCAGTGGGTTAAGTGTCTGACTTTGGCTCAGTTCATGATCTCACGGTTTATGGGTTCAAGCACTACATCAGGCTCTGTGCTGACAGCTCAGAGCCTGGAGCCAGCTTAGGATTCTGTGTCTCCCTCTCTCTCTGCCCCTCCCCCGCTCATGCTCGCGCTCGCTCTCTCTCTCTCTCTCTCTCTCTTGAAAATAAACATTATTTCTTTTCCATTTTAACCACTTATAAGTGAGCAATTCAGTAGTTAAATACATTCACATTGCTGTGCAAGATTCCCCACTATCTTCTCCAGAGCTTTTTGGCCATTCCAAACAGAGACTATGTGCCCACTAACTACACACACTATTTTAAAACAACTATTAAAACAGATACTCTACATAAGCATTCTTAAAACATTCACATACATTTAAATTTTTAATATTATGGGATAGTTGAGTCAGGAAATGCACTCAGATATTTAAAACAGTCTCTGTGGAAATGTGAGTCATGTAAAACTTATATGATTGAAGAAGAAACTGAGACTGTATGCTAAAGTTTGAAAGAAGCAAATTAGTATAAATTATCATGAAATGTGTATGCCTTTATGTGAAACAAAATGATATTAAGCAAGCCACATATATCTAAAATGTTTCAATAGACATACCCTATGATTACTGCTTTTACTTATGAACATGTTCTTTCAGTAGATCTAAGCATCTGATGCCAGTTTATGAATTGATTTTGTAACGTAGGATTTAAATTCCTTGGAAGAGCAACAATATATTTAGAACTCAAACATATTTGTTATGTGAAGACATAGCATATGTTTCTAAGCATAGAGCTTTAAGAATTGCTCCTAAATTGGCTTCAGTCACAAACAATATTCTGAAATGGGAGCAATAAAAACTATATTTGGTTTTGAGATTTTAAAATATCAATACACCGGTGGATGGGGGATAACATTTTATTATCTGAAAACCAGTTGGCACAAGCTGAAAACTCTGTAAATAATGTTCTCAAAAATCTTTGTCAATGGAGAGAATTTGAAATATGACCCTGAAATGATACATTACAAATGATCACATCTTTTTAAATTTACAGATTTATTTTGAGTGTCAGAGGCAAAGGAGACATTATGATAAAATGTTTCAGTGAGTTTTATAAATTATATCTTTCTTAAAATTGTCATGACAAATACTTGTAAATCTATCAGCATTCTCATATAAAGAGTTCTGTCTTAGGACTATGGAAAACTTACAGTTTACTTGGAGGTGTCAGAGAAGTCCTACAAAGCATGGTGACAAATGAGCCAAGTATAAAAAAAAAAAAGAATATGAGTTGCTAAGACAAGGTGGGGAGTAGATATTGCAAATAATGAGAAGAAGATATAGGGTCAGGAAATAGAAATGCACAGCCGAAGAAGTGCAAAGAGAAAGGGTCTTTCTAGAGCATTATGCTCATTCTTGAATTACGGAACATCACCATGTGGAAAGTAATCCTTTTATATGTGCTTCTCTCCCAAAACTGAGAATACATTGAAAGAATAGACTGTGTTGTTACTATCTTCCAGGGCTCTCACTGTGTGTATTGTCTGTAATCAGTAAATGTTCTTAAAATTTTTGTTTAACATTTCTTTATTATTGAGAGACAGAGAGAGACAGAGAATGAGCATGGGAAGGACATAGAGAGAGGGAGACACAGAATCGGAAGCAGGCTCCAGGCTCTGAGCTGTCAGCACAGAGCACAATGCAGGACTTCAACCCACAAACCACTAGATCATGACCTGAGCCGAAGTTGGACACTTAACCGACTGAGCCACCCAGGTGCCCCATCAATAAATGTTTTTGTATGAATTAGGGGAAAAAGACCTCTAAGTATAGAAAAGAGAAGTATCTGAAAGTAGCCCCCTCCCTGTACACTATAGCAGAACACTGTCAAGAAATCCAGGAAAGCATTGTAAGAATGATTCAACAGCATAAGGAAATAAAAATGGAAGGAAGGATTACAATTACAGTCACATACATTGTATTGTCAACAAGGCAATACATTTGTGAGATAGAATTTACTTTGTAAAATTTTCTTCCATAGCCCTAAATTATACTGTAATAATAATGTTAATAACAACACCGAATATTTACTGAGTATGAACCACAGGTCTTTTACTGTACTAATACTACATATACTCAGTTAAATCTCATGTTTGTGATATAGGTACTAGCATTATCTCCATATTAGAAATGTGAGGATTACAGCAAGGATTACAGAAAGTTAACTAACCTAGCCAAAGTCTTGCAGACGTTAATTTGTGGAGTCAACTCTTTTAAATTCTATTTTTTTAAATTTACATCCAAGTTATTTACTATATAGTGCAAAAACGATTTCAGGAGTAGATTCCTTAATGGCTCTTACTCATTTAGCCCATCCCCCTTCTCACAACCTCTCCACCAACCCTCTGTTTGTTCTCCATATTTAAGAATGTCTTGTTTTTGTCCCCCTCCCTGTTTTTATATTATTTTGCTTCCTTTCCCTTCTCTTTTGTTCATCTGTTTTGTATCTTAAAGTCCTCATATGAGTGAAGTCATATGATATTTCTCTTTCTCTGACTAATTTTGCTTAGCATAACACCCTCTAGTTCAATCCATATAGTTACAAATGGCAAATTTTCATTCTTTTTGATTTCCAAGTAATACTCCACTGTACATATACTCCATTCATCCCTTGATGGACATTTAGGCTCTTTCCATACTTTGGCTACTATTGATAATGCTGCTATAAACATTGGGGTGCATGTGCACCTTTGAAACAGCATACCTGTATCCCTTGGATTAAAACCTAGCAGTGTTGGGTCTTAGGGTAGTTCTATTTTTAATTTTTTGAGGAACCTCCATACTTTTTTCCAGAGTGGCTGCTCCAGGTTGCATTTCCACCTGCAGTGCAAAAGAGATCCTCTTTCTCCAAATCCTCTCCAACATCTGTTGTTGCCTGAGTTGTTAATGTTAGCTATTCTGACGGGTGTGAGGTGGTATCTCATTATGGTTTTGATTTGTATTTTCTGATGATGAGTGATGTTGAACATCATTTCATGTGTCTGTTGGCCATCCTGATGTCTTCTGTGGAGAAGTGTCTGTTCATGTATTTAGCCCATTTTTTCACTGGATTATTTGATTTTTGGGTGTCGAGTTTGATAAGTTCTATATAGATTTTGGATACTAACCCTTTATCTGATATGTATTTTGCAAATATCTTTTCCCATTCCATCAGCTGCATTTTCGTTTTGCTGATTGTTTCCTTCACCGTGCAGAAGCTTTTTATTTTGATGAGGTCCCCATAGTTCATTTTTGCTTTTGTTTCCCTTGCCTCTAGAGACGTGTTGTGTAAGAAGTTGATGCGGCCAAGATCAAAGAGGTTCTTTACTGCTTTCTCCCCAAGGATTTTGATGGCTTCTTGTCTTATGTTTAGGTCTTTCATCCATTTTGAGTTTATTTTTATGTGAGGTGTAAGAAAGTGGTCCAGGTTTATTTTTCTGCATGTCGCTGTCCAGTTTTCCCAGCACAATTTGCTGAAGAGACTGTCTTTTTCCATTGGATGTTCTTTCCTGCTTTGTCAAAGATGAGTTGGCCATAGGTTTGTGGGTCCATTTCTGGGGTGTCTATTCTGTTCCATTGATCTGAGTGTCTGTTCTTGTGCCAGTACATACTGTGTTGATGATTACAGCTTTGTAATACAGCTTGAAGTCCAGGACTGTGATGCCTCCTGCTTTGGTTCTTTTTCAAGATTGCTTTGGCTATTGGAGCCTTTTCTGGTTCCATGCAAATTTTAGGATAGTTTGTTCTAGCTCTGTGAAGAATGCTGATGTTATTTTGGTAGATATTGCATTGAATGTGTAGATTGCTTTTGGTAATATTGACATTTTAACATGTGTTCTTCCTATCCAGGAGCATGGGATATTTTCCCATTTTTTGTGTCTTCTTCAATTTCTTTCATAAGCTTACTTAGTTTTCAGTTTATAGATTTTTCACTTCTTTGGTTAGATTTATTCCTAGGTATTTTATGTGTTGTGGTGTGGAATCAACTTTTGGACACAGTCATTTTGCTCCAGCGTCAATACTGTTAATCATGTTATACTGCCTATTATGGTGTCAACAATGAAATTATCCCTTTGCTTGGATTATTGTTCTTACCTCAACTGACTGTTGATGAAAGTGAAATGTTAGAAGACTGTGATTGTCCCACAGAATCCTAACCAAAGACTAACTTGACATCTCCTGACTCACCAAATCCTGCAATCCCTGACACATGACAGTTATGTGGAATCCCAAAAGTAACACAATGAGTGTTATGTTAAAATACGTACATACATATATATACAAATAAATATCTTCTTCATATTTATTAACGTTAGAAATATCATAACACACTGTATGTGCTTGGTAGGTAGATGAATTCATATTAATATGCAAATAGAATTTTCCTACCAAAGAAGGTGATCAGTTCAGTTTGTGATAGGAAATGTGAATTGATGTAAAGATAGAGCTGTCATACATGTGCACATATAATCATATATATGTATGTCATACACGACTATGAAAAAACACTATTAGTTTCTTAGTTTTACAAATTAGAATATTATATATACATAGAGTTATCCAAATTCATACTGCATGTTGGAGATTGTAGCCAGAGAAGCCCAAGTCATAGGTTACCTCCAGCCACTCAGTCTTCACAGCTGAGCCTGCAGGTAATATGGAACAAAGGAAAACCACCCCTTATGTTGATTTGCTAAATTGCTGACCCCTCAAATCCAAAATCATAATAAAATCACAGTTTCAAAGTGGTTTAATTCAGAGTGACTTCTTATACAGCAATAAAATGTAGAGCAACATACAAAGAAAATAAAAGTTGGTGCCTGCTCACATTTAATAATTTTATGGAATTATAGATTCTTGACATGCTCTCAAGCAGAATTTGATAACCTCACATAGTTTCTCAGCATGATATTCATCCTTTCAGAATTTGCGTTATTGTAAGAGATACAATTACTAGAGATTTCTCTCTTAATATTTTCCTTCACAATTTTTTGTCTCTCTGTTCACTGAAATTTAAATCAATTTCTGTAATAACTGGAATGCTTAAATCTTTGGATTTTAAAATAGATTCTCCCTAGATAATTCTTTGCATTACATTTTCATTTTTAAAGTGTAATTCTAGCCCTTAAAATGCAAATTATTATATTTTCCTTTGTGAAATAGAGTAATGTAGAAATATGGCACCATATAAAAAGTAGTAACATTTTACACATCCTGATTTAATTGAATAGTTAAATACTTTCAGATGTCTGTAATTGTTTAAGTAGACTAATAATTGTGTGCTTTCCAACATATTTTCTAAGTTAAATGTTATGAAACCACTAACTAAATGGTTATGAAACATCAGAATTCATTTTAACATGGTGAAATTTAATCATGTTCTATTTATAATGAATATATTTATTGTCAATTTCTTGTTTTATATATGCATATGATATAGTATGTTAAGTACACATAGTGTTATTTTAATCCATAAAAATTAGTTTATCCAGTAAGTATTTTCTGAAATTGTATAGCTTTTAAAGTTTTAGTTCACAGCTGTGTCACTCACCATATTGAAAACAAATTTCCTTTCTTTTCAGCACTTTGATTCCAATATAGATGAGGTGGGCCTGAGAGCTTGTTTGCTTTTGTTTTTTTCTTTTTTGTATAAAGCATTTTGGGGAAGAGACAAGAGAAAGTATCAGTAGAGCTGGAAGATTCACACACCAAGTTTTTTACCCTTTTCATGTTTCTCTGAGCCTGAAATGTGCCATTTGTTCTTCTACCTGATGGTTCCCAAGCTGTTGAGCAAACAGTAATCTGGCATTTATATAAAGGCAAAACTATATTCTGGCAAGCAAATGAATGAGTGTGAATGTCAAACTTTGATTAAAAAATTATCTACGTTTCTGCAGAAGAGTTTGCCGAACTTTTTTATATCTCCTTGCCAAACACAAAGTTTACACAGTTGGTGAGGATATAAAACCATGGAGTGTGTAATACTATTCACTCTAGAATTTTCATGACTATATTTATAATTTTCCTCAGGAAGATTGTTCTCCTAGTAATCTCAGTTGTTTCTTTCCTTTTTTAAAAAAATTTGTTTTAATGTTTATTTTTGAGAGAAAGAGAAATAGAGAGAGAGAGGGAGCATAAGTCAGGGAAGGGTAGAGAGAGGGAGACACAGAATCCAAAGCAGCTCCAGGCTCTGAGCTGTCAGCACAGAGCCCCACACTGGTCTTGAACCCATGAACCATGAGATCATGACCTGAGCCGAAATTGGACACTCAACTGACTGATCTACCCAGGCATCCCTCAGTTTTTTCTTTATTCTTATCTTGTGTGTGTGTGTGTGTGTGTGTGTGTGTGTGTGTGTGTGTTTCAAATTGTGGATCTTTAAAGACATAACTTCATTTAAACTTAATTTTTTAATTAGCTTCCATTTTTAGAGTTTCTACTACAAGTGAGGCACTACACTAAGCACTTTACACATATTAACCCATTTAAGTTTTATTATTACTCTCTGAGAAGGGATTTATTATCTTCTTCATTTTATAACCAAGGGCACTAAAGCACATACACGTTTCTTAAACTGACAAACGTCATGTACCATTTAAGTAGCAATGCCAGTCACTTATATGCAGATGATCTAAATGATAAATTTACTCAAAGTAAACTTCACACATCCATAATTTTTGACCAATTATTTATCTAAAATGAAAATATGACCATATCATCTCCACACTTAAAAACATCAATAACTGTTCTTTACTAACGTGGGCAGTTTTAGCATCTCAGCATGCAATTCAAGACTTGAATTTATCAGGTCCTGCCAGTTTCTCTGATCCCATTTTCCAATACCCTCTACTTCAATACTCCAGTTATTCCAGACTTTGTGTTTTCTTTTTTAAGTTTTTTAAATGTTTATTTGTATATTTTTTTGAGAGAGAAAGAAAGAACACCAACAGAGGAGGGACAGAGTGAGAGGGAGAGAGAGGATCCAAAGCAGGCTTTGTGCTGACAGCAGAGAGCCCAGTGGGGGCCTGAACTGAAAGAACCATGAGATCATTCTCTCCTGGAATGTTCTCCCTCTCCTCCCTGGTCACAGGGCAAACATCTGTTCACTCTTTAAAATTTAGCTTAGATGTCATCTTTCCCAATAAATTACCCTTAAATGTTACTACTACTGCCAGATGATTAATCAGTCCTGTTATTTCTGTATCTTGAGCATTGTTCAACTACTTATATACTATTGCATTAAAATAAATTATCTGTACATTTTATCTCTACCAGACAAGGGTTTCTTTTCAAAGAGGTCCTCCTATGTTATTTATTTTTGGGTTCCTTGTATCTAGAATAGTATCATATATACAATATCAAATATATAATAATACTTGTTGAATAAACAAAAGTGAAGATTAGGGCTTAACTTTTTAATTAACTCTAGAAAACCTGTCAAATTCCACCAATTAAGTTTAAGTTTAATGTATGACATCAATACTCTAAGTCATTGACTCACTTTGTCCAGAAAGTGAACACTGTCTTACTAAGTAAGACAGATTTTTTGGCAGACTAATTGCCAAGTTGCTTGTTTATTTCTTAAACAAATTCTATCCAGTTTCCTTTTTTAATGTCATATTTACTGAGGCAATTAAACCTCATGTTTTCCTTTGTCTACTCCTGAAAGGTCAGAGGAGCAAATAAATATTTCCTCCTTATAATAAAAAGGAGAAGCATGTTAGTACCGATGATATTTATTGTTTACAACATAGCTGCCACTATACTCAAAACCACCTTATATGACAGTACATTCATTATCTCTGTTTTACAGATGAGTTATGGAAGGTGTAGAGAAGTAAGTTCTGTCACCAGATGAATTGAAAGCAGTCCAGGTCTGACAAAACTGACAAAACTGAAAGAAGAGCAAGAAGTCTGCAATGTGCTAGTTTCACAAATCTCTGTAAAGAACTAGACGCAGGGAGTTCTAAGGCTTTATCTCTCTCCTACCACAAAGTGTTATGCCCTGTCCTCCAAAAGACAGGCCTTCTTTCAGAATGGTACTCTTGGTGTCAACAGTCTCTCTGCTTAGTTCTCCGTGTCTGGGAACCCCCAATCTCTAAGTGGCCCATGGCCTTTTGCAGTTACACTACATGGTGATGTGTTGTTTCCTAAACTTGAGTTAGATAAAGCAGACTTCATTGTAGGCACTCATGACTATCATCTGCTTTCTTTTTCTCACAAAAGCAGTATACACTCACTGCAGAAAATAGAAACACAAGACAAATGTCATTCATAATTCCACCATCCAAATCTACACCGCTAAAACGTAGATAATTATAGAAAAGAAGAGACAAGGAAACAGAGAAAGAGGTAATATTTTTAAAATATGAAATGAGCAATTCTACATATATTCTTTTGAAACTAGATGATTCATTTACCATACTCATGAACATGTGCTCATGCTATCAGATAAATTTTGAATTCTTGCAATGTAATAATTAGCTAATATTTCTCAAAGTTTTAGCTGCTTGGCATTGCACTAAGTGAATTTTAATAGTACTTCCCAAACATCAATCTGCAAGGTAAATCTAGTATCATTATGAAAGTTAGAGAATAAAAGTAAGTTGCGCAAGTCTATATAGTAAATATCCAATATTTGTACTATGCTTTGTCTGATCCAGAAGCATGTGTTCCATAT
>NC_043713.1:50289858-50375387 GCF_006229205.1 Suricata suricatta
ACTCATCAGGTGATGGACATTTGGGCTTTTTCCATGTTTTGGCTATTGTTGACATTGCTGCTGTGAACATTGGGGTACATGTGCTCCTATGCATCAGCACTTCTGTATCCCTTGGGTAAATCCCTAGCAGTGCTATTGCTGGGTCATAAGGGAGTTCTATGGATAGTTTTTTGAGGAACCTCCACACTGTTTTCCAGAGTGGCTGCACCAGTTTACATTCCCACCAACAGTGTAGGAGGGTGCCCGTCTCTCCACAGCCTCTCCAGCATCTGTAGACTCTTGCTTTGTTCATTTTAGCCACTCTGACTGGTGTGAGGTGGTATCTCAGTGTGGTTTTGATTTGTGTTTCCTGGATGATGAGTGATGTTGAGCATCATTTCATGTGCCTTTAGGTCATCTGGATGTCCTCTTTGGAGAAGTGTCTGTTCATGTCTTCTGCCCATTTCTTCACTGGGTTGTTTTGTGGGTGTGAATTTTGGTGAGTTCCTTGTAGATTTTAGATACTCCCTTTATCTGATATGTCATTCCCACTGGCGACTTTAATCTATTTTACAACTTCTTTTTTAACAATAACTTGGTACTCAGCAACCTTATATTGGAAATTATTTTATTTGTAAGACTTTTTAGAGCTGTTTTAGTTTTATAGCAAAGTTGAGAAGAAGGTACAGAGATTCTACCTATCTCCCCCGGTTTATACATGCACAACCTCCCCCATTATCAACATCCTCCCCCAGAGTGGTACATTTGTCACAATTGACAGACCTACATTGGCATCTCATAATCACTTAGAGTCCCTAGTTTACATTGGTGTTCACTCTTGGTGTTGGATGAGATAGTCTATAGATACCAATTATATCCAGTTAATTGATAGTGTTGTTGAGTTCATGTATGTCCTCATTGATTTTCTGTCTGCTGCATCTGTCCATTTCTGAATCAGGGGTGTGAATTCTTCAACTATGAAGGCACAAATTTGTTGCAAATAGCAGGATTTCTTCTTTTTTATGGCTGAATAATATTCCATTACTTGTATATCAAATTTTCATTGCCTTTTCACCCAGTGATAGACATTAAAGATTGCTTCCATGTCTTGGGTATAGCGATTTTACTACCTTTGGACATATACCCAGAAGTGGAATTGTTGGATCTATGGTAATTCTGTTTTTATTTTTTTCATGTTTATTTATTTATTTTGTGTGTGTGAGAGAGAGAAATGTAGCAAGGGAGGGACAGAGACAGAGGGAGACAGAGAATCCCAAGCAGGCTCTGTACTGCCAGCACAGAGCCTGTTGTGGGGCTCAAACCCACGCATGACCTGAGCTAAAAACAAGAGTCAGATGCTTGACCAACTGAGCCACCCAGGCTCAGTACTTATTTTTAAAATAATCTCCATACTGTTTTCCATAATGGCTGTATCACTTTACATTACCACCGACAGTCCTCAAGATTCTCTTTACTCCACATACTAACCAGCATTTGTTAATCCTTATCTTTTTGATAATAGCTATTCTGACAGGTGTATATCATATCTCATTGTGAGTTTCATTTGCATTTTCCTCATGATTAGTGATATTGAGTAACATGTACCTATTGGAATGTCTTTGAAAAAATGTATTTTCATGTCCTTTCCCTGATTGTTAATCAGATTATTATTATCATTATTATTTTGCCACTGAGTTATATGAGTTATTTATATATTTTGGATATAGCTCCTTATCAGATATGTAGTTTGCAAATATGTTCTCCCATCACATAGATTTTGTCATTTTTGTTGACTCATTTTTTGTGCAGAAGCTTTTTAGTTTGATGTTGTCCCATTTGTTAATTTTTTCTTTCATTGCTTGTGATGTGGTGTCACATCCATAAACTCATTACCAAGATCCATTTCAATGTACTCTTTCCCTATGTTTTTTTTTCCTAGGAGTTTTAGCCAAGATTTACATTGAAGTCTCTAATCCATTTCGAGTTAATTTTTGTGAGTGGTGTAAACTAGTAGTATAGTCTTATTTTTTGCATGTAAATATCCAATTTTCTCAACATTATTTATTGACTAAACACTCTTTTCCCCATTGAGTATTCTTGGCCTTCATCTTAAATATTAGGTAACTACATATGCTTCAGTTAATTTCTAGGCTCTGAATTCTGTTCCATATATATATATATATGCACACACACTATACTCTATACCATTCTATATATAGTATACATATTCACTATATATCTACATATATCTATGGTACTACACACACACACTACACACTATGTGTGTATAGAGTTATATATATAGTTTGAATATAGCTTTTAGTATAGTTTGAAATCAGGAAGTGTGATTTCTCCAGCCTGTTCTTCTTTCTAAGCATGGTTTCAGCTATTCAGAGTTGTTTTAGGTTCTATATACATTTTAGGATTTTCTTCTATTTATGTAGAAAACACCAATGGGATTTTGATAAGGATTGCACTAAACCTAGAGATAGCTTTAGATAGTATGGACATTTTAACAATACTAATTCCTCCAAACCACTAACATCAGGTATCTTTCCATTTTCCATCTGTTTGTGTCTACTTCAATTGCTTTCATGTCCTATAATTACAATTTTTAAAATTTCCTTGATTAAATTTCTTCTTAAGTATTTTATTTTTTCAATAGTATTTTAAATGGAATTTTCTTTATTTCTTTTTTTGGATAATTCATTGTCAGTGTATTGAAACACAACTGGTTTTTGCATATTGATTTTGCATCTTGCAATTTCACTCAATTTGTTGATTAGCTCTAACAATATTTGAGGAGGTCTTCAGGATTTTCTACATGTAAAATCATGTCATTTGCAAACAGAAACAATTTTACTTCTTCCTTCCCAATTTGGATTCCCTTATATTTTCTTCTTGCCTGATTGCTCTGTCTAGGTCTTCCAATCCTATGTTGAACAGCAGTAATGTTGCTGACAAGACACTCACATTAGCTTAAAGGACACAGACTAGGAATCAAAGAATGGAAAAAGACATTTCAAGCAATGAAAAGAAAGGAGAGTTAGCTATATTTATATCATACCAAATAGACTTTAAGCTAAAAATGGTTAAAAGGGACAAAGAAGATCATTATGTAATGACTGGATAATTTCACATGACTGTCTTTTAATCACTGATTCCTTCTGCAGCTGGATTGTGTTTGCTGTTGAAACTCTTTATTAGATTTTTCAGTTTAGTCAATTGTATTCTTCAGCTTTAGGATTTCTATTTTTGTTTTTATGGTTTCTATTTGTTGAATTTCTCATTTTGTTCATTCATTTTCTTCCTAATTTTGTTTAGTTTCTGTCTGGATATTATTTGTAGTTCATTAAACTTCTTTAGGAGGAGTATTCTGAATTCTTTGTCATATAGTTCATAGATCTCCATTTCTTTGGGGTTGGTTATTAGAGTTTTTTTCATTTCTTTGGGTGATGTCATGCTAACCTGACACTTCATGATCCTTATATCCTTCTCTGGTATCTGCACATTTGAGTAGAGTCTCATCTCCCAGACTTTACAGATTTACTTCAACAGAACCAGCAAAACTTCATCAGTAAACTCAGCTTGGGGTTCTGGATGGGTCAGTTGATAGCACTTGAAGGTAGATGGGGATTGCTTCTGGGGTCTCTGTTTGAGCAAGGCCACTCCCAATTCTCTGGCAGGGCTGGACTCCACAGTTGAGTGGGCCTACTGGCTGAACTTTACATTCAAATGGGGCTTTTGAGTGGGTTCCCTAATTGGGGAAGGGAGGGCGCTGGGTGTACTCTGCATTCACAGGATGCCACTAGTCTGGCTCTGCAATGACCTTTGGTGAAGTACAATTGCAGACTGTGCTCTCTGGCAGGGTGATACCACTGGTTGGACTCCAAAATAGGATAAGGGTACAAAGTGGGCTCTGCAATCATGCCTACTTAGGCTGTTTCAGGCTATGCTTTTCAACTAGATGGTGCTTCTGGCTGGTCTCTATTTTTAAGAAGTGGCTTGGTAAAGGTCTCAAACATTGCTGGGCAATTAGGCTGTCAGGGTTATTGCTCAGGCTATGTGGGCTAGAGGCTCTATTAATGCTTGCACAATACTGCTGACCTGGCTCCCTGTCCTCACAGCTGTAAGATGGACTCCATCACTGCCTGTGTTCTCTGGTCAGGCTTCCTGGCCTGGAAGGACCTGAGGATATACTCAGCAGTTGGGCAGGACTGGGAATTTGCTTCCTTGCTGAGTGGGGGCATACAATAGTCTCCATAGTCAATGTGGCTTGTTGGCTGAGGACTCAAATCCAGTAGAATTGCCCACTAAGCTCCCTGGCCAGATGCGGTCACTGGCTATGCTCTGTAAATGGGCAGAGCCACTGGCTGGGTTCTTTGCTTGGGCACTGCTGCAAGTGCAGCTAAAAGATGAGCTACTTAGTTGCCTGGGCTCTCTTCCTGCCATGTTTGCTTTAATGCTTGCTCTATCTCTTCAAATTGTGGGAGGTTTTTTGTTGGTTGGTTGTTTTTGTTTCTTTGGTTTTGCGTTTTGGCATGCCTATGATTTTTCCTTGGTAGCTAGATATGATGTTATGGGTAAAAGGAATTGCTGTAAATAAGGCCTGTTTACTGGGGGGTAACATGTGTGTGGGGGAAGCATTTTGTCATCTTATGACATGGTTTCAGTCTGTTAGTAAGCCTACGTCCCTGGAATATGAACTTCCCAAGTATTTCTCGGTCAGTTTTCCCTGCTTAGGTAAAACAGGATGGGTTAGGCTAGAGTTGGAAAGTTGGAGGGGACTGCAGTTTGGGTAATTCCCTGTCCCTAATTAAGTTACACTCTGATAATATCCCAGCAAGCTAGGTTCTGCTTAACTATTTTCTCCTAAGGGCATGCCTTGTTAAGAAGAAGAAGAATGCTCTAGAGTATTTCAAAATTGCTCCCTCTTCCCTCTTTCTGAGGGGATTTTCCTGGGATATTCATTGTGAGAACCTGGCTGAGCTCCTGGGGGTAAAGCTCACAAATACGTACAGATACCTATGGCTAGATCCCTCTGGAGTTTTTTACTCTCAAGAGTTGTTCACACTGAGTCTCCAGCAATTCATCAGTTACACTTTAGGTTTTACCACTCCAGTGCTGGTTCCCACAGTGGTTTCTACTTATGATTCTGATCCAGTTAAGTCATAACTTCCTGTATTTGCCTGTATGTCTCTCATCATATAGGTAGTGGTTTGCCTTCTGTCTTCTCCATTTTTATGGATCCAGGAAATGTTGATTTTTCAGTCAGTTGTTGTTGTTAGGATGGAATAAAAACTTCCTAGCTTCTTATATGCTAAACCAGAAACTGGAAGCGCTGTAATATTTCTTAAATTCCTAACAATGAAATTCCTGGATCAAATATTGTGCACATTATTAAATTTCATATGTACATTTTCAAAGTATTTTCCAGAAAACTTGGAACAGTTGCCCTTCTAGCAAGTGTATGAAAATACAGATTTCCATGCACTAGTGACAAAAAAAAGTGGATCATTAATAAAAACATTACCAGAGTCTAAAATGGTGTCTAATATTCAACTTGTATTTCTTGAAATAGTAGTGGAATTAAGCATTTTGCATTTTTAGAACATTAATGGGTCTGTTTATTTTTATGTATTCCAGTGCATGCCTTTGCTTATATTTCTATTGGGATGATAATTTTTCTTATGTATTTATGAATGGCCATTAGACATTAAGAATATTAATATTATCATTTCCTTTTACAAATATTTGTCCTCTGTGTTTTCAGTGATTTAACTCAATGTAACATGCTGCAGTTCAGACCAAATGTTGCTAAAAATATTGCAGGGAAATGCTCAACCTCCACACTTTCACATATTTCTGTGCCTCTGATTATTCCAAGTAAGTTTGGTACTGTTGTTGTTCTAGGAGACAGAAGTCAGCTTCAGGGTATGAGGATCTTAGAAAAACTATTGCTGATGAAGCATAGTATTTATTTGCCCATTAATTTAATGAGTCGTACGCTTATTTGCTTCCAGACACCCTTTAGCCAGTAGTTCTCAATATGAGTGTGCATTAGAATAATCTAGGTTTCTTGTTAAAAAAAATAGACACACGTTCAATTTCATCCTCTAGTTTTGAGAGTGGGGTCCAGAAATCTGCATTTTTAATAGGTTCCCTGGGTAATTCTGATGATTGTGGCCTCTAACCAAATTCTGAAGGGTAAAACAGTTTGGAAAATAAAGGAAGTTAAAGCTGACAAGTGGAATATAATGAGAACTATATGTTTGGAATGATATAGGAAAACTATCTAATATGATTTCTGCTTGTGAAGGACAGGTGAGTTTTTGATTTAAGAGATATGTACGTTGGGACCCAAAGAATGAGTGCAATTGTAATAAGAGTGAGCACAATCTAGCATGACTGATGCAGTCCACTAAGTGTATAACTGATAGCAGACAAAACTAGAGAACTCGGAGGACTTAGATCATTAAGAATTTTATGAGATGTATTAAGAATCTAGATTTAATCCCTAAGTAATGGGAAGTCTTTAAAATATTGTGTAAAATTTAATTTATAAAGTTCACATTCTATGATACGCTATTAATAAGAGAGTAAATGACCCCACAGAAGAATACTTATTGTTGTGATAATCCAGGAATCCATGCCTCTAGACTGGTGGGACAAAAGTAGTAAGTGGGACAATTGGACATTGCCAATGAACACTAAAAGTGATAGCAGTTGCCCTGCCTAAGGAGTAAATGTTGCTCTCCATGAAGAAATAGGACTCCAAATGACTCTTACTATTCCTAGGAAGCATTGTTGGAAAGTATCCATTTCCATCCCTCTTCTTGATTCCTCTATCTTTTTAGTCCCCAAAATGGTTTACTAGAAATACTTTCAAGTGGGCGAAGGAGACCTTAAAAACATTTTCTCCTTTTAAAAAAATGACCAAACTGTCAACATTTTTTTCTTCAAATTATTACTTTAGCTGCATTCATTACCAAAAGGTTATGTTCAAAGATTACCCGACTAATGCTCTGCTTTTGAATAATTTGCTGTAGTTATTATCAAAATAGAGATCATTTGCTCAGTGCCAAATATGTGTCAGGTTCAATGAGATTAGATATATTACCGGTTTCAAGATGGGGAATTCAAAGCTGACTTTCATTCAATCACCCAAGATCCTATACTCATGAGCAATGTAACAGGGATTCAAAACCAGATTGTTAATATTGTCTTTATTTAATCTCAAAGCCCATACTATTTCCAGTATTTGAGGCTGCCTAAAAGATTTTAAGACCATTGACTAGTATGAAATATCTATAAAGAAAAATGATGGGGGAAGCTACCAATAGTCAAGAGCCTATTGTTTCTAACAAGGTGTTTTGTAAGTGAGTCAGCAACAGATTCTTCCCTAACTGTATGAGCAGGTAAGTGACAGGTCCACCACCCATATGCTTGCTCTAGGACTTGAGATGATTGGAAGAAAGTTCATCCATAGTTATTTTTCTTCCAATCTCTTTATCTCAACAAAGTTCTGAACCAAGAAGGAAAGAGATTCAAACTTTCACTCACCATCATCCTAAGATTTCCAGACACTGACAAAAACCTAATCAAGTCATTATGGCAGAAACTACTGACTGTTCACCAAAGTCATATTTCACCTTCCCGAAGATGCTAAATGACAAATTGTTCAGCAAGGGGCTACTCTTCCCAATCCTACTCGGAAACAAGTATGGCCATATGACTGATTTTTCTTTGAAATAGGACTGGAAGAGACAGGTTTCAACTTAGAGTTTGTAAGAATCAGTTGGAGCATTTAAATTCTACTGTTTTCCTCCCCTAGGTTTGGAGGCAGAGGGCTTTGTGTTCCTAGCAGCTGACAAGTCCACAAGTTGACAGAAGCCCAAATCCCTAAATAACTATGAGGAGGAAATCCATCTACTGACTAGAAACTTCCACATAGTAATATAAACTTGAAGCATATATAAACTTTTTAAAGTATTAATCAGTGCTTGTTATGGCAGCTGATGTTACCCTGATACATAAAATCAACAAAAATAATTAAATATCACTAATTAAAATAAGGAATAAACAAACTGGAAGAATAAAAATTTTGATATATACATATGCATGTGAACACTTAGCTGGATCACAGGAACACGTGATGGTGATGTATTTCCAGGCTGAGTTAACTAATTTGCACAACTAAGGGAAGAGACATGAGCTCAGCCTAATCCTAGCTCAACATAGACTGAAGGCTAGACTTCTGCTAAATGTTTGGCTGACCTTTCTAGTGTGCCCAGCATGTGCAGTTGTCTCTGTGGGTCTGAAGACATCCAACATGCAAAAGAACAAGTCTCACCACACATGTTTATGTTCTTCTAATGTAGAACCTTCAATGTTCTAGATAATATGCTCAGGACACAATGTGAAGAGAAAGAAATTAGGTTTAACATCTAACAACCCTGAGAAGCCATCTATAAAAATAGCAGCCTAATCAGAATGCCATTGCACAGCATCCCATCTGATCCACTTATATTTTGGATGTTTCTTTCCAGAGTTGGCAGTCTAAAAATGAAGGCAAAGGTTAAGAGCAATTTCCAGACCCAACATGACTTCATAGTTCCAACTATCCCTTGTCCCTTATTGATTTAGCTGGCAGAAGGAGCATGTGCTCTTTAAACACATTTGTCCCCATGTAATCTCTGAGCACTCATTCTCTGCCCTGGAGGTATGTGATGATATCCGTCTGATGAGACCCATCTGTCAACTCCCAGCAAAGAAAGAACTGTAATCCCATTTCAGGGACTGAAGCTTGCCATCTGCTAAGGCTTCAACTGTGCCTTTTTAGATACTTTACTAAACTAATAAGGAATGTGAAGACATTATCTCAAATTTGGTAAGTTGCTATGAAGTCATAAATTAAATTAAGCATAAGGCTGATGTTCTCACTATGAGACAGTAAGTTTCATGTCTGGGTATTTGTTGGCTGAGCAATTCTTCTGGGAAGAGAATAAAAGATATTTTATTAACAGGCCTCTCTTCATCACTTGTACAAGACTAAGAACTTGGCATGATTTTAGATGGAAAATTTGGTATTTAACGTCAGATGTGTGGTTTATTTTCCCCATTTTATAATTGTACACTTCTTCCAGCTGCTCAATCCATTCCAATCCAATGAGTTTGAATAATGCAAACTCAAGTGTGAGAGGAAGTTATGGCTGTTAGAAAAATAATAGAATCACAGAAAAGTGAAAATTGAACAAAAATCATCCTTAATCCTTAATCCTACTTTTAACCACTTTCTGTTTTATCATTTGGGATTTTCCTATACATACCTGTACATGACTGAGAACAAACTGTGCAGAAATATATGCCCTATTCTTTTCACTACATTTAAAAAGAACAGTTTCTCATTTCACTTTATTATTACAAACTTTTTATGTTTATTATCTTCAAATGTGTCAGGCATGCAGGCAACTTACTAGCAATTTCTTCTGCCTGTAATTATATTTTTCACTTGAATTTAGATTTTCATTCATATTTTATTTTCTCAATGCCACATCCTCTTTATTTTTATCTCTGGCATTTATCAGTATCTATTTATTGTTTACTTTACACATTTATTATGTTTACTATCAGTCTTCTCCCCTAGAAGTTTGGCTTTAAGAATAGAATGTTTTTCAGTAGTTTTAAAAATAGATGTATCCCCTTATCTACAGGGGATATGTTCCAAGACCCCCAGTGGATGCCTGAAACTACAGATATTACCAAACCTTATAAAGACTATGTTTTTTCCTGTACATGCATACCTATGATAAATTTTAATTTATAAATTAGGCACAGTAGGAGGTTACCAATAATAAGTAATAATAAAATAGAAGAATCATAAAAATATTGCATAATACAAGTTATGTGAATGGTTTCTCTCTTGTGTGCACAGAATAACTTATACTGTACTCTCTCTTCTTGTTGTGATGCTGTAAGATGATAAAATGTCTGTGTGGTAAGGAGAGGTGTGGCAAGTGATGTAGGCAAGTGCCTAGGATAGTGCTTAGCTCATAGTGAACATGCAATAAATATTATTTTAAAAACTAATGAATTTATAGTGGATAAAATATATTATTTTATCTATCATATTTTAGTCCAGTCTGTACTTTTTTCTGCTTGTATTATTTCATATTTTATTATAAAAATTTGTTGCAAATATTTAACCTAAGCTAAGAACAATGATAGACTTTTTAAGTATAAAAATCAATGGAAGAAGCCATAAAACCTACATAATCGATTAAATAAAAATTTAAAAATTTTATGTATTAAAAATATCAAAATACAACACATGAACAAATGCTACAGAAGTGGCTATATTCATTTTGAATACAGAGAAAAAATAGTTTGGAAGTCTATGGTGGCCATCTTTTTTTCCAGGATGGCTCTATAAATGAAAAAAATTTTTTAATAGTTTTAGTTTTTATTTTTGAGAGAAACATTATGATTTGGGGAGGGGGGTGTAGAGAGAGAGGGAGACACAGAATCTGAAGCAGGCTATAGGTTCTGAGCTGTCAGCACAGAGCCAGACGCAGGGGCTTGAACTCACTAACTGCAAGATCATGACCTGAGCCAAAGTCAGACACCCAACTGACTGAGCCACCCAGGCACCCCTGTCAACTTTAGGTTCAAAATTGTGCTCTCTTCAGAATTTAACAAATATTAATGCGTATTTTATTTTGTATTCTTTACAATTTGATTTTTCAGTTAGTCTTTAATTTTTTTATCAGTAAATTTAATTATCTGTTATTTTGTGTTTGCGCTTAAACAACTAACTCTAGTACACATCTGATTTTCTTCTCTGTCCCAAAGTCAACCTCTGCTTCCTCTGTTAATAGCATCCTGATTTTTTCCTGTGAAACCACCGTTTCCTGGCTAGTAACATAAGGGACTTCACCTGTGTGCAATAGACTTTGATGAATAGGTATTTATAGATTTTTATACTAATATTATTATTCACAAATCAGTATGTGGAGCAGCCCAGTGAAAGTGAACCAGATATTTCTCAATCCAGTGGGGTATAAATTACCCTTTCCTCTGGGGCTGCTCTACTAGTCACATGCCTGCCTGAGGGTATCTGTAGTCATATTTGTGCTCATATGGGGTTGGAGAAGCCTGAGCATAAAGTCATCACAAAGAAAAGGAGAGTCAATAAAATGGGAATTGACAGTGTCTTGATGGCCTAATTAAAACTCTTGGACTCAGTCGTGCTTATAGTGAGCCCTGTATCTTCTAGTGTATAAACCAGTTCCTTCCTATTTTTCTTTTGTATTTAGTTTTTGACACTTGCAAACTGTAAAGATTCTAGTGCACTAAATGATTTTCTTAATAGGATTTATAGAATATTCTATCTCTTGTCCAACAAACCATGCTATTGCTTGCTTTTATCATAAAATTTTTACATAAAAGTGTCTTTTCTTTAAAAAAAAGTTAAATACAAGTTAGTTAACATATAGTGGAAAATGATTTCAGGAATAGAATTTAGTGATTTATTTCTAACATCCAGTGCTCATCCCAAGAAGTGCCCTCCTTAATGAGCATCAGCCATTTAGCCCATCCCCCTACCAAACACCCTGCCAACAACCTTCAGTTTGTTCTTTGTATTTAACAGTCTCTTATGGTTTGTCTCCCTCTCAATTTTTGTTATTTTTGCTTCCCTTCCCCTATGTCATCTATTGTGTTTCTTAAATTCCACCTATAAGTGAAATCATATGATACTTGTCATTCTCTGACTTATTTCACTTAGCATAATACACTCTAGATCCATCCATGCTGTTGCAAATGGCAAGATTTCATTCTTTTTGACCACCGAGTAATAACTCCATTGTGTGTGTATATATATATATATATATATATATATATATATATATATACATATATATACGTATATATATATATATACGTATATATATGTATGTATATATATATGTATATATTATATACACCACATCTTCTTTATCCAGTCATCAGTCAATGGACATTTGGGCTCTTTCCATATTTTGGCTATTCTTGATAGTGCTGCTATAAACATTGGAATGCATATACTCTTTTGAATCAGTATTTTTGTCTCCTTTGGATAAATAACAAGTAGTGTAATTGCTCAGTCATAGGGTAATTCTATTTTTAATTTTTTGAGGAACCAGAATGGCTGCACCAGTTTGCATTCCCACAAGCAGTACAAAAGAGTTCCTTTTTTTTCTGCATCCTCACCAACATCTGTCATTTCCTGAGTTGTTAATTTTAGCCATTCTTAACAGGTGTGAGGTAATATCTCATTGTGGTTTTGATTTGTATTTCCTTCATGATGAGGAATGTTGAGCATTTTTTTCATGTGTTTATTAGCCATCTGGATATCTTCTTTGGAAAAATATCTATTCATGTTTTTTGCCCATTTACTCACTGGATTATTTGCTTTTTGGGCATTGAAATTGTTAACTTCTGTATAGATTTTGGATATAACCCTTTATCTGATATATTATTTGCAAATATCTTCTCCCATCCCACCAGTTATCTTTTAGTTTTGCTGATTGTTTCCTTTGCTGTGCAGAAAATTTTACCTTGAGGAGGTCCCCATAGTTCATTTTGCTTTTGCTTCCCTTGTTTCTGGAGACCTGTCAAGCAAGAAGTTGCTGTGGCCAACGTCAAAGAATTTATTGTCTATTTTCTTCTCTAGGATTTTGATGGCTTCATCTCTCACATTTAGGTCTTGCATCCATTTTGAGTTTATTTTTGTGTATGGTGTAAGAAAGTGGTCCAGAGGGGTGCCTGGGTGGCTCAGTTCGTTGAGCATCCTACTTTGGCTCAGGTCATGATCTTGCAGTTTGTGGGTTTGAGCCCCGCATCAGGCTCTGTGCTGACAGCTAGCTCAGAGCCTGGAGCCTGTCTTTAGATTCTCTCTCTCTCTCTCTCTCTCTCTCTCTCTCTCTCTCTCTCTCTCTCTCTCTCCCTCTGTCTCTGTCTCTCTCTGATCCTCCCCTACTAATGCTGTCTCTTTCCTTCTCTCAAAAATAAATAAAACATTAAAAAATTAACAATTAAAAAAAAGTGGTCCATATTTTCTTCAGCATGTCACTGTCCTGTTTTCCCAACACCATTTGCTGAAGAGACTGTCTTTTTTCCATTGGATATTCTTTCCTCTTGGTCAAAGATCATTGACCATACATTTGTGGGTCCATTTCTGGGTTCTCTGTTCTGTTCCATTCATCTATGGGTCTGTTTTTGTCCCAATACCACACTGTCTTAATGATTACAGCTTTGTAATACAGCTTGAAGTCTGGAATTGTGATGCCTCCAGCTTTGATTTTCTTTTTCAGGATAGCTTTGACTATTCAGGGTCTTTTCTGGTTCCATAAAAATTTTAGGATGGTTTGTTCTGGCTCTGTAAAGAATGCTGGTGTTGTTTCATAAGGGTTGCATTGAATATGTAGATTTCTTTGAGTAGTATCCACATTTTAACAATATTTGCTCTTTCAATCCATGAGAATGGAATGTTTTTCCTTTTTTTTTTTTTGGTGTTTTCAGTTTCTTTTATAAACCTTTTATAGTTTTCAGTGTATAGATTTTTCACCTCTTTGGTTAGATTTATTCCTAGGTATTTTATGGGTTTTGATGTAATTGTAAATGGGATTGATTCCCTGACTTCTCTTTCTGCTGCTTCATTATTGGTGTAATGAAATGCAACTGATTTCTGAGCACTGATTTTATATCTTGCGATTTTGCTGAATTCATGTATCAGCTCTACCAGTTTTTTGGTGGAGTCTTCTGAGTTATCCACATGGAATATCATGCCATCTGTGAAGTGTCAAAGTTTGACTTCCTCCTTGCCAATATGGATGTCTTTTATTTCTTTGTGTTTCCTTATTGCTGAGGCTAGGAGTTCCAACACTATACTGAATAAAAGTGGTGAGAGTAGACATCCCTGTCTTCTTCCTGACCTAGGGGGAAAGTTCTCAGTTTTTCCCCATTGAGGATGATATTAGTCATGGGTCTTTCATATATGGCTTTTATGCTTTTGAGTTATGATCCTTCTATCCCTAATTTCTTGGGGATTTTTATCAAGAAAGGATGCTGTATTTGGTCAGATGCTTTTTCTGTATATATTGAGAGGATCGTGTGGTCCTTATCCTTTTTTTTTTTTATTAGTGTGATGTATCTATCACATCGATTTCTTTTCAGATAGTGAACTAGTGCTGCATCCCAGGAATAAATCCCACTTGATCCTAGAGAATAATTCTTTCAATGCATTGTTGGGTCCAGTTTGCTAGTATCTTGCTGAGGATTTTTGCATCCGTGTTCATCAGGGAAATTGGTCTGTAGTTCTTCTTTTTAGTAGTGTCTTTGTTGTCTGGTTTTGGAATCAAGGTAATGCAGGGTTTGTAGACTGAAAGTTTGGAAGTTTTCCTTCCATTTCTATTTTTTGGAACAGCTTCAAAAGAATAGGTTTCTTCTTTAAATGCTTGGTAGAATTCCCCTGGAAAGATACCCAGTCCTGGAATCTTGTTTTGGGGGAGATTTTTGATTACTGGTTCAATTTCTTTACTGATTATGGGTCTGCTTAAATTTCTATTTCTTCCTGTTTCAGTTTTGGTAGTTTATATGTTTCTAGGAATTTGTCCATTTCTTCCAGGTTGCTCAATTTGTTGGCATATAATTGCTCATAATATTCTCTTATTATTGTTTGTATTTCTGCAGTGTTCATTCGTAATTTTATTTATTTGAGCCCTTTTTGATCAAACTGGCTAAAGATTTATCAATACTGTTAATTCTTTCAAGAAACAGCTCCTAGTTTCAACGATCTATTCTACTGTTTTTTTCAATTTTATTAATTTCTCTTCTAATCTTTATTTTTCCCTTCTTTTGCTGGTTTTGGGTTTTATTTACTGTTTTTTTTTTTCCAGCTCTTTAAGGTGGAAAGTTAGGTTGTGTGTTTTAAGACCTTTCTTCCTTCTTTAGGAAGGCCTGGATTTTATACACTTCACTTTTAAGATGGCCTTTGCTGCATACCAGAGGTTTTGGGCTGTTGTGTTTTCTTTTTCATTGGCTTCAATGTAGTTTTAATTTCTTTATTTTTTGGTTAAACTATTCATTCTGTAGTAGGATGTTCTTTAAATTCCAAGTATTCATGGTCTGTCCAAATTTTTTCTTGTGGTTGATTTAGAGTTTCACAGCATTGTGGTCTGAAAAAAATGCAAGGTATGAGTTGATCTTTTTGTACTTGTTGAGTGCTTCTTTGTGACACAGTATGTGATCTATTCTGGAGAATATTCCATGTGCACTTTAGAAGAATGTGTATTCTGCTGCTTTAGGATGAAATGCTCTGAATATATCTGTTAAGTCCATCCAGTCCAGTGTGTCCTTCAAAGCCATTGTTTTCTTGTTGATTTTCTGTTTAGATGATCTGTCCATTGCTGTAAGTTGGATGTTAAAGTCACCTACTATTATGGTATTGTTATCAATGAGTTTCTTTGTGATTAATTGATTTATATCTTTGCATGTTCTCATTTTGGGGAGCATAAGTGTTTACAATTGTTAGATCTTCTTGGTGCATTGACCCTTTAGTTATGATATATATGCCCTTCTTCATCTCTTGTTATAGTCTTTATTGTAAAATATAGGTTGTCTAATATAAGTATGGCTACTCCACCTTTCTTTTGAAGACAATTAGCATGATAGATTGTTATCTGTCCCATTACTTTCAATCTGAAAGTGTCTTTAGGTCTAAAACAAGTCTCTTGTTAGTAGCATATAGATATATTTTGTTTTCTTATCTAATCTCATACACTATGTCTTTTGACTGGAGAATTTAGTCCATTGAAATTTATTTATTTTAATGTTTACTTAGAGATAGACACAGTAGGAGTAGAGGAGGAGACAAAGAGAGTGGGAGGTGCAGAATCCAAAGCAGGCTCCAACCTCCGAGCTGCCAGCACTGAGCTCATCATGGGACTCGAACCCACAAACTATGAGATCCTGACCTGAGCCAAAGTCTGATGTTCAACTGACTGAGCCACCCAGGCATTCTAGTCCATTGACATTTAGAGTGAGAACTAAAAGATATGAATTTAGTGCCACTGTGTTGCCTATAGAGTTGGGGTTTCTGGTGATATTTTCTGGCCCTTTCTAGTCTTTATTGCTTTTGGTCTTTTTTATTTTATTTTGTCTTTTCTTCAGAGTCCCCCTTAAAATGTCTTGCAGGGCTAGTTTAGTGGTCATGAACTCCTTTAGTTTTTGTTTATATGGGAAACTCTTTATCTCTCCTTCTATTTTGAATGACAGCCTTAGTGAATAAAGATATCTTGGCTGCATATTTTTCTGAATCAGCACATTGAATATATCCTTCTTTTCCTTTCTGGCCTAAGTTTCTATAGAGAGGTCTGCTGCAAACCTAATCTGTCCTCCTTGATGGGTCAAGAACATTTTTTTCCCCTACTGCTTTCATAGTTCTTTCCTTGTCTGTGTATTTTGTGAATTTGACTATGACATGCCTTGCTAATGGTTGGATTGTTGAATCTAATGGGAGTTCTTGTGTTTCTTGGATTTTGATGTCTGTGTCCTTTCCCAGTTTTCTACTATAATTTACTCACATAAACCTTCTGCCCCTTTTTACTCTCTCTTCATCTGGAACTTCTATGATTTGGATATTATTGCCTTTTAATTAGGTCGTTGAGTTCTCTAAGTCTTGTATCATGATCTTTTGCCTTGTTCCCCTCTTTCTGCTTCATTATCTCCATAAATTTATCTTCTATATTACTGATTCACTACTCTCCTTCATGCATCATTGTTGTCGTGGCATCTATTTGAGTTCGTATGTCGGTTATAGCATTTTTAATTTCATCCTGATTAGATTTTACTTCTTTTATCTCCACAGTAAAGGATTCTATGTGTTTTTCAACCATAGCTAGTATTCTTATTACCGTGATTCTAAATTCTAAGATGTCTTGCTTATACCTGTGTTGATTAAGCCCCTGGCTGTCATTTCTTCCTATTTTTTCTTTTGATGTAAATTCTTTTGTTTGTCTTTTGAGAAGAAAAAAAAATAAAGTACAAAATAAAAACTAAATAGTTAAAGACAAAACAAGAAATCAAATAAAGGAAGCTAGATCCTAAGTATGTTTTGGTCTTCTTGGTGAAAGACACTTGATAGAGAAAAAGGGAACGAAAATGAAAAAATGTAAGAAATATAAAAGTTAAATTATATAACAAAATAGAACAAAATAAAATAAAGAAAATGAAATAGAAAATATTTAAAAATAAACAAAAAAGGAAAATAAGAAGACAATTTAAACAAAAATAGAAGTAAAGAAAATGGAACAAACAAATGAACCAACAAACAGAATGAAACCTGAATGAAGCTACATCCATTTCCCCCCTAAAAGAGCTTCCCCTAGAGCTATGAAGCCCTCTATAGTCCATACACTAAGCAGGTGGAGTGACTTGCTTTGGTCTTCTAGGGGATGGGTTTGGAGGGGGCAGTTGGGCAGGCCTTGGCATAACGGCCCTGTGCTCCACTATGTGGTACTGCTTAGCTTACTGGGGTGTATCAGTTGAAGCACACATGTGCATGTTGGGGAGAAGTGAAAATGGATTTGCCCAGCTCCCTTTCTCTGGCACAGGAACTTTGCACTCTCGTGGACTGGCGATCAAGCATCCCTTCTTTGTCTCTGGCCTGTGTCCACTCCCTGCCTCTACCCTATCCATGTTCAAGTTGTCTGCCTGCCCAGTGGCACCTCCCTCCAGAGTTTTATCTCAAATGGGGTTGTGTTTCAAAACCCCCCACTTCAGTGACCTCTGCAGCTTGCATCTGTGCCAACTCTTTGGACAAGGATCTTGCTGAGCAATGGCTGGTGTCAGCTTGCCCCAGAAAATGTTCATATGATTGTACAACTGCAGAAGTTCAGAGATTATAGCAAATCATAACACACAGCTGGCACCAGGTTTCACCATGCTCTGGCATCTTTGTTCCAATACCAGCAAATATGGCGGTTCTCCAGCATTCCCTGGGACCTCTGCCTGTAGTGAGCCCAGATGACCTCTGGCAAATGCACTTTAAGCAGAACGGCTTCTCTCCATGTGGCACACCGACCCTTCAGACTTCACTGCCTGCTTCTAGGGATTTGCCCTGCTTCCCCACCAGAGGACTACTAAGCACTGATCTCCAGAACTTTAGACTCTACATGCCACTGTTTATAGAATCCAGATGATAATGGAACCATCTCCTTTCTTCCTGCCAATGGTATTTGGGAATAGATTTCTTGTATTTTCACTCTTTTTCTTTCCCTCCAGCTACATTCAGGAGAGTGCTTTTCTTGCATGATCCTGATGTGCTGCACTATCCCCTTTTCTCTTTCTCTGTCCTCTCTCTGCAAAAACAGCTTTCTATCCTCCATGACTTTTCTTTCTGTGTAGTGTACCTGCCAAGTTCTGTGGCTCAAGTTATGCAGATTGTTTTATTAATTCTTAGAACAATTCCCTAAGTGTTCAAAATGGTTTGGTGGCTGATCAAGCTGCATTTCAGGGAGGTGACAAGTTCAGGGTCCCCATGCTGTTCCACCATCTTAATTTCTTTTTACAAAAGAAGTGTCTTTTTCTAAGACACAATTTAGTTCTATTTTTCTATCCAGATTTAAATGTATTTTATAGAATTATTAAAAATTTAGAAATTTTGGGGTGCCTGGGTGGCTCAGTCGGGTAAGCATCCGACTTCAGCTCAGGTCATGATCTCGCAGTTTGTGGGTTTGAGCTCCATCCACACGTCGGGCTCCATGCTGACCGCTCAGAACCTTGAGCCTGCTTCGGATTCTGTGTCTCCTTCCCTCTCTGCCCTCCCCTGCTCATGCTCTCTCTGTCTCTCAAAAGTAAATAAATGTTAAAAAAAATTGGGGGCCAATCTCAGGTTTTGTTTCTATTAGTTTTCATTATAGTAACTTGCTAATTCTTCCAAATAAATTTAAGAATTACAGTATAAATTACTCATTATAAATTGACTTCAAGTGTGTTAAATTTACAATTTAATGTGACTGGAATTTTCATTTTTCTCAGTCTTCTCAACAATCACTATTCATCATTTATAGGTGACTGTGGAATGTTACAGGTTTTTTTTAAAAAAGATATAATTTTTTTTAGAGAGAGAGAGGGTGCAAGTGAGTGAGAGGCAGAGAGAGATAATGAGAGAAAGAGAGCATCCCAGGACAGGGAGAAGGGGAGAAGTGGGGAGAGAGAGAGAGAGAGAGAGAGGGAGGGCGGGAGGGAGAGGGAAGGAGAGAGAGGAAGAGAGAGAGAGAGAGAAGCAGGGTGCACCCAAAGCAAGGCATGAGCTCACCTGATGTGGGACTCAAACTCATGAACCTCAAGATCACGATCTGAGTCAAAGTCAGATGTTTAACGACTGAGCCATCCAAGGGCCCCAAGATATAAATTTAATTTAAAAATACTCCTAAGTATGTTATCAATTTTCACTTTCTTATTTTTACCATTGACTGATCATTCCTGCACTTTAACTGTTTGTTGTTATTTTATGGGAAAACTAAATGGTAATATAAATATGTTATGTTTAGTCTCTTCATTAAGATCTTAAATTATAGTGCACCTGGGTGGTTCAGTTGGTTAAGCATCTGATTTCGGCTCAGGTTATGATTTTGTGATTCATGAGTTCGAGCCCTACATCAGGCTCTGTGCTTATAGCTCAGAGCCTGGAGCCTGCTTTGGATTCAGTGTCTCCCTCTCTCTGCCCTATCCCACTCATGCTCTGTCTCTCTCTTTCTCTCAAAAAAGAATAAAAAATTAAAAAGTAAAATTAAATTTAAAAAAATCTTAAATTAGTGGAAGAGAGGCCCTTAACATATTTTATAATTGTAGCAGCGTGGCACTAGGAAGAGACGTCTGTCCAGACCAGCATCTTCTGATATGATGATTATCAATGTTGCCTTTTTGCTGGTCACCAGTCTTGTGCTGACACCAATGGAGAAATAGGACCCAAGCTACTGCTCAACTATGTTTATTCTTCCATGCTAACATATTTAAAAAATTAATAAACAGTATTGCCGGAGTCCCGCTCCAGCCGGTCCAGGGGTACCCTGAAGGAGGGCTGGCATTGGCGTGAAGGAATGGACACAGACAGCTCAGGTGAGCCAATCTGGACGGTTTATTGATTTTTTTCAGCAAGCTGATATATGCTTTCTACTTTCTATATGTTTGCGTCAAGCTTTTGTTTTTACTCTTGGAATCTTCTCAGGGAACTCCTCCATGAGGAAACTTTCTGGTCATTTCCTTGTGTTTCTGTTCTTTTACTTCAAAGTATTAATCTTTAATCTTACTAATTCTATGCCTGACAAGCTAGAGGGCTAGTTATTTTTTATATTTATTGTTTTAACTGAAACTGGTAGAGCCTATTCTTTAGAAAAGTTGTAGCATGAGTGCTTTCTTAGTTTCTGCCCACTATAACCTTTTACAGGGGCATGTTTTCTTCAAAGTGCCCTTAATGATTAACTGATTGCTAAGTTACAGGGAAAGGCCCAGTAAGAAAAATTTAAGCTGATTGAATAAGTTGATGGATTAGAAGAAGGGATATCAGTAGCTTCGCTTCCAGAGAACCACTTTGCAGTCTTCTATTGTCGACTCCCTGGGCTGTGCCATCAGGTGGGTGATGAAGGTCAGCTCCCGGTACATTATTAAAATAGACATTTTAAAACATATTAGAAGCACCTGCATACCTTAGGTTCTCAATAACATAGTTGAACCTGAATACAGTACAAACTGTATACAGTTTGTATACATAACTGTTATACAACAGATATGGAAACTCTCCAAAGATATTCAATTATTTTTCAAGGTCAAATCCTTGAGAAATTGTTATTTATCCTTCATTTTTAGAATAGTAATTATAATTGTAATGTCATTTAAAAGGTGTGATACCCATTATTTAAGGATTTCATACTTGGGATAAATTATCACCAGAGCCTTGCTCTTGATATCCTAAACACTTCTTGGCAATAATGTGATCTATATTTCTCAGCCTATTTCTGTGTACCCATGTTGCCTTGTTGTTTTGAGGACATTGTGCTGCAGTCTTCCCTCTGGCAGAGATGAGGCTTCCTTGCGTCTCTTTCTTCTGAAGGATTTGCCATTGGCCAGGTGTCAGCAACTTTTTCAAAATCTATTCCAAAAAACATTAAAATGTTCTCTAAGAAAGTATATTTTAAAGCAACAGCTACCTTTAATTACTTATTGTACTGACTATTCTGAAGTCATAATGTTTCCTACAAGCTCAAATCTTGAAACGGACATCTGACATCCCACTGCAACAGAAGAAGAGGTTTTAGCTATGAGTAAAGACAGTGGGTTACTTGTGAGTGTGTGCAGCTCTAGCCCTTGTGCAATCCCCACCAGACACCCCATTAGCACCTGAAACAAACCACAAAGTAAGTGTGGTTTTCACTCAACCAAGTACACAGCAATTCTCCTACCCAAACTTTCCCACCCAGCTGCTCACCTCAGGCTCAGATTTCATGCCAATTCTGGAGCCGCCTGAGTTTGCAGATGTTCCAAACTGTGCTATTGCCAACTAGGACTTCTTGCCATGCCTATATCATCAGTCTAGCTCAGTGTGTGTGTGTGTGTGTGTGTGTGTGTGTGTGTGAGAGAGAGAATATGTAAAATGGGACATTTCTAGACACAAAGAAAGCTAATGTAAAGTCTTCAGAGGTAGGGCAACAGATGCTTTTCTTAGGAATTGAGAAACTAGGAAAAGAGCTTAGTAAATTACAAGAGGAAGAAGACTTTGCAGGTCAAAAAGATAATTTATTTTGTTTATTGGTGTTATTTTTGTTGGGTTTTAATTTAGTGGTTTCCTTTTTTTTGGCTAGCAAGGAGCTTGATATAATAAAATGAATTTAGGGAATTCATAAATCTGGTGGTTATCCTTTAAGGACATTTGTCTTTCATAATTAGCATTTGGGTGACACTCTCAAAGTGATCAACAGGAGGCAAGCAAAACAAAGAAACCCAAAACACCTAAGCGGACCAATAATAGTTACCTCATTCTCACTATTACAATATAAGATTATCTCATTGTCTAGAAAATAAGTTTTCTTTATTGCTTATTAGGTCTGTTTTTGCTGCTTTTCTAAAAATAATTACTGCCCAAATGCAGATTCATTCTTTTAAGAAGCAAAGATCTCTCACATATTTTCTTATAAGTGCATATTTATACCAAGTCACATAACCTTCCCAGGAAAACATTCCATCTGGCTGGTTGCCATGGCAATAGGTATGATCAGTTGAGAAAAATAAGTTGCATATGTTAATGATAATATGAAAACAAATCTCTGAGGGTTCTGGGTTCACTATTGTGCTAGGCACACCAGTTGAGGACCACTGCAATGACAGAGTGACACAGTGTTAGCCAATACATTACTCAAGTTTCTTGTTGTTATTTATGCAACACATAATGCCACGCTCGCTGTACAAAAAGCTTGCATAATTTCACATGCTTTATCACTCTGCATGCCATGCTCCTCTGTGCTTAGTTTTACATAATATAGACAGAATATCATGTAGAATATTTGTATGGGGCCTGATACATACTAAGTGTTCGATAAGTGACAGATGAAGTTTCATCAGGAAAGCAATCTTGTCTGATTTTTTAAAAGTTTATTTATTTATTTTGAGAGAGAGAGAGACAGCATGAGTGAGAAGAAAGCGGCAAAGAAAGGAAGAATCCTAAACAGGCCCTGCAAGGTCAGCACGAAGCCCGACATGAGGCTCAGACCATTGAAACTGAAATCATGACATGAGCAAAAGTCAGGAGTCGCATGTTTAACTGATTGAATTACTCTCTTGTCTATTGTGAACTCATGGTTTGTGAGTTCCAGCTTAGCGTCGGGCTCTGTGCTGTCAGCTACAGAGCCTGCTTGGCTTCTCTGTCTCTCTGCCCCTCTGTTGCCCACTCTCTGTCTCTCTCAAAATAAACATTAAAAAAATTATAAATTGTGAAACTCATGCTTTCTTTCATAAACTTCTTATAGCAAACTTCTAGGATTTCAAACTATATTTCTTTTAAAGACAGTATTATACAGTTTTAAAGTAACTTTTAAAGTAAAAGCATATGTTATATTATCATCTTAAACTCATTCTCATGCAATGCTTTATATTATCTCTGATTTATTTTATTTTTATTCATACATAAATCATCTGACATATAATTGGGATCGTTATCATCATAAATTTCATTAAGTGTATTTTATGAAACAAACTTGTTTTAATAAAATGTTTCTTTAAAAATTCTTATCAGATGCGTCTACCTAATCTTCCCTATTATTTTAATGCTGGCATAATATCACACTATGTTTGTCCTCTGCATTAGTCCTCTGTTGTTGGACATTGAGAAGGGGAAAACTATGTTTACACTATAGATACACTGTAGTAAACCCATCTGTATGCATAGATTTTCTTCTGCATTAGATAATTGCAAAATCACATATATATTTTTTTATTTATTTAAATTAGTTGAATTACAGGAGCAAAATATACATTTTTCTTGGTATTTTCTCTCTTCCAACTCTTATTTCATAGACCACCACCCTGAAAGCTTTAATGTGGTCCTTTTTGCAATGTGCCAATTTTTAATTTAGAGAAGATTAATTAAATTTCTCATATTCAACTAAAATCTTGATTGGAATTTCATAACAAGTTTTTACTATGGTAGCTGTGCTGCACAAACACTGATCTGTAGTGCTTTCTATTAGATATTTAAATGTATTCATATTTAATTATTTAATATTTAATATGTTAAGTGTAAATATTAAGTATATTTAAATATATTTAATATTTAAATATTTTGTTTTAATTTTCCAACGTGAATTTTTTAACACATGGTTATTTGTGAAGACATTTTCTAGTTTATAAACAAATGAGATAGTTTAGTTATTCTTATGTTTTAGAGTTTTGTTGCTATTGTCTTTTTTGAGTCCTATTTTTTATAGAATTTATGTAATTGTTAAAATTTAGACTTTAAATTTTTGAGAAGTTTTAGGTTCACTACAAAATTAATAGGAAGTGGGGCACCTGGGAGACTCAGTTGCTTAAGTATCCGACTCTTAGTTTCGGCTCAGATCATGATCTCATGGTTTGTGAGTTCAAGTCCTGAGTTGGGCTCTAAGCTCATAGCATGGAGCCTGCTTAAGATTCTCTCTCTCTCCCTCTCTCTCTGCCCCTCCCACACTCATTCTCTCTCTCAATATAAATAAACTAAAAACAAAACAAAACAAAATTGATAGAAAGGTACAGATAGTTTCCATATACCCTCTGCCCCACACATAAAGAGCCTCCCCCATTATCAATGTCCCCCACCAAAGTGGTACATCTGTTATAGTTGATGAACCTACACTGACACCATAATCACCCAAATCCATAGTTTACATTAAGGTTCACTCTTGGTGTTGTATATCCTGTGAGTTTGGAAAATGTATCCAGCATTATAACACCATACAGAGTATTTTCACAGCCCTAAACACTTTCTGTGCTCCATCTGTTCATCTCCTCACCCTGTCCCCCTACTTCTGGCAACAGCTGATTTTTTTTTACTGTCTCATATAGCTTTGAGTTTTCTAGAATGTCACATAGTTGGAATCATACAGTAAGTAGTCTTTTCAGATTGGCTTCTTTCACTTACTAATATGCATTTTAGTTTCCTCCAAGACTGTTCATGCCTTGACAACTCATTTCCTTGTATTACTGAGAAATACTTCATTGTCTGTATGTACCATCATTTATTTACCCTTTCATCTGCTGAAGAATATCTTGGTTGCTTCCAGGCTTTGGTAATTATGAATAAAGCTGCCATAAATACCCACGTGCAGCTGTTAGTGTGGACACAGATTTGAGTCCATACCAAGGAGTGTGACCACTGAATACTATTATAGGAGTATGATTAGTTTTGTAAGAACTGCCAAATAAAGGGGCTGTACCATTTTATTCCATTAGCAATGAATGAGAGCTCCTGTGGCTCACCAGGATATAGCATTTTTAATATTTTGAATTTTGGCCATCCCAATAGGTTTGTAGTAATATCTCATTGCTTAAATTTGCATTTCCCCAACAACATTTGATGTGGTATATCTTTTCATATGCTTACTTGCACTCATTTTCAATGTTCTGAATTGGTTGCTCAGTTTTTTATTTCTGGAATCTATATTTTCCTTTTTTTCTCCAATTTCTTTAGGGTCAAATTTTGTGGAGGAACAAACACAATAGTGTTTAATTGGTGTTTGTTTTCCAGCACAAAACTACCAGCAGTTTCCTAAGGTAAGCTAAAAACTGTTAGTGATCTTTGATATACCAAAATGTTTTCCAAATTGAGCATATAAATTTATTATTTTACAACTGATGCAACAGTACTCTGGATTTAATGTACTATTGGCTAGCTTTTGGACTCATGCTGCATTTTCAAATATATGCCTTATGTATTATACCTCATTTTTGTTTTAACTTGCACTCATCTCAGTACTAGCAAAATCTAGTAATGTCTAGCATGTGTTTATTATTTGCATGTCCTCTTGAATCATTTTACTGTTCATGTTCCTTGCATATGCATTTACTACCATCATGATGCTGTTTTTTGATTGGGAAGAAACGTTGCACAATCTCAGATATTCTATTTCTTTGATAGTCATATGGAAAAAATGAAAACATTTTGAAATGTTATGAACTCAAATGGAAGATTAAGGAAACCAGACCTTCTGTCTGTCAAGAAGCAGGGAGGGAGGAATGTGATATTTTAATCATTGAAATCACATATGCTTCTGCATCCACAAGGTGCAAACATTATATATAGTTTATTCAGTGCAGAGCCTAGTTTCTGGGTTAATGGTGTTTTTGTTCAGAATAGAAGCTAAAACACTGGGAGTTCCTACTTTCTCATAGTCTCACTTTACTTGGTGCGAAGTTGGCACTGGCGCATCTGTCAAGTACAGCAGATGTTGTTGGCAATGGAAAATTCTCTGCAACCAAGTCTCAATCTGCTGTTTGCATATGCTGCTGAGCACATAGATTGTAGTTTCATTTCAACAGAAGAAAGACAATTTATTTCACCTGCAAGTGTATTCCCTCTTCAGCTCCTAGAGAAAGGATAAGGGTTGCTTTTCCTATTGCCATGCAAGGAAATATAAAGAGAACAATTTCCACAAGAAGTCTATAGCCCTAAATGTTTCCCTCTAAGATATGATGTTAATAAGGATTTTGTAAATGTAGACAACATTGAGCAGATGAGCGGCTTCTTTAGAATCATGGAGGCAGAGTTGTGTAATAACATGGCTTGTTGTTATGTGGTTTTGTGGCAATTCCAAGTCAAATATTACTAATAAAAGCCTTGTAGCTCTAAATGGATGTGTCTATGGCACTACCTTTATTGAGTAGCTGTATCATGCTTTGGGAAAGCCATAGCACAGTATTTTTACTCCTATAAAGTAGCTGAGTGGTTGCCAGAGGGGCTAAGGGGGTGGGAAATGGGCAAAATAGGTGAAGGGGAGTGGGAGATATATAGGCTTCCAGTTATGGAATGAATAAGTCAAGGAGATAAAAGATAAAACATAGTCAGTGATACTGTAATAGTATTGTATGGTGACAGATGGCAGCTACACTGTGGTAAGCATAGCATATTGTGTAGACTTGTAGAGTCACTGTTTGTGCACATGAAATTAATGTAACATTGTGTATCAACTATATTTCAATTTAAAAAAAGAAGAAGTCTGGAATTATGGATAATGAGAGGAAGGAGGAAAAAATAGAATATAACATATTCTATCTAGTAAAATAGAAATGATATCATGTTCTTAATATTCTACTTTCTAGTACTTAAATCCTAATCCCCTAAGAGCTCAGAGAGAAACCAGATGGGTATGAATCATTACAGCTATACTTATTTTTTGTTTTCATTTTTTATTGTAGTAGGATATATAACATATAATTTGCCATTTTAACAACTTTTAAGTGTACAATTCAGTGGCATTAGCTTACATTTACAATATTTTGCAACCATCTCTACTATTTCCAGACTTTATCTTACCTCTGAAGAGAAACTCTGTAACTATTAAGCAGTAGCTCTCCATTACCTCCTCTCTCCAGCTCGTAGTAACCTCGTAGTAAATATTTCTAGTAAATTCTAACTTGATAAATCAGTGATATCTTGCAAAACTAGTACATGATGCTGAATGTCACATGTTCACAACTGAGCCAATGTTGTTCTCTCTCTCTCTGGGTTTGTAGGTGATCATCTCCCATGCTTGGATGCTCGGTCTCAGGCTGTGATGTTTGGCAGAAATCAGTGATTTTTCAGAATGTCAGAAGGTGCCGGTAAATGGTTTTGTCACTTCAAAGTGCCTATAGATGGTCCTTTGCTTTTCCATACAAGAGTAATCTTAGAAACGCTCTGCTTCATTCTAGGTCAGGCTGCCTGCAGATAGAGACCCTTTCCTCTGCTGCCTTATTGTCAGTTACATTAAATACGGTATATGAGAAGAGTGTATTGCTAGTGTACTGTAGTCAACATCCCTGTGAGGGCATACAGTGGCCTCCATGAGGAAAAAGACTCCACTGAGCCAATAGATAGCAGTGATTCTGTTAGTGATAGCAAAAATCATCTTACACAATAACCCTCCTCTCTCTTGTCTCCCTAACACCAGCTACAAAGGTTTTCAAAGGTAAGTGCAGGTGAATTTTTTCATTTTTATTTATAGTTTGTATTTTCTGTATTATTTTGTATTATATTACAGTACTGCAACCCTTTTTGTATGAGTATTTTTGGGTTGTGGAACAAATCATCTGAGTTTCCATTATTTCTTATAGAGAAATGAGGAAATTCACTTTCATATACAAGCACTTTGGATTACAAGCATGTTTCCAGAATGAATTTATGCTTGCAAACCAAGGTTTTATTCAGGTTTCTATGAATATCTATTCTAGATATTTCATATAAAGGGAATCATATAGTATTTGTGTCTGGCTTTTTTTCAGTTAGCATAAAGGTTCAAGGTTCTTCCATTTTGCAGCAGATATAGGAACTTCATTCCTTTTTAAGGATAGGTATCATTATATATCTATATATTTATTTATTGATTCAACTGTTGATTGACCCTTGAGTTGTTTTCCCCATTGACTATTTGACTTTAATTGTTGGCTGTTGTGAATTATGCTGCAGTGAGTGAATACTGGCATACAAATACCCAAGTCTGAGTCCTTGTTTAATTTCTTTTGTTTTCTTTTTTCTATTTTTTTGAAAGTGCTGAAAGTACTTTTGATCTTTATTAAATCCTTCCTAATCTTAACAGTAGTCTAAAATCAGGCCCATTCAGATGGAACCAAGGATGTATTTTGGTAACTGTTTATACTGTGTATCTGTTAGCATTTAGTTGGGTCCATGATAGGGACACTTTGTAGAAGCCGATTCTTTTTCTATGAAGTATGGCACACCAGCACATGACTACAGGTGCCCTGCTAATAAGCATAGAAGCTTTGAGTTTCTTCTAAACTACTTGGCCTATTAAGTTGGGCAAGAATAATGTGGAATCAATAACCCACCTTACCAAACAAATATACAAACATGAATATGCTTAGAGACTGGCTTCCTTTCAAAATCTTAATAGCATGGTTCTCTGAGACAGGATGTCTTCCATTGGCCTTTTAAACTCAACAATTCCTGTTATTGTTTATCCTGCTTACCAAACTTGAAGGAAAAGTAGTGTTTGCATTGCTAAGCCCTGTCTTTCACAGTGTGTTGTTACAACATTTTTATTTTGAATGGCCTTAAATGATTCTTCAAATGCTCATTCTCTCTCTCTCTCTTTTTTCCCTTCATTAAGAGAAGTCTATCAGGACCTCTACTTGCTAATATTTCTTTAACCTTGAGCTTATGGTGTATGTAGATGATGACAATCACCACCACAATGAAAATAGCTAATATATGATGAGTACTTCTTCTGCTCTTTTCATGTATTGGTGCATTTAATCCTCATAAAACCTACAAGAAAGGTATTGCTTTTATTACATTCTACAGACAGGCAGGCTGGTACCCTAGTGCCCCTTTGTAGCCAATAGGCTAGACCTAAAATTCAAAACCCACATCTTTCCCCAAGCCGTTAAGAATTAATAGAGGTGCAGACTACATCAAAATTAAAAGCTTCTGCACAGTGGAAAAAACAATCAACAAAACTAAATGGCAACCTACAGAATGGGAGGAAATGTTTACAAATGACATTTTAATAAAGGGTTAGAGTCCAAAATCTATAAAGAACTTATAAACCTCTACACCCAAAAAACAATCCAATTAATAAATGGGAAGAAGACATGAATAGACATTTCTCCAAGGAAGACATTCAAATGGCTAACAGACACATGAAAAGATGCTCAACATTACTCATCATCAGGGAAATACAAATCAAAACTACAGTGAGATATCAGCTCACACCTGTCAGAATGGCTAAAATGAGTAACAAGAGAAACAATAGGTGTTGGCAAGGATGTGGAGAAAAAGAACCCTCTTACATTGTTGGTGGGAATTCAAACTGGTGTAGACATTGTGGAAAACAGTATGAAAGTTCTTCAAAAGAGTTAAAAAGAACTACCTTACGATCCAGCAGTTGCACTACTGGGTGCCAAAGAATACAAAAACACTAATTCAAAGGGATACATGCACCCCTGTGTTTATATCAGTGTTATTTACAATAGCCAAATTATGGAAGCAACCCAGGTGTATCCATCAACTAATTAATGGATAAAGATGATGTCATATATATGTACAAAGGAATATTATTCAGTCATAAATAAGAGTGACATTTTGCCCCTTGCAACAACACAGATGGAGATAGAGAGTATAATGCTAAGTGAAATAAGTCAGAGAAAGACACATACCATATGATTTCACTAATATGTGGAATTTAAGAAACAAACAAGCAAAGGAAAAAAAAGAGATAAACTCAAGAAACAGACTCTTTTTAAAAATTTGTTTTAAATGTTTGTTTATTTTTGAGAGTACAAGCAGGAGAGGGGGGACAGAGAATCCAAAGCAGACTCCATGCTGACAGCAGCAAGCCCCACATGGGGCTCGAACCTACAAATTGTGAGATCATGACCTGAGCCGAAGTTGGATGCTCAACTGACTGAGCCACCCAGAACCCCGAATAGAGGCTTATCAACAAACTGATAGTTACCAGAAGGGAGATTGGTGGGGAGATAGGTGAAATAGCTAATAGGGATTAAGGAGTACACTTGTGATGAGCTCAGGGTGATTTATGGAAGTATGGAGTCATTGTATTATACATCTGAATCTAGTATAACACTGTATGTTAACTAACCTGAATTAAAATTAACACTTAAAAAAAAAAAGATGTACTGTTTAGCAGCAGGTTTTGAAGAACATAGTACTTAAAGTTTCCTTGGAGAGAGTACTTCTTCTCCAACCAGGTTTTATTGAGATAAAATTAACATATTGCACCAATTAAGGTAGACAATAAAATTTGATAAAAGTAGATACACTGCAAAATGATTATCACAATAAATTCAGTTAACATCCATTAATTCACATGCATTTTTTTTTCTTGTGAGAAGTTTTAAGTTTACTTTCTTAGCAAATTTCAAACATACAAAATTGTTACCTGTGGTCACCATTCATAGAGGGAAGTTGATATGTAGACACACAAGCAGAAGGCCGTGTGAAGACGGAGGATAGGAGGGATGCATCTATAGTGAATGTCAAAGAATTCTGGAAAACTACCGGAAGCCTAGGAAGAGGCAAGAAATCAGTTTCAGAAGGATGGCCATGCCAATACCTTGACTTAGACTTCTAGCTTCCAGAACACTAGAACAATAAATTTCCTGTGAGACACAAATGTTTTTAATACATTTTGTGATTTTCTACCTTGCATGACTTAGGTTGGTACAGAGTTGTGCATCTATATTAATATAAGAAAATTAGCTGTAGTCTAATTTTTTTTCTTTTTTTTCTTTTTTCTTTTTTTTTTTTACAGACTTGTCTGATTTGAGTCCCAAAATTTCCCTGGCCTAATAAAATGAGTTTGGAGGATATTGCCTATTTTTCAATTCTCTGAAATGTCTTTCTTGAAGACTTAGTAGAATTTGCCTTTGTAATCCTTATAGGCTGAAAACATTAGAGTGTGTTCATGAAGATGGTGAATTTCTCAATACTAATTTCTCTTCTTTAAGGATTATAGATTTATGGTTTTAAAAGATTTCTCCTCAAGGAACTTTTAATAAGTTATATTTTTTATAAAACATGTTAATATTCAAATTATTGTCTTAAAATTTTCATTTTATGCTACATTTGTCATCTCTGCTCAATTTTAATTGTCTTCTTCCTCATACCATCTTTAATGTGGTTTGAGTAGCTCATTATTCTAGACTGAATGTGCAGAAGGCATGTTTTCATTTTTATTATATATATATATCAAGAAGTGGCTTTGGCTTTTGCAATCCTCTATAATTTATGTGTTCTGTTTCATGACTTGTTTTTTTTTTATTGCAAATATTCCCTTCCTCCTTTATTTGGTTTGTTCTGTTTTATTTTTCTGTCTCCTTAAAATGGATACATACTTTAAAATTTTCGCCTTTGTTCTTTATAGTATTTGTCTTTATTTTTCCCTCAAAATAATACTTTGGCTGTACAAAGTACATCAAAGATGTTCATATCCTAATCCCTGGAACCTGTGAATATATTATGTTACCTAGCAAGGGGGAATTTGGGTTGCAGATGGAGTCAGGTTTGCCAATCAGCTGATTTTCAGTTGGGAAGATTACCCTGGATTGACTAGGTAGACCTACTGTAAAGATAAGAATCCTAATAAATAAAAGAGAAGTCAGAAATCAGAATCCTGTAATGAGATCTGAAGACTCAAGACTCTTTGAGAGTGAAAGGGGCCATGAATGAAGGAATGCAAGTGGTTTCCAGACACTGATTCTCCCCTAGAGCTTCTTTCATGGATCACAGCCCTGCTGCACCTTGATTTTAGCCAAGACTCATTTCAAACTTCTGACCTCCAGGACAGTAAGGTAATAATTCAGGATGTTTTAAGCCACTAAGCTTTTGGCAATTTGTTACAGCAGTAACAGGAAACTAGCAGTGGCTGTATTTTAGAAATCAGTCAGTTTTGAATATTTAAAATGTTCATTATGCTTTATTCTTTGAACCATGAGTTATTTAGAATATGTCTTTAATTTCTCAGGTGTGAGTTTTTAAATTTATCGTTTTGCAATTGGCTTCCATCATTATTACATTATGATGAGAATATATAAGCAGTATAATAACAATATTTGAAATGGCATGAGAATCTTTTTGTCCCAAGTTTTTAATTTTCTAGATGTTTCATGTGTGCAAGAGAAGAAAGTATTTTAATTGTCGGAAATAGGTGTTTAGATCATTGTTATTACATCCATCAGATATAAAAAATAATTATATTCAAATCTTGATATCTTTACTGATGTGTCATCTAGTTTATCTAAAAATTATAAGAAATAGATGCTAAAATCTGCCATAATCATTATTGATTTCTTGATTTCTCCTTGACATTGTCACATTTTCCCTTAAATATTTTGTGATTGTGTTTAGTGTGTACAAGTTCAGAATGTATAACTTAATATATCTTTATCCACAGTAGGAGTTGTGGCTTAAAGTCTTTTATGTCTAATACTAACATAGCTTCCTATCTTTGCATGGGTTAAGTATTTGCCTGACTTTAGTTCTCTTTTTTTTTTTAGTTCACTTTCAAATTTTCCATGTTCTTGCATTTTGGGAAAATAACATATAGGTGTCTTTTTGTTTTGTTTTGTCCAGTTTGGCTATCTCTGGATTTTAACTGCTGAGTTTGCTTTATTTACATTTATTATACTTCCTAATATATGTGATTTTATGTCTATAATCTCGTGTTATGCTTTCATTAACCTGCTTTTCTTTTACTCCTTCCATCTACTACCAGTAATGTTTTCATTTTCTCTAATTTATTTTGTTCTCCTTTTAAATTTTCCTACTTAATTTCTAAGAATTTTTATTGCAATTAAAATTTTAAAATGCATAAAAGTTTAACAGTGTCAAAGTCAGTACTTAAACATTTTATTTGTAATCACTCCTCTACTTTCCGTTGTATTATCTAGAATATGAATCTCATTTTATAACCACCTCCCTCCCCACATATCCACATATGTACTAAATTGATTACTATTATCTTGGGGGCAGGTGCTTTCTCTTGCTTCTTTCTTCCATATTGACAAAATGGCACTATGCAGTGTCTCTTGCCTCACGTCCTCACTCATTCCTTTGGCAGGTGATGTTATTTGTTCAGATCAGACTTGGATGTGTGAAATTTTAGTCAATGAAATATATAAATAGATGTGATTTGTGCAGCCTCTCAATGGAAAAGTCACACAATATAGTTGGAATTTATTTGCCTTCTGAGCCATAAGAATAGCATGTCCCAAAGAAGGAGCTCTCCTTCAGCCACTAATGAAGTTCACATTGAGTAGAGTCCACAGCTGAACAATAGTGGATTTTATATGATCAAGAAATAAAGCCTTCCTGTTATAATCCAAGAAAATTTCTGCACTATTTGTTACAACCAGATAATTTATATTAACCTGACTGATATAACTTCCAAGAGGAGAAGTGGTAAGTAATCTTATTAGTGAATTTGGGAGGAGTTGAATATGATTTGATAAACTCCTTGCCCTTTGGGATTAGCCTATTCACAAAGTGTACATGTCCTCTTGACCAATTGTAAATCTTAGAGTGCCTGCCATTTTGAGGAGTAAGTTTATTTCACAATAGATTTTCAAATTATTCTAGTTATAAGTCATATATTCCAATACACAGATATATTGGTTAATGAAAACTGAGGTTTCATCTCCATCTACATAGATCTTATGAATATTTCCCATATTTCAATTCAGGTGGAGAAGAGGGATAGTCTATATTGAATCCTCCAACAAGTACTGTGATTCTGAACAGTTGATATTTGTTTAGATTTACAACATGTTTACCAATCTCAATTGTTTACCACTGTGTTTTACATTTCTTTCCCTGATTCAGAATTCAAATACCTTCTTCATGAAGTCTATCCATTTTTTATTCTTTCAGTGCAGGTCAAAAATGGTAAGTTATCTCACTCTGTATGTCTATATGCTCTTACTCTTGATTATTTAGCCAAGGATTTGTTTTTTGTTGGACAATTTTCTCTCAGCAGTATTTTGTTCTTCCCTATGTTTTTGCTATTATGAAGCATGTATTTAGTGAAATTACTGTTCCTCTTTGAGTGAATTCTCTCTTTAATTTAGTTCTGTTAAGAGTTTTTCTTGCCTTTGGTTTTCCATACTTTTACTTGATGTTGATACAGCTTTGAATCTGAAGACTCTTTGATGAATTCTGCAAAAGCCTTTTTATTATCAAACATGTCTCTCTGCTCTCACTCTCTGTTAGAGACTCTGGGTTTTCTTATAAAACTATTATGAGTGATATAAAACCCATCATTCAGGTTTTTACTCTCTTTTTCATATTTTTAAAATGGTGTTGATTCATTGCACTGCATTCTGTCATTTTTCTCAAGCTGATGTCTAATTTCTTCTATAACCTATCCTTTAGGGTTTGACTCATTAGTAACTTTTAAAAAATTTTTTAAATTTATTTTTTGAGAGAATGTGAGCAGGGGAGGCACAAAGAGAAGGAAGACACAGAATCCAAAGCATCTTCCAGAATCTGAACTGTTAGCACAGAGCCCGATGTGGGGCTCAAACCCAAAAATGCAAGGTCATAACCTTAGCTGAAGTCAGACACTCAACCAACTGAGCTGCCCAGGTATCCCAACTCATTAGTAATTTTTAAAAATAAAGTTTTGTTCTTTTACAATGCCCCTTTAGGAATTCAAGTTCTGGGATTCTGTTTTATGTGGTGTCTGCTAATTTTTTAATATGTGGATTTGTTCTTCACTTTTTTCTTTCAGTTCATTTTCAGTGGACATTATTTTCCCTTTTAATGCATTCCCTGTGGTCTCAGTTATAGGTATTTAGCTCAAAAAGGGTTTTGTATGTAGTTCTTCTAGGAATATCTGAGCTATCAGGAACTTGGGAATGACATTTAAATTATTCTCTTGGTATGGGTGTTTCTATTCTACTCCTATATTAGAAATTTGAATTTGGACCCAAATAATACCTAAGCCTGGAGTTCCATGTTTCCTTAGGGCACTAATCTTTCTAACCAACAGCCCTCACAGAATCAATGGAGTGGGGGATGGGGAAAGGTGGGGAGGGACAGAGAGAGAATTCCAAACAGGCTCTGTGCTGTCCGTGTGGAGCCCATAGTATGGCTGAATCCCACAAACTAGGAGCTCATGACCTGAGCTGACACCAAAAGTCCAGAGCTTAACCGACTGAGCCACCCAGGTGCCCCAGACAATGAAGTTTCTTATCACTGCACTGAAGACTGATGATTTTTCTAGTGAATGCTCTTATGGAGTGGGAAGCCCTTTAAAGTCCCGACTTTACTGAATGGGGCACAGCTTCAAACCTCCACCTGTGGCCTCAGCATCTGTTGGAGTTCATGCCCCTAGTTTCCCAACTCAGATAGTCTAAGGCTGCTACACTATTACTTCATTTTCCTTTCTGCTTTCATTTTCATTTCATTTCATTTCATCTTTATATTTCCTTTCTTTCTTGCAAGCTTGGCTATACATTAATTTTCATATGGAATCCAGCATTTCTTAGGTTGTAGGTGGGTTTTCTGCCATGTTGATGAAACTGCAGTCTCTACTATTTTCTTATTTGCCCTTTGTTATGAATCTAAATTAAATTCTCCATGTCAAATTTCTGACACCCCCCCTTTTTTTTTCATTCATCTTCTATTCTCTGGGCTATATCCACTGATTATTTCTTTAGATGTGTGGGGGCAAGGGATAATTGATCCAGCATAAGCTTTGGCTTTATTTAGGCAGACATAGTCCCAAAATGTGCTGTCACTTACAGATATTTATGCATTACTTACATAGATATAAAACAAAGCAGCTCTTAACCATTAATCCCGCAATATGCTATTTCTTTAATTATCCTGTTCTGACCCTTTCCTTTTCATATCATTGGAGTTGTTTTCCAGCCATCCTTTTTTCCCCTTGAGGCTAATCAATGAAATTCCAGTTTTTAGTCTTAAAACATAAGACTTTCTAATTACTGTTTTTGTGTTGTGTTGTTTTGTTTTACAAAAGATGAGAAAAAATATTACCTCTGCAGGAAAGTCAGATAATATTCTGCATCAAAAAATTATTCTGAAGAAGTTTAAGTTCAATAATGAGACCTTGTAGAACCCTTGGACTTCTGATACTGTGGTTATCTAATTAAACTAACCCTTAAACTCTAAGAGGTATGTAATTATAACTGATTTCTTAATAACATACTGTCCTGAAATAATATTCAAATTGATATCTTTGTTTTTTCAAAGGTATGAAGTATAAATACTAGGGGATTTTCTTTGAAAAGCCAGAAGTTGATCCTCGGTACTTCCTTTTTACCCACATGAATAGAAGGAATATATAAAAGGACATGCATGCTTCCTATTTAAACAACTTTTGAAAGTTTTATCTAAACCAAAATGTTATAATCTATAAGTTGAGAAAAACTGTCTACACAGAGCAGTTATATGATGTAATGATTAACTGACATGATACATCTAAAGCACCTGGGACATGGCTGACTTGTGGTAGAATGCTGTTTCTTCTCCACCCTGAAGCTTGTTTTTTCATGTTCCTCCTCTGACTTCTAGGTCATTTCTCTTACATAGTCTGTCTGTTTATCTATTTTTTCTCTCTCTCTCTTTCTCTCCTCTTCGTTTCTTTTCTTTTTCTTTCTTCCTTCCTCTTTCTTTTTTCCTCCCTTCCTTCCTCCCTCCCTTCCTTCCTTCCTTCCTTTTTCTGCCTTGCCTTGTCTTTCCCTTCCTTTCCATTTTTGTTGTTACTGTCATTTTGTGGAAGCCTCTTCCTTTTTTCCTTTCCCTAAATTACATGTGTCACCCAAAGGATAATATTGTCTTTAGTATGCTTCTTTTACCCTGTTTCCACCTCAGAAAAGTACTACAGTGGACTCTTGAACATTATGTGGGTTAGTTAGGGGCACCAACCCTCTGTGCAGTCAAAAATCCATGTATAACTTTTGACTTCCCAAAATCTTCACTAGTAACTGTTGACCTGAGCCTTACTGATAACATAACAATTAACACATATAAAATACACATTTATGTGTGTTACCGTATTCTTACAATAAAGTAAGCTAGGGAAAAAAAAGGTAAATGTTATTTAGAAAATCATAAGGAAAAGGAAATACATTTTTAGTGCTGTGCTGTATTTATTGAAGAAAGTCCACATATAACTGGACCTGTGAAGTGCAAACCCATGTTGTTCAAGGGCCAACTATATATTCAAAATTATAGTGCAGGGTTATTAGAAGTAATCAATGACATCTATCCCCCAATGTGTGTTGACTGTGTATCATCACACCTGCCATCAATTTGGCATCAGATGCCCCTAAGGACTTACTCATTTGATGCCTCCCATAGAAAACTTGTTTAAATATATAACCATTTAGTCACACAAATTAACTGGAAAGGTAGACTTTTAGTGAAGTGGACCTTTTGGGCTTTGATACATGGGGAACATCAAACAGAAGTAAAAGGGAGAATTGGTACTTTTTTGTTTTTTGTTTTTTAGACAAAATGTAACTAGGTACAAACTCCCATTACTTTTATGATGAAAACTGCTTCTGGGTTGAATTTGAGTAAGTGGCTGTTCTTTTGAAACCTTATGAACTTAGACAGGAAAGGGCGATGAGTTTTGTCCCACTGGTGATTCTAAATGATTAATATGAAGCTAAAATGTATTATTTTCGTTCCTTAATTTCTTCTTGGTTGCGAAAGTGAACTAAAATTTTTGAGGCTTAAATGTATTCACCTTGTAGAGAGGTTACTGATTTTTCTTTTTTCCCCATAAATTATGTATCAGTGCTTTTTTTTTTACTGAATCTAAAATTATCTGTAAAATTTTAAAAAACAAGGCCATCAATCACTACTAAAAATGACAAATTGAAGGTGAATAAATCAGTACTTAGATTATCAGAATGAAATATTAATTTCCAAAGGACTCTTTAATTAATTCTAAACTCCACCTGTTCTTAGGATGAAATAGTCTCTAAATAATGTTCTGTGAATTATTTGGTATTTCAAAAGACAGGGAGCTGGGATCCAGGAAACAAATATAAGTATACATAGAGTATGCTGAATTTCTTGAAGTTCTTCTTTCTAAGCATGGCCCTTTACATAATCATGGTGTTGAGATGAGCAAAACACTTTCCAGAAGTACACACAAAGATAAATGTAAGTACAGGCAATGTAATTTTGCTTAATTGGACATTGATAGCATTAATCAGTCATTCACAATTGGGATTTCACATTAGAAACACCTGGGGAATTATGTATTTCAATATATTTGTAATGAGAATCCATACCTGGGTTTTTTACTTAATGGGACTCCCATGGGGTTTAGGCAAGGGTATTTTGTAAAAGCTTCCCATATGTTCAATTTTATACCAAACATTAAAAATGTGGGTATATAATTCTTTCAGAACACATATCACAACTCTTTCTTTATGGATAAAATGGTTTGTTTTGAAAGAGAGCAGTGACTATTCGATTTGGATAACCTTGGGTATGTTCTTCAAGGGTAACAGTAACATCCATCTGTATTAGTTTCACCATAAGAATAGGTAACTTGTGAGATGTTTCTACACTTAGGGCTTAATAAGTCAGCAGTACCGTCCTTTGAAATATCTCCAGTGGCTACAGTTAAAATCCCAGTACATTAAAAAATACAGTATTAGCTTCAGATCTTAAAATAGATCAGCAAGTAAATATTTTTGACTTTATGTCAGTAATACTATATCGCTTCTTGGCCTTTTGGCTAAGATCGAATGTGGTATCTGTTCTGGTCAGCTTAATATGTCAGTAATACTAGAGTATATTATTATATTGATCTAAGAAATGGTGCATTTACAGAAAGAAAATTAAAAGAAACAAATTTTTGGAGATATCTATGCTTTTATGCATTAAAAATATAACATATTTCTGACATTCAAAAATATATAAATAATATAAATTATATATTTATATTACCCAGATTAAGAAATAAAAATTTTAAAATCACAGGAAACTTCTATAATTCACTTCTGCAATTGGATTTATCTTCCTCCTTCAAAAAGGAAAACACTGTCAGAAATGTTTCTCATACTTTAAAAAAATAGATTTATTACATATGCCTGAATCCATAATCAACATATAGTAATATTTTGCATGTTTTCAAATTCATGTAATAGGACATTTAAAGCATCTTGTTTCTGGGGCACCTGGGTGGCTCAGTCGGTTGAGACTCTGACTTCGGCTCAGGTCATGGTCCCACAGTTGAGTTTGTGAGTTGAGCCCCACATCCAGCCAGCTGCTGTCAGCATGTTAACTGACGGTCCACTTCAGATCCTCTGTCCCTTTCTTTCTTTCCCTCCCCCAGTTGCACTCTCCCAATAAATGTTTTTAAAAGCACATTTTTTCCTAATCTATATTGTTCCAATTTATGTTTGTGAGATTTGTTTTTGTTTATAGAAAGAGCTCTAGGTCATTCATTATCAGAGCTTCCTATTTTTCATTAGATGGGTAGAGTATAATGTAGATATCTATCTTTCTGTTAATGGATAGTTAAGTTGGTCTTTTCTTCAATTTTCCCTAATAGGAACAAGGTTACAGCAACCATTTTTGTGTGTGTCTCCAAGCTACATATGTACAGTTGGGTTTGGTTGGTCATAAATATGGATGGATTCAGCTTTATTAAACATTAGCACTCTGCTCTTTCCCAAGAATGATGTATAATTTACATTCTCACCAGCAGTGCATAAGAGTTCATATCATTCCACACCCACTCCAACACTTGATGGCCGATCTTAGGTCTTACCAATTGGATGAGTAAGAAATAGTATCTCATTTGAATGTCAAGTTACCTGACTACTTAGGAGATGAGGTATGTTTTATATTATTAATGATCTTCCTTTTTTAATTAATTGTGTATTCCTATAGTTTTCATATTTTCCCATTGTGTTTCTTATTTATTTGCAGGAGTTCCTAATATATTTGTATCTTTTTAAAATTTATTTTAAAATTGTTTTAATGTTTATTTTTGAGAGAGAGAGACAGACAGAACATGAGTGGAGGAGGGGCAGAGAGAGGGAGACACAGAATTTGAAGCAGGCTCCAGGCTCTGAGCGGTCAACACAGAACCCGAAGTGGGGCTCAAATTCATCAACCATGAGATCATGACCTGAGCCGAAGTGGGATGCTTAACTGACTGAGCCACCCAGGTGCCCTTCATTTATATCTTTATATACTACAAGGTGGATTGTCCTCTAGAAAGGCTGAATGCTTTCAAGATTACTTTTATTTTAGAGAATTCATTATTAAGTAAAAGCTTGATCTTTGTGGGTTCAGATTCTGTCTTAACTGAGTGTGGGGTCAAGTATCAGGGATGAATCCATATTAACCAAGCTCACAATATTTATAAAGTGATACATAAGATGTAATTGTATTTATTACTTCATAAGGCAGGAGCTTTAGAGTTGACAGAAATAGATTCAAACCCTGATTTTACCACATAGCAGCTCTAGGACTAGGATGTAAATTCCATGAGAACATCAATTTTTGTCTCTTGTTAACTGTTCTGTCCCCAGGACTCTGAACATGCCTGGAGCAGAATATCCACTCGATAAATAGTAAATCTGTGTATGGAAGCTGCTAGTCTAAATGTGTAAGTTATTGTTTCACTCATGGTGCTTCTTGTGCATGGATATACAGATTTTACATTTTAATGTAAAAAGTTAATTTTCTTTTTCATATGCTTTAAATATTCCAGTATATTTTTAAAAAACCTTTCCTAGACCAAGTTCATGAAGCTATTCTCTTTTCTTACCATTAACTCCTTCATCATTCTGCAATTAATTAAATATGGCATATCCATGTTTCCAATTAATCTTTTCCATATGATAACCAGGATAATTTTCTGAATAGTTCACTCTTTTCTAGTCAATCACTTATCATATTTTCCATCTGTAATCTACCGTTTTCATAAATGCATGCATCTCCTTATACATTTAAACTTTGATTTGCTAGTCCATTTTCCCATCATTAGCCCACACAATCTTGATTATTTTAAGTTTAAATTAGACTCGGTATTTATCTGAAAAAACAAGCCCCACTGTTTGCAACACCCACACAGTTCTTGAATTTTTTTCCTGAAAATACATGCTCCTTTGTCCTTCCACAAAAATTTTAGAATAAGTCTTTCAGACTAACAATTATAATTTTAACCCTTCATTCTGTTACTTCTGAACTGTGTGTATCTATTTATATGGAACTGCTTTAAAATCACTAATTTTTAAATAATTTTCTCCATTAAGAATCTAAAATCTTGTTAAAATAATTCCTATAAATCTTACACTTTTAGTTGCTATTGTAATGTTTTTGTGAAATTGCATTTTCTAATTTGTTGATTATATAATAATTCAGTTGATATACTTTATTGAAATCAGAGTCCACAACTCAATTTTTCTAACTTTGTTTTTATTTTAAGATTTATTTATTTTGGAGAGAGTACAAGCAGGGAAGAAGCAGGGAGAAAGGACAGAGGAAGTGGGCTCTGAGCTGACAGGCTGATAGCAGTGAGCCTGAAGTAGGGATTGAATTCATAAACCTTGAAATCATGACCTGAGCTGGAGCCCATCACTCGATCAACTGAGCCACCTGGTGCCTCTCCAACTTTGTTTTCTTGTTTTATCTGGGGTTTTTTTTAATGTTTATTTTTGAGATAGAGCACGAGTGCGTGCATGAGTGGGAGAAGGGCAGAGAGTGAGGGAGATACAGAATCTGAAACAGGCTCCAGGCTCTGATCTGTCAGCACCGAGCCTGATGCAGGGCTCAAACTGACTAACAAGATCATTACCTGAGCCGAAGTCAGATGCTTAACTGATTGAGCCATCCAGGTGCCCTACTTTGTTTTTCTAAGTAATCTACAAATAATGATAATGTTAAATCTTATTCCTAAACTTTATACCTGCGGGGGACCAGCCCACGCACCCCAGTCGAAGGGTCTCTGAGTAGGGGGTTGGTGTCAGCGCAATATCTATAAGAAAGAAGACAACGTGAATGGTGGTAATACCACGTTTTACTAAGATAGTGTCTTATATACCATGGGTGATTACATCTTTTCTTTAATGATTACACAGTTCAAGGTCCTTGAAGTAGAGACATGCTCGGAAAGGGTCCTTCTTGTCAGGACAGTAGTAAATAATGGGAACAAGTAAGTCATTACAAGGGAGGGATTCCCTAACAAGAGTCTGTTTTTAAGCATAAGGTAAGCCTAAAGAATTCTCTTTGAGGAGATTTACATTCCTTAAGGCCCTTCAGCAGTTATTCATGGGCAAGACGCTTATCCTTCAAGAAGTAAATCTTTGACAGAGGATTGTGTTTACTCCCAACAGCAGTCAATGAGCTAGAGACAAAAACAAAGTAAGGGAAGGCTGGAGTTACTGATTGACCCAAGTTGATTCAAAGCCTAAAAGTATATGCCACTTTGCAAAGCAATGAGAAAATCATAGGATGAACAGAAGCCACATGTGCGGCCCAGGAGGCCAAATGTTGTTTTACAGTCTTTCGACTTGTTCCGCAACTTCCCAAATAGTTCACCTGTGCCCTGGAGGCCTAGCCATCAATGGTAGCTATGCAGGAGGTTTTTTTGTCCTATTGGGCCCCAACAATACCTTTACATATTTTTCTAGGCTTTCTGGGTTAGGTAGAACTTTCATTAAATATTGAGGTGGTAAGGGTCTTCCTTATCTGAATTTAGTAAGTAAACACAAGGTAGTTTCGTGAGGTCTCTGTATCAGATGGGGGACCAAACAAATGTGGGGCAACATTTGGGTGAAAGCTGGAGCTCCTGTGGTGAAAGAATTTACCCAAGGCAGAACAAATTGAAGTTGACTGAATCCGCTACAAGGGAGCAGCAGGCAGAACAGCAGACTGTCAGCCAAGAGGCAGTAGTGGTGGGGAGGCCTGTAGTTAAAGGGGGAAAGGTGAACATATGGAATTTTCGTCACCTGTGCCCAGGTGTAAGCAGCCCCTTGGTCAGCTAGGGCTTATTGATATTTTTAGGCGGGTCACCTGAGGGGCCTGTTTGTATTCAGCCAGGGACATGGGGGGGTCACTGTGGGCCCTTTTACCTAATTCAGGTTGGTTATCTAAAAGCAGCCTGTCCAGTTAACATTATTAGATAAATCACAGTATAATGTTTCACTCTTAAATATAAGGCTTCTTATAGGCTTTTGGTAACTATTACCAGATTTCAAGAATTTGCCCTCCATTCTAGTTTTTTGGAGGAATTTCTTAAATTTGTTTATAATAAGCACAAAAAGGAATTATATATTTTTCTCCTTTAATTTGTTAATAAATGATTATACAGTGTGAAGAATTTACATGTATGCACATATATATACTTAACTATGTATATGTCAGTACAGTATTTATAATATAATGCACACATTTATATAACCACAATTCACATAAAGTTATGGAATAGTTTCAGTATCTCAGAAGGCTCCCTGGCATATCTAGTAATAATTCTATCCAGAGGTGACCACTATTCCAGCTTCAGTGAACAAATCTGGCTGATCTTGAACCTCATTTAAGTTGGAATCACCCCATAGGTACAAGTATTCTTTTATTTCCCACTTCTCTTGCTTATTATGACTGTGAGGATCATTCTTCTGTTGCTGTTATGGACAGAATGTGTTGTCCTCCTAAAATTCGTAACCCCCAGTGTGATGCTATTAGGAGGTGCAGCCTTTGCCGTGTGATTAGGTTATGAGAATGGAACCCTCATGAACGGGCTAGGTGTCTCTACAAAAGGGACTTGCCAGCCCCAGAAATATGAGAAATGAATGTCTGTTGTTTAAGCCACTTAGTCTATCTATGGTATTTTTGCTTATAGCAGGAATGTATACTTTCTTATTGTTTTGTAGAATTCTAGGATATGATTTTACCACATTTCATTTCTTTTTTATATATTTGATGCATATTTGAATGGAAATAGTTTTTGACTACTATGAATGAATTGTTATAAATATCATTCATGCCACTCCATTCTATCCAAAATTAGAATTATTGGTAAAGGGTAGGATAGATGTAGCTTTCATATATATGGCCAAAATATTTGCAGAGGGATTGCACCAGTATCCACTCTCACCTGCAATATGTATTGTTTTAGGTGCTAATCAGTGCTGGTCCTTCTATTTTAAGACACATTAATAAGTGTAGTAGTAATTTATTATGGCATTAATTTGCACTTGTTTAATCTGGATACATATGAGCACTTGGTCAAATATGTGTATTCAAATGTAACATTCCAATTAATGACTTAGCTTTTAACTCTCTTCATGGTCAATATTTTAGTAATGAACTTCAATTTTTTTATATATTTCTTTGTTCAAGAAGGGGAGTGGGGAAGAGGGGCTTAATCTTAAGCAGGCTCTACACTCAGTACAGAGCCTTATCCAGGGCTCAATCTCATGACCCTGGGATCTGAACTGAAATCAAGAGTTAGACACCTAACCAACTGAGCTACCCAGCTTGGGCACCCCTTTAGTGATGACTTTTAATGAAAAGTTCTCCATTTTAAACTGGTTCAAATTATAAAAAATTTTACATATACAGCTTTTTAATTCTCTTGAAAATATTTGCCAAAAGTCATGAATACATGTTTGTTCTAAGATCTGCTGACATGATACATTTTTAATTAATATTTTCAGGTATGTTACGAGATAGGGGTGAATTTTACTTTTTCCATACATTTACTGAATTGATCCACTATAATTTATTAAAAAGACTATTTTGCGGGTATCTGGGTGGCTCAGTCAGTTAAGCATCCAGCTTTGGCTCAGGTCATGATCTCGTGGTTCCTGAGTATGAGCCCTGTGTTAGGCTCTGTGCTGACAGCTCAGAGCCTGGAGCCTGCTTCAGATTCTGTGTCTCCCTCCTTCTCTGCCCATCCCTCTCAAAAATAAACAAAACATTTACAAATTTTTAAAAAAGACTATTTTCTCCCTAATACATTGTGATGCATTTTTGCAAATCTGGTAAACATTTATTGGTTATGATTCCTCACCTCTAGTGAATTCAAACTGAAAGGTGATTTTCAGACCAGATTAAGTACAGCTAAATGACTTTTAAAAGAGGAAAATTTAAATGCAAAGAGAAAATTTGCATGAAAATACAGTGAGAAAATACTCATAAAAAAATCCCTAGTGGTGCCTGGTTGGCTCAGTTGGTTAAGCACAACTCCTGCTATGAGCTCATGTTATGCTCTGGGCTGAGCATGGAGCCTGCTTGGGATTCTCTCTCTCAATAAATAAACAAAGAACTATTAACATTAATAACCATTAAGCATTACTAAAGGTAACAGGTATATAAATATTTAGAATTGATATTGCTATGTAATTTTATTATACTAGTAAGATAGCCTCAATATAGAAAAGGTAGCAATCAACCGAACATTAGAAATAAAGAGACCAACTTACCATTATAATGTGGTACTTTAATGTTCCCCATTGGTAACTGATAAAGCAAACAGACAATATATGAGGAAAAATACAGAAAATTTAATTGCTACAACTAAAAGCATACATGTAGAACCCTGCTTGCCACAATTTCAGAGGACAAATTTTATTAAAACACAGGCAATATTTATAAATATTTACCACATATGAGTCTAGAAGGTCTCAATCCATTTTTTAATTAGCTTAATTGAAGTTTTAAAAAATAATAATGCATGCTTAGATATCAATATAAAAGTATAACTATATAACTAGAAAATCTACATGTGTTCATAAATTGTGAAACTTATTTCTGAATAACCCATGGGTCCAAGGAGTAATGGAAATTAGAAAATATTTGTGTGAATATTAAGAACATCCTCCATATGAAATTACAAAGGATGAAAGAAAAGCAATTCTGACAGGAAAAAAAAGGTAGTAGCCTTAAACCCATAAGAAAGAAAATTAAAGCCTTAAAAATTTATTAGCTATGCATGGTTCTCAAAATAGTTTTTGAAAGGCAAAAGGAACCAAAGAAAGGTAATAGGTAGGAAACAAAAATGACAAAAATTATTGAAATAGTAAACAATGAATAGCATAAAAATTAGGAAGTTTTTTTTAAGTTGCCTGTATTAGATCTCCTCTGGCAAGTTTGATCAGTGAAAGTATAAAGTAATAACTATCAGTATTAGGAAAGAAAATTGGACATAATTATAGATAATGCACACAGAAAAGAGAACGTAAGAAAACTGTGAAAATGTTTGTGGTAAGTTTGAAATTTCAGATAACATAAAGTCCAAGAAACAGAAAGCTAGAAATCTCCAGTAGCCATCATGTAAATTGACTCAGTGGCAAAAATCTTACCACAAAAGAAAACTCCAGTCTCCAGTGGTTTTATGCGGTAGTTAAATCAACTCATGCAAGAAGTAGTTTCAATTTTATGTAAACTCTTCCAGAGGATAAAAAAAGAAATATATCCGAAGGCAGTTTTATGAGATTAGCAATAACAATACTTCAAATGGACAAAAAAGGAAAATCATTGCTTCATCTCCATGAAAATAGATGTATCCTTTATGCCTGGATTTTGTTTAAGGTTTTTACAAGAAAACACATTGTGACTGAGTGCGGATGTCCTGGAAGGCTAGGTTGGCTTAACAATAGAAAAACAAATAAGAAGGTGATCATCATGTATGAGCATCATAATAGATGCAGAAAAGAGAATAAAGCTCTCTATCCAATTATGATATCCCTTAGCAAACTATGTATAGAAAAAGAATCTGTAAACTGCTAAATGTTTTCTGCAAAAAGTGCAATAAAATTTTATACTTAATAGTGCAACATTAAAAATCTTTCCTTCAAGATTGGGGACCAGGCAAGGGTCAATGCAGTATATTACCACTTCTGTTAACTATATTGCTGCAATTCCTGCTGTTGTAATAAGACAAAAAGACTATCAAAAGTGCAAGGAATAGAAGCAAAACAAAATAAATAATTAAGAATGTCAGGGGCACCTGGGTGTCTCAGTCTGTTGAGGGTCCGCCTTCGGCTCAGGGCATGATCTCATAGTTCATGAATTTGAGCCCCACGTCGATCTTAGAGCCTGCTTCAGATTCTGTGTCTCCAGCTCTCTGCTCCTCACATACTTGCCCTCATTCTCTGTCTCATTTATAAACATAAATTTTAAAATAATGTCATTTTATTGTCAGATGACAATAAAACTCTAGAGATCTACATATAACTTATGAGAAATAATATAGCATTTATCAAGGTTGATGGCTAAAAAAATTAGTGTACTAAAATCATTGTATTTCTATAGACTGACAAACATTTGAAGTAAATGAGTTTATTTAAGGATACCATTTAATAGATATCTTGTAGAAAGAAAAATGGCCTTAATCAGATATGCTAAACCTCATTCACAGATAAAAATATTAAAAACAATGTGAAATATCAGACTGGAAAATATTTCACTGTCAGTACATTGGCAACAGGTAGAAGAAACAAGCATTCTCATGTTTTCTACTACAGTGGAAGTATATTTTTTTCCATTGGTAATTAAGAATCATTTGGCAATATTCATAAAAATTAGAGATTCGTGTTCTTTGAAGCAGCGTTTTATTTTTAAAACTCCATGATATAACCGTTGCAAGATTTTTCACCACAAAACACCAGGGTTTGTTGTTTTGCTGCTTCAAAGAATTAAGAGGTGGGCACAAAATGAACAGCAGGAAAAATTTATTAGAGTATGAGATCAGAAAGGAAGAACAGTAGGAAACCTGTCTTTACAGAGAGGGGACTTTAGAAAGTGAATGCCTGCAACTACAGGCAAGGGTCCTTGTTTGATAAGGTTCTGGTCACTCTCCCTTTCCCTCCTCCCCTTGTTCCTTCTCAAGCTCTACCCTTATTGGCTGGATAACTCTGAGTTCCGGGTTTTCCATTCCTGATGGGCTTGTTTTCATAGTATGAGGAGTGGTCTATGGCCATATCATTCCTTGTGGGTCATACATTTTGATGAGGAAGCTGAGGGCAAAATGCAGGCTGGCACCCCCACCCCTCCCACACACAGACCAGGTGTCATAGGTGTGATATTCCTTGGACATTCCCAGCTACCCATGAACAAAGGAGAGGAGTTTAAGTAAAAATTAAATTCCCTTACTGCCTACAGCCCACTGACAAGTCCTTGAAGCCTACAGAGTGACCTCCCTCTAGGAGCTCAGCTGCCTTCATAATGACACTTTGCTAGGGGCAAAAGAGAATCTTGGCTTAACATTGTCCCAATCTCAAAGATCCTGTAAGTCTACTTTTTTTTTTTTTTAATCTCAACTGCCCCAAGATATATGCTGGCAATCATACTCCAAGCTTATGGCTCCCCAATATACATCTGAAGGGTCTCATGACTGAGGTTTTATTAAACAGTGATAAATGGTATTTCCCTAGCAACAGCTATACCCCTCAAGGGCCTGGAAACCCTACTTCCTAAATTCCTTAGAGATATACTCTGTCCCTGACCCCCAACCTGAGGGTACATAATGAGTTACCTGTCACAACCCCAGTGCAGCTCCTCCTGCCCCCCGGTCCTGTCCCCAGGCTTTAATACAATCACCCTTTTGCACCAAAGACATTTTCAACAATTCTTTCTTGGATGTTGGCTCTGGACCCCATGAACCCCCCCCATCACCCCAAAACTTCATCACATTTTATAGTTACTTACTTTCAGTCAGGTCTTTTGTCAAATTCCTGAGGGAAGCCTGAGGGGGAATAGGTGGTATCTGTTACATTCTTAAGAGGAGCCTAACACCTGGGGCTGTGATCAGACACTCCCAGCATTGTTCCAAAATATGTCTTTCCCCACCCAGGGACCTCAGGTCCGAATCCTTTCCCTCATCTGCCTATTTCATCCTATATTTTTCTATACAAAATGCATAAGAAATGAAATACTGTATACCTGTGGTTAGTTGTCATATTCATAAAAGCAACCTGGTTAATTTTAGTAGAGAAAATGGTGGCTCCTGCCGAGGTCCTCTCCTGGCATTTCCCCCTACACCAACATGAAAGAGCAAGAAAAAGAATTAAACCACACACAACTATGTCCTCAGCATAACTTGGTGAGAGAATGTATAGATTCCAAATAACTATAAGTAAACGGAGAAAGTGAAAACACTTCTGCCACATATTCTCTTATGGTCATATCCCACCTTCACCCATGGCATTGCTTTGCAGGGAAAAAATCAGACAAAAGGAAAATTGTAAGTTAAAGATGGAAGAGTCACCTTGGGAGTCACCTTGGCATGGCAACCGAGTGGCCATTTTGCTGTGGGTTGGAAAAACATCGTGCACCAATGACCCCCACCCCTCACCTGCAGACCTGGAATGTTCTGCGCCAGTTTGAAAACAGCCAATCATGAAGCCCCAGCTTCCCATCACCCTGACAGAGGAGGCAACCTATCCCATCCCGCCACGTCCCTAAAGTGCCCTTATTTGGTGGTCTGCCCTCCCAGGACCGGACCAGAAGTCTTTCACCCATAAAATACCTTGCCCCTGCTGTACCAGGCGCGACTTCCCTGACTCCCCACTCCCGGAGTCACGGAACCTCACCGGGGAATCACAGATCCCAATAAAGACTTTCTTGACTCCATAACTTGGTCTCTTTCTTTCCTCTCATCTCTGCCTCCATCTATTAAATCTTACAAAAGAGAAGGGATTTAGGGCCAAAGACTGATTTCAAATTGCTACTTACAGTACTAAATCCATCCTAAGTCTGAGAACACTAAAAAGGTATCCAGGTGAAGGAGATTTACAATGCAAGCCATTTTAAGTAGGGGTCTTTGAACCACAAAGTTTCTGGGAGGATAAAACATCAAAAGGAAGGAAGAGGAGTGAAGGGGAAAAGGGAGATTTACAGTCCTGAAAACCATAGAGTATCAAAAAATTTGAAGGACATGTAACCCCTACCTCCATTAACAAAAAGCAAAATATAAATCTAGTGTATGAGGTCTTTGCTGTACTGACAGAAGATACCATTCAACTGGAAGTCATTTAAAATGTCCCAATTTTACCAAAAGAAAAAAAGTATATAAAAAGACTAGCAGGAGATATCCCAGCAAGATAGAGAAGTAGAGAGCTCTGTACTTTTTCACCCACCCGTATCTCTAAAACCAGGAAGGACTGAAGCCATATGACACTGAACCGCAAGAGTCTGGGAGGAAGAGAGACAGAGTCCACTAAGAAGACAACCTCATAGGTGCATGATTGTGAACTGGGGAAGATAAAACGGGCCAGGACCTGGAGGCACCGAGGGGAGGGAGCCCCCCCTCCGCGCAGAGCCATGGAGAGATGAGGGGAACAGAAAGAGTGGCTGAAACTGCTATAAACTGTCTCTGGAGAAGAGAAAAACCTCAGCCTGGGACATGGAGGGATCCTATCATCCCGTCTGTAACTGCAGGGCTTCGGAGAAAGCTTTTTTTCCCTCTCTCTGTGGGGCATTCCTTGGGCTAGGGGACCTGATCCCAGGCAGAGCCAGAAAAAACTGCTCGCCTAGTAGATCCCTGGCTAAGAAGCCGCCCGGGCTATGGTAGTACATTGTGGGCAGTATCATTAAAGTGCGTCGACTAAGATCTGGAAACAAGGCAGGGCTTGGGAAGTACAACTCAGCTCACCTTGGTTAAGCTGTGACACAGGGAGATTGAGCCCAAAAGAAGGAGTTGCAATACTTCGTTTGAGAAGAAACTGGGGCACAGCCATTTTTCTCCCCACAACCACCAAGGCGGGACCTCGGAGAGAGGACCAGGGGACCCACAGTGGAGGCGAGAACTGCTTACACCAAACCACATCCATCCACGCTGAAGAGCTGCCTTTTTATTTTCTTTACCAGAGCCCAATACCAACATTGATGCATTGCTGTGATTAACTCTAGATTAATTCTTGCTGTTCAGATAGTTTCCCTTATCTCATTCTTCTCTCTCCATCCACTGGACTGGGAAATCTGGTCATTGGTTTGCTCAACAGTCACATTTAATCCATTCTTTTGATGCATATTCTACACTTCTGTTGCTACCTTCTCTCTCTCTCTCTCTCTCTCTCTCTCTCTCTCTGGAATAATCAGACTATATAGTTTCTTTGGGTAACATTATCTTCATTTCCCCCCCCTCACCTCCTACCATATTCTCCTCTTTCTCTCTCTCTGAATTAAGCCTTTTAGTCTCTCTGCCTGGTCAATGTTCAATTTCCCTTCCTCCCCACCCCTGTCACATCTCTCCTGGCATATGCTCTTCCATCATCACTGCCTTCACTCTGCTCTTTATTTGTAGCTGGGATTTCTGGTTTTATGCTTTTATACTGTTCTTTGTCTTTTGTTGTTTTTGTCCCCCCCCCTTTTTTTTTATCCCTCTGGTTGGCTTGTTTGTTTGACTTGTCTGTGCATTTGCGTGCTTTTGATCCCTGTGTGTTTGTCTGTTTTCCTTTTCAGGGCTATCGCAAGGGAGGAGAGTCCCAAATACCAATATGAGTTGTAAAATAAAATAACCAAAGACACAACAAGAGAGACCAAGGGATACCATTAAAGAACACCTCCTGAATGGACAGGCTCTGGAAAGTCAGTGAGCCTCCTTTAATACAGCAATTCTCACAGGTGCAGAGTGCATAACAAGCTTTTAAAACTGACAAGAGACAGAAAGCTAGCCAAAATGATGAAACAGAAAAACTGTCCTCTGAAGAAATTCCAGGAAGAAGTCACAGCTACAGAATTCCTCATAACAGATACAAGCATCATAAGTGAGCAAGACTTTAGAACAATTATTGTAAAATTAATCACTGGGCTTGAAAAAAGCATGGAAGTCATCAGAGAAACTATTGCTACAAACCCTATGGACCTTAAAAATAGTTGTGACAAATTAAAAAATGCTATAAATGAGGTGCATAATAAAATGAAGGCCATCACTGCATGGATTGAAGAGGCAGAGAGAAGAGGTGAATTAGAAGACACAATTATGGAAAAATTATCCAGGAGCACCAAAGGAGAATTTGAGACCTGAGTGTTACAATCAAATAGAACAATATCCATATCATAAGAAATCCTGAAGAAGAGGAAAGAGAAAAGCACTGAAGGGGTACTTGAACAAATTATAGCCAAGAACTTCCCCAATCTGGGGAAGGAAACAGCCATTGAATCCAAGAGGCACACACAACTCCCCACAGACATAACTTGAATCGACCTTCAGCATGACATATAAGAGAGAAACTGGCAAAGTAAAAGGATAAAGAGAATTCTGAAAGCAGCTAGGGATCAAAGGGCCCTAACATACAAAGGGAGGTCAATCAGAGTGTAGCAGACCTATCTACTGGAACTTGGCAGGCCAGAAAGGAATGGCAGGAAATCTTCAATGTGAGGAACAGAACAATATGCAGCCAAGAATTCTTGATCCAGCAAGACTGCCATTCAGAATAGAAAGAGAGAGAAAGGTTTTCCTAAAAATTGAGAGAATTCATTACCATTAAACCAGCCCTACAAAATATCCCAGGACTCTGAGGGGAAAGTTGCAAGGAACACAATACCAGGGACGCCACTACAAGCATGAACCCTACAGAAAACACAATGACTCTAAACCCATATTTCTCAATAATAACAGTGAATATAAATGCACTAAATGCTCCAATCAAAAGACATAGGGTAGAAAAATGGGTAAAAAAAAAAAAAAAAAAGCCAGAATCCTTCTATTTACTGTCTACAAGAGACTCACCAGAAGGCACCTTCAAACTGAAAGTAAAGGGATGGAGAAATATTGATCATGCGACTGGAAGTCAAAAGAAAGCTGGAATAGCCATACCTATATTGGACAATCAGGACTTTAATGGTGGTAACAAGAGTTAAAGAAGGGCATTATATAATAATTACAGGGTCTATGTATCAGGAAGAGCTAACAATTATGACAATGTATGCACCAAATTTGAAAGCACCCAAATACCTAAAACAATCACAAACAGAAACCATCTTACTGATAAGAATGTGATAATTGCAGGGGATTTTAATACTTCACTTACAGCATGGATAAATCAACTATACAAAGAATCACTAGAGAAACAATGGACCTAAACAACACATTGGAACAGATAGATTTTGACAGATATATTCAGAAGTCCACATCCTGAGGCTGTAGAATTCACTTTCTCCTCGAGTGTACAATTCTCCAAGATAGACCACATATTGGGTCATAAAGCAGCCCTCAATAAATATAAAAGAATTGAGAGCATGCCATGCACATTTCAGATCACAATGCTATGAAACTTGAAATCAGTCACAGGAAAAAGTCGGCAAAACCTCCAAAAACATGTAGATTGAAGACCACCCTATTATAGAATGATTGAGTCAATCAGACAATTAGAGAAAAAAATTAAAAAATATATGGAAACAAATGAAAATAAAAATGCAACAATTCACACTCTTTGGGATGCAGAAAAGGCAGTCCTAAGAGGAAAGTATATTGCAATCCAGGCCTATATCAACAAAGTAGAAAAAGCACAAGTACAAAATCTAACAGTGCACCTAAAGGAACTATGAGGAGAGCAGCAAGAGCACCCCAAACCCATCAGAAGAAGAGAAACAGCAAAGATCGTGGCAGAAATAGACAATATAGAATCCAAACAAACAGTTGAACAGATCAATGAAACGAAGAGTTGGTTTTTTGAAAGAATTTTAAAAAATTGACAGGGGCGCCTGGGTGGCTCAGTCGGTTGGGCCTCTGACTTTGGCTCAGGTCAGATCTCACGCTCGTGGGTTTGAGCCCCGTGTCAGGCTCTGTGCTGACAGCTAGCTCAGAGCCTGGAGCCTGCTTCCAGTTCTGTGTCTTCTTTTCTCTCTGCCCTTCCCCTGACCATGCTCTGTCTCTCTATCAAAAATAAATAAAACATTAAAAAAATTTTTTTAATAAAAAAAAATTGACAAACCTCTAGCAAGGATTCTCAAAAAGAAAAGAGGACACCCAAATAGACAAAATCATGAATTAAAATGGATTTATTACAACCAGTCCCTCAGAAATACAAGCATTTATCAGGAAATACTATGAAAATTATATGCCAACAAACTGTACAACCTGGAAGAAATGGACAAATTCCTAAACACAGTTGGACTACCAAAATTCAAACGGGAGGAGACAGAAAACCTGAACAGACCCATAACCAATGAAGACATTGAATCAGTTATCAAAAATCTCCCAACGAATAAGAGCCCTGGGCCAGATGGCTTCCCTGGGGAATTCTACCAGACATTTATTTTTTTTTTTGTTTTTTTTTTAAATGGAAAGTTTATTTGCTCAGTACACCAAATAGGATGCAAGCACTGTCATGACAAATATACAGAATTCTGCAGATCAACATAAAACAGTAATTTAGTTTAAATGAAGGGAAACCTTTTTAAATATTATGACAACATACTCCCAAGAATCTTTCTTCAGTTAATTTAACTATACATTTCAATAAAATAAAGGGTGATGGGTTAAGTGGAAGTTAGCTTGCAAATTTTTGTTAAAAATAAAACTCCAACTCTATCAATTCATGCCAGTTAAACACTAGAACTAAAATTTCCAAATAAGTGCAAAAGGAGATGAAGGAGTTAGTTACCTTTTTTGCTTAAACAGTCCAGAGGAAAATGGTTACTACAAATACAGCAGGCAAACTGTGAAGACTGACCAGTCTAGAACATAGTGTTGTACTAAGTTTCAGTCTCAAATTGTGCTAAATGCTCATCATTAGTATGGCACATTTTGGTCCATGATATGGTTTTAATGCCAAGACAGATCCCAATTTGTTACAGAAACTCATAGATTACTGTTGCTTTTTTTGTTTTGTTTTTAAATATATATATTTTTAAAAGCCAGGAATACTTCCATATACAAAGGCAGGATTTTCCAGGAGGAGTTTACAGGAAGTAGTCTGGGGTGCGCCGGGTGACATGAGGCTCTCCACGACGAGGTGCTGGGTCAAACTGAAGGAAGGAGTACTTTAAAGTGTCATCTAATTCCATGATAGCAGCCTGGTTCCCACAACAGTAGCAGTAGTTGGGCGCGCTGAAAATGGTGACCACATTCCGATCATGACACCAATTGTATCCCTCCATTACAAGTTGGTGAGCTCGAGAAACCAGTGTGAGGCCGTTGGCATGATTAAATGTTTCAGAAATGTCGTGTCCAAATGTGTAGCCAGCACCACGCGGTGAAATACCCCACCCACCACGATCATCTGGATCTGACCACAACAGATCACACATTGGGCCCTCATGTGGAACTTCTTGTAAACGATCCAACGCTCTTATATGATCCAGTATATCTATGGATGGAGAGAGGCCACCGTGAAGGCAGAATATCTGTCCATCTACTAATGCTGTAAGTGGAAGATAATCAAACAGATCTGTAAAATACTTCCAAACATTGGCATTTCCATACTTCCGTAGACATTCATCATAAAAGCCATACACTTGGGTAATTTGTCGGCTTTCCTGGTTTCCTCTCAATATTGTAATGCGCTCTGGATAACGTACCCTTAATGTCACAAGAAGAGTCACAGTCTCCACTGAGTAATAGCCTCTGTCTACATAGTCGCCCATGAATAGTTTGTATCTGGTGATTTCCCACCAATTCTAAAGAGTTCCATAAGATCATGGAATTGACCATGTACATCTCCACACACGGTAACAGGACAACGGACCTCTTGTACATTTGATTCTTTTGTTAAAATTTCCTTAGCCTTTTCACACAGCATCTGCACTTGGTTCTTGTTAAGCTGTTTACACTCGTTCAACTGTTCTACCCACTGGTCCAGCTCCTTGGTGAATGCCTTGTCGTCCATGGTGGCTCGATCCCCTTCCCTGCTGCCTCCCTCCCCCCTCCCCGCCCCTACCCACCCCTACCCCGGGCGCCACTCCCCTCTTGCGCTGCTGCAGACACTGCTGCCAGCTCCCAGCGGGAGAGGAGGGAGCCGGGGAGGGCGGCTGAGGGTCCCTCACCCCGCCCAAGGCCAACAGGCGGCTTCAGGCGCCGGACCTCGAGGAGACCCTCGCCCGCCCGGCTGCGCGCTCTGGGAGTCGGTGAAAGGTGCGAGAAGGTTGGGGGAGGAATGAGGCGCGAGTCTGCCTCGCAACACCCGCTGGAGGCTGGCCACCCGCTGCTTCCTCCGCCTCCCGCCCGCCGGTTTCTCCCGGCTCTTTCGCCCCCTCTCTTGCTCTTTCTCTCTCTACTAGACATTTAAAGCAGAGTTAAAACCCTTCTTCTCAAGCTATTCCAAAGAACAGAAATAGAAGGAAAATGTCCAAACTCATTCTACAAAGCCAGCATCACTTTGATTCCCAAACCAGACAGAGACTCAGCAAATAAAAAAAAAAAAAAAAAGAGAATGACAGGCCAATATCCTTAATGAATACAGATGCAAAAATACTCAACAAGATGTTCAACAGCACATAAAAATAATTATCCACCATGACCACCTAGGATTCATTCCTGGGTTACAGGGCTGGTTTAATATTTGCAAATCAATGTGATACATCATATTAACAAGAAAAAAATAAAAATCATATGTTACTGTCGATAGATGCAGAAAAAGCATCCATTCTTAATAAAAATCCTCGTGAAAGTCAGGATAGAAGAAACTTACTTAATCATCATAAAAGCCATATATGAGAAGCACACAATTAATATCCTCAATGGGAAAAAACTGAGAGCTTTCCCTTGGATATCAGGAACATGACAGGGATGTTCCTCTCACCACTATTGTTTAACATAGTGCTGGAAGTCCTAGCATCAGCAATCAGACAACAAAAGGAAATGAAAGGCATCAGAACTGGTAAAGATGAAGTCAAACTTTCACTTTTCGCAGATGACATGATACTCTACATGGAAAACCTGACTGACTCCACCAGAAGCCTAATAGAACTAATCCATGAATTCAGCAAAGTCACAGGGTACACAATCAATGTACCAAAATTGGTCACATTTTTATACACCAACAATGAAGCAACAGAAAGAGAAAAAAAAGCTGATTCCATTCACAATTGCACGAAAAACCATAAAATACCTAGGAATAAACCTAACCAAAGACGTAAAATACCTATACGATGAAAACTATAGGAAACTTAAGAAATTAAACACACAGAGAAATGGAAAAACATTCCATGCTCATGGATCAGAAGAATAGACATTGTGAAAATGTCATTATTACCCAGACACCTTCAATGCAATTCCCATCTAAATTGCACCAGCTTGCTTCTCAAAGCTAGTACAAACTATCCTAAAATTTGTATGGAACCAAAAAAGACCCTGAATAACTAAAGTAATGTTGAGAAAGCAAACCAAAATGGGAGGCATCATAATCCCAGACTTTAGCCTCTACTACAAAGCTGTCATCATCAAGACAGTATGGTATTGGCACAAAAACAGACACATAGACCAATGGAATTGAATAGAGAACCCAGAATTGGACCCACGACTGTATGGCCAATTAATCTTTGACAAAGCCGGAAAGAGCATCCAATGGAAAAATAGACAGCCTCTTTAACAGGTGGTACTGGGAAAACTGGGCAGCAACATGCAGAAGAATGAAACTAGACCACTTTCTTACACCATTCACAAAACTAAACTCAAAATGAAGGACCTGAATGTGAGGAAACCATGAAAAGCCTAGAGGAGAAAGCAGGAAACAGCCTCCTTGACCTCGACTGCACCAATTTCCTACTTGACATGTCCCCCAAGGCAAGGGAATCAAGAACCAAAATAAAATATTGGGACCTCGTCAAGATAAAAAGCTTCTGCACTGCAAAGGAAAAAAATCAAACAAAGAGGCAACTGACAGAATGGGAAAAGATAGTTACAAATGCATATCAGATAAAGGGCTAGTATCCAAAATCTATAAAGAACTCACCAAACTCCATACCTGATAAACAAATAATCCAGTGAATAAATGGGCAGAAGGCATGAATAGACACTTCTTCAAAGAGGACATCCAGATGGGTACCAGACACACGAAACACGTGGTGTCACTCATCATCAAGGAAATACAAATCAAAATCACACTGAGATACCACCTCACACTGGTCATAGTGGCTAAAATGAACAAATCAAGAGACTATAGATGCTGGCGAGGATGTGGAGAAATGGGCACCCTCCTACACTGCTAGTGGGAATGTAAACTGGTACACCTGCTTTGGAAAATAGTGTGGAGGTTCCTCAAAAAACTATCAGTAGAACTCCCCTATGACCCAGCAATAGCACTGCTGGGAATCTACCCAAGGGATATAGAAGTGCTGATGCACAGGGCACATGTACCCCAATGTTCATAGCAGCACTTTCAACAATAACCAAGTCATGGAAAGAGCCTAAATGTCCATCAACTAATGAATGGATCAAGAAGATGTGGCTTATATATACCATGGAATACTACCTGGCAACGAGAAAAATGGAATCTGGTCATTTGTTCCAAAGTGGATGGACCTCGAGGGTGTCATGCTAAGCGAAATAAGTCGGGCAGAGAAGGACAGATACCATATGTTTTCATTCATAGGTCTAGCAGGAGAAACCTAACAGAGGACCATGGGGAAGGCAAAGGGGGAAGAAGAGTTATGGAGAGGGAAGGAGGCAAATCATGAGAGGCTCTTGAATACTAAAAACAAACAGGGCTGAAGGGGCAGGGGGAAAACGGGGGCTGGTCATGGAGGAGGGCACTTGTGGGGAAGAGCACTGTCTGTTATATGGAAACCGACTCGACAGTAAAGTATAAGTAAAAAAAAGAAAAAGACTAGATCAGAATAAATGATACAGAAACACACACCCACACACAGTAGAACAGACCAATGAAACCAAGAGCTGGTTTTCAAAACAGTTAGTCAGGCTAAGAGAATATCAATTTGATTTATTCCAAAGAAAAAGGGAAGGATCAAAATAAATAAATTCACAAATGAGTGAGGAGAGATTACAACCAACACCATGAAAAAACAAACAATTATAATAAAATATTATGAAAAATATTAAGCTAACGAGTGGGCAATCTGGAAGGATTGGTAAATTCCTAGAAACATATAAACTACCAAAACTGAAATAGGAAGAAATAGAAAACTTGAGTAGACCAATAAACAATAAAAAAATTAAATCAGTAATCAAAAATCCTCCAACAAATAAAATCCAGGACCAGCTGGCTTCCCAGGTGAATTTTACCAACCATTTAAAAAAGAGTTACTACCTATTCTCAAATTGTTTCAAGAAATAGAAATGTAAGAAATACTTCCAAACTCAATGAGGTCAGAATTACCATGATTCTAAAACCAGATAAAACCCCACTAAAAAAGTGAACCATAGGCCAATATCCCTAATGAACATGGATGCAAAAATTCTCAACAAAATATTAGCAAATTGAATACAACAATACATTATGAGCATCATTCTCCACGATAAAGTGCAATTTATTCCTGAGTTGCAAAGTGGTTCAAAATTCACAGATCAATCAACATGGTATACTACCTTAATAAAAGAAAGGATGAGAACCATAGGATCCTGTCAATAGATGCAGAAAAAAACATTGGACAAAATACAGTATCCTTTCTTAATAAAAACGCTCAAGAATGTCAGGATAGAAGGAACATACCTAAATATCATAAAAGCCATATATGAAAAGCCCAAAGCTGATATCACCCTTGAGGAGGGAAAAACTCAGAGCTTTTTCCTTGAGATCAGGAACATGACAGGGATGTCCACTCTCACCACTGTTGTTTAACATAGTGTTTGAATTGTAGCATCAGCAATCAGCAAAATGAAATAAAATGCCTAAAAATTGGCGACGAAGAGAAATTATCACTTTTTGCAAATGACATGATACTCTACATAGGAAATCCAAAAGACTCCAACAAGACTTCTAGGACAGATATGGGAATTCAGCAAAGTTGCAGGGTATAAAATCAATGTACAGAAATTGGTTGCATATCTATACACCAATAATGAAGTGACAGAAATAGAAATCAAGAAACTTATCCCATTTACAATTGCACCAAGAATCATAAAATACCTAGGAATAAACCTAACCAAAGATGAAAAAGATCTGTATGCTGAAAACTATAGAAAACTTACGAAGAAAATTGAAGACACAAAGAAATGGAAAAATATTCCATGCTCATAGATATGAGGAATAAATCTTGTTGAAATGTCAATACTACCCAAAGCAATCTACACATTCAGTGAAATCGCAATCAAAATTGCACCAGCATTCTTCTCAAAGCTAGAACAAACAGTTCTAAAATTTGTATGGAACCACAAAAGACCCCAAATAGCTAAAGTAATACTGAAAAAACTAAAGTAGGAGGCATCACAATCCCAGATTTAGCTTCTACTACAAAGCTGTCATCATCAAGACAGTATAGTATTGGCACAAAAACAGACATATAGACCAATGGAATTGAATAGAGAACCCAGAATTGGACCCACAAAGATATGACCAACTAATGTTTAACAAAACAGTAAAGAGTATTCAATGGAAAAAAGAGACTCTCTTTAGCAAATGGTGTGAGGAGACCTCAACAGCAATATACAGAAAAAATAAAAATGAACTCTTACACCAAACACAAAAGTAAACTCAAAATAGATGAAAGACCTAAATGTGAGACAGGAAACCATCAAAACCCTAGAGGAGAGAGAAGGCAACAACCTCTTTAACCTCAGCCACAGAAATTTCTTGCTTGACACATCTCCAAAGGCAAGGTAGTTAAAAGCAAAAATGAACAATTGGGACCTCATCAAGATAAAAAACCTTCTGCACTGCAAAGGAAACAATCAACAAAACCAAAAGGCACTCAAGGGAATGGGAAAAGATATTTGCAAATGACCTATCTGGTAAAGGGTTAATATACAAAATCTATAAAGAACTTATCAAACTGAACCCTTGAAAAACAAATAATCCAATGAATGGGCAGAAGATTTGAATAGACACTTTTCCAAAGATGACATCCAGATGGCCAACAGACACATGAAAAGATGCTCAACGTCACTCATCATTAGGGAAATATAAATCAAAACCCCATTAAGATACCACCCCACACCCATCAGAGTGGCTAAAATGAACAACTCAGGTAACAACAAATGCTGACAAGGATGTGGAGAAACAGGAACCCTCTTGTACTGTTAGTGGGAATGCAAATTGGTGCAGCTGATCTGGAAAACAGTGTGGAGATTTCTTAAAAAATTAAAAATAGAACTACCCTATGACCCAGCAATAACACTACTAGAAATTTATCCAAATGATACAAGAGTGCTGATTCATAGGGGCACATGTACCCCAATGTTTATAGCAGCACTTTCAACAACAGCCAAATAATGGAAAGAGCATAAATGCCCATCAACCTATGAATGGATAAAGAAGATGTGGTTTATATATACAATGGAATATAACTTGGCACTGAGAAATAATGAAATCCTGCCAATTACAGCAACATGGATAGAACTGGAAGGTACTATGCTGAGTGAAATAAGTCAGTCAGAGAAGGACAGATATCATATTTTCACTCATATGTAGATCTTAAAAAACTAAACAGAGACCATGAGGGAAGGGAAGGGGAAAAAATAGTTACAAACAGGAAGGTGGGGGGTAAACCACTAGAGACTCTTAAATATAGAGAACAAACTGAAGGTGGGTGGGGTGGTGGAGGAGAGGGGGAAATGGGTGATGGGCTTTGAGGAGGCCACTTGTTGGGATGAACACTGGGTACTGTACATAAGAAATGAACAAGAATCAACCCCAAAACCTAAGAGCACACTTTACACACTGTATGTTAACCACTTTGACAATAAATTAGATTTAAAAAAAATAAAGTAGGGAAAGAGAGAACATATTTTTAACACTATAAAGGCCATATACTAAAGACCCACAACTAGTATCACCCTCAGTGGGGAGAAACTGAGAGCTTTTCCTCTAGGGTCAGGAACAAGACCGGGATGACCACTCTCATCACTGTTAACATAGTACTGGAAGCCCCAGCCTCAGCACTCAGACAACAAGAAGAATCGAAAAGGCATCCAGATATAAAAGATCTGTGTGATGAAAACTATAGAAGACTTATTAAGGAAATTGAAGACGACACAAATAAATGGAAAAACATTCCATGCTCATAGATCAGAAGAATAAACATTGTTAAGATGTCATTATTACCCAAAGCATTCTACACGTTCAATGCAATCCCAATCAAAATTGCACCCACATTCTTCTCAAAGCTGAACAAACAATCCTAAAATTTGTATGGAACCACAAAAGACCCCGAATAGCCAAAGTAATACTGAAGAAGAAAACCAAAATGGGAGGCATGACAGCCTCTGTTACAAAGCTGTCATCATCAAGACAGTATGGTATTGGCACAAAAATAGACACATAGACCAATGGAATAAAATAGAGAATCCAAAATTGGACCCTCAAATTTATGGCTAATTAACCTTTGACAAAGCAGGAAAGAAAATCCAATGGGAAAATGATGCCTTTTTTAACAGATGGTACTGGAAGAACTGGACAGCAACATGCAGAAGAATGAAACTAGACCACTTTCTTACACCATACTCAAAAATAAGCTCCAAATGGATGAAGGACCTGAATGTGACACAGGAAACCATCAAAACCCTAGAGGAGAAAGCAGGAAACAATCTCCTTGACATCAACCACAGCAATTTCATCCTGGACACATCCCCAAAGGCAAGGGAATGAAGAGCAAAAATGAACTCTTGGGACCTCATCAAGATAAAAACCTTCTGCACTGCAAAGGAAAAATATCAAGAAAACTAAAAGGCAACTAATGGAATGGGAAAAGATAGTTGCAAATGCATATCGGATAAAGCGCTAGTATCCAAAATCTACAAGGAATTCACCAAATTCCACACCTGAAAAACAAATAATCCAGTGAAGAAATGGGCAGAAGACATGAATAGTCACTTCTTCAAAGAGGACATCCAGATGACCAAGAGACACATGAAATGATGCTCAGCATTACTTATCATCAAGGAAATACAAATCAAAACCACACTGAGATACCAACCTCACACCGGTCAGAGTGGCTAAAATGAATAAATCAAAAGACTATAGAGGCTGGCAAAGATGTGGATAAACAGGCACCCTCCAACACTGTTGGTGGGAACATAAAGTGGTGTAGCCACTCTGGAAAACAGTGTGGAGGTTCCTCAAAAAATTAACAATAGAACTCCCCTATGACCCAGCAGTAGCACTGCTAGGGATTTACCCAAGGGATACAGAAGTGCTGATGCATAGGGCACAGATACCCCAATGTTCATAGCAGCACTTTAAACAACAGCCAAATCATGGAATGAGCCTAAATGTCCATCAACTAATGAATGGATCAAGAAGATGTGGTTTCTATGTACAGTGGAATACTAAATGGCAATGAGAAGAAATGAAATTTGGTCATTTGTAGCAATGTGGATGGACCTTGAGGGTGTCATGCTATGTGACATAAGTCACAGAGAGAAGGGCAGATACCATATGTTTTCACTCTGAAGTGTAACAGGAGAAACTTAACAGAGGACTATGGGGGAGAGGACGAGGGTAAAATAGTTGGGGGGAGGGAGGTTAACCATGAGAGACTCTTGAATACTGAGAACAAACTGAGGACTGATGGGGGAGTTGGAGAGGAGAAGGGCGGTGAGGGACATGGAGGAAGGCACATATATATATATATATGACTAGCAAATCCATAAGGGGACATTAGGAAAAAAATCAGAAAAAGGAAATTCATATCAATTGAAGAAAATTCTCTCTAAAAAGTAAGCACAAATCAAGAGAGAGGGAGAGAAAGTGAGGGAGAAAACTTCACACTGAATTAAATTATATCCAAATATATATTAAAAGCCACTTTGAATCAGAAATTCAAAAACTAAGAAGGGAATGGATTTTAAAATTTAGAGGGGAAAAAAGAAAAGCATGAGTAAACCTAAAGTAGAAGAAAATATATTTATCTCAGAACTAAAATGTTAAAAGATGGTCAAGAGAAAATATACTGAAAGGAAAATGTAATTGTGCCCATCAGAAAGCAGAAGCATGAAAGGTGTCTGGGTAGCTCAGTGGGTTAAGCATCCAACTTCAGCCAGGTCATGATCTCCTGGTTCATGGGTTTGAGCCACATGTCAGGCTCTGTGCTCACAGCTCAGATCTGGTTCCTGCTTCAGATTCTGTGTCTCCCTCTCTCTCTGCTCCTCCCCTACTCATGCTCTGACTCTCTCTCTCACTCAAAAATAAATACACATTTAAAAAAAAAAAAGGAGGGGCACCTGGGTGGTTCAGTCAGTTAAGCCTCCGACTTCGACTTAGGTCAGATCTCACGTTAGTGAGTTCGAGCCCCGCGTCGGGCTCTGTGCTGAGGGCTAGCTCAGAGCCTGGAGCCTGCTTCCTGTTCTGTGTCTCCTTCTCTCTCTGCCCCTCCCCCTCTCATGCTCTGTCTCTCTCTGTATCAAAAATAAATTTAAAAAAAAAACATTAAAAAAAAAGGAAGCAGGAAAATGAGCAGAGTTGTGTATGATATAGTTTGTAGACACCGAAATGTGTCAGTAACATTTTTTATTCAATGTATAAACCTAATCCAATTAAGAAAATTTCAAAGAATTTCACTGGTAATTAGTATTTAAATAAAGAAAGGGAAAATATGTTTACATGGGTTTTTAAAAATTTTATTAGTGTAGATCTGTGTGGCATTATTAATTCAAATTTGGAGCTCTTAATTGTAATATAGTTTATATTTTGTAGGTTTAATGCACTATAAAGCCATTAAGAGCCTAACACAATCTCACACTTTACTTCAAAAGACTCATATAAAACTATTAGGAATGAATTATTCTTATGTGCCATTTTACCTTCGTTTTATCCTAAGTTTATATTGACTGTAATTTTGAAGATTTGAGGTCTTCATGAGAAATCACTGCAGTTACTAATAGAAAATGCAATGAAATAATCTGGCATTTTCCAGTGGATCAAATGTGTTTAAAAGTTTTTAAGGCATGGTTAGTAAAAGCCATATACATCTTTGTTTTACATCTATAACAATGTTAGGTAGATAATATTCTTCCTGAATACCTTCATTTTGAGAATTAAATGAAAGAGAAAAAAATATTTACACTCAAGATATTTCCATGTATTTCAACAGCTGACGTGAAAGTGCCTTTAGACAAAACCCAGGAGAAGTGTCTTCATTGAATACAGTTATGTCTGGGTTTAAAGCAAGATAATATATGAATCAGGACAAGTTTGATGGTGAACTTACTATCTTACCCAACAAGGAAGTTGAGCCAAAATCTGAAAGGATATTCTCCGAAATATTTGACACCATCCAGCAAAAGGCCCTTTTGTAATGTCAAGATAAACACACACACACACACACACACACACACACACACACAGACATAAGGGATGTCATATCTAAGGGATCTTATCATAATGGGGCTTCCCACAAGCACTGTAATACCTAACATTTTTCTGTGGGCAAAATCAGGCTACAATAGACATTGTGGTCAGCTTTAGAGAGGGATGCAGAGTGGGAGAACAGGAAGAACAGTCCTTCAGGTTGTGCCTTTGGAAACCTTGAGAGCCATAAGACTGATTTTGTGACTTTTAGGCTCAGCCTAGCAGACACTTAATATCTGGAATCACTAGTCAGATTCCTGGGCCCAACAGTAGAGTAAATCCCTTAATATACATAACTTTGGCTGTTTGTTTTCTGTGATTCACCATCCCCTAGAGATAGCATTATATCTGAAATTCTCAGGTACAGGTATTTTATACCATTTAGGGTTGTACCATGAGGTTCTGGCTTCGCTACTAGCAAACAAATTGACTATTCTCCAGTCCTTACATGAACAACATTCCATAGGGTGTTTCTAATAGGATTTGAAAACAAAGCTTATTTTCACAACCTGGAACAAAACAATTTGATTGAATTAAATTGTGATGACAAAAATCAATAAAACTCATCAATCCAAATCAATCAGTTCTAATAAACAGACTGAATCTGATTAAAGAAAGAAATGCAAAAGCAATTAAAATTATAGCAATTTTTTAACCTCTCTTCTGCTGATTTCAGTGTAAGTTTCAAAACCCACAAGGGATCCTATGGCAAAAAGCCAAGATGGGTTGAGTGGATCTTTCATAGCAATGACGTTTAATTGTTTCTATAGTTGTTAAAAGAACGTTACTATCTTTCACTAGCAGCTATGACAACTATGTGCAGAGACTATATTAAATAGAAAAATCCCTGGGGTGCCCAAGTGGCTCAGTCAGTTTAAGCATCTGACTCCAGCCCAGGTCATGATCTTGTGGTTTGTGAGTTTGTGCTGACAGCTCAAAACTGGAGCCTGCTTCAGATTCTGTATCTCCCTCTCTCTCTGCCTCTCCCTCACTCGTGTCTGTCTGTCTGTCTGTCTGTCTCTCTCTCTCTCTCCTTTAAAAATAAACAAAAACTCCAAATTATAACTATATAGGACACCTTCCTTTTTTATTGGAACCTCAATCAGTCTTCAAAGTAATTAATGTGAACCCATCTTGTTACAACAGCTTGACTACCTAAACAGCTCTTTATTAATTAATTGTAAGAGAGAGATCTAACACGGACTGAGACATTTTGGGTGTACACATGAAACCATTATCTAAGCTCCACAAGTTGCACATATGTTCCATTTTGGAGGAAAAGTAATAAAAAGCCTTCAAATTGTAAGACCCTCCTCAGGTCAAGCTGACTCTAATGAAAAATTACCAACCATTGTTTCACTTTCCAGCCCTTCTGCTTGAACAATCAAGGGTTGGGAAGTTGAGCTCTGGGAGTCCTAAGATGTAACCCATAAATTATTATTTAAAGGTTAACTTGTTTTCCAAGATACTGTTGCTAGACCCACCTTTTAACTGCAATGTTCTCCCTTCTGGGCACCTGCTTCGCCTCCCCTTTGGACCTGTGATTCATCACTTCAAATTTCTCCTAAGACAAAGAACTCTAAAATTGATAGGTCTCTACCAAATCTTACCTTTGTGTGTCAAAATATGAATTACCGCTATAAAATGCTGTAAACTATGATTGGTTAACTAAATGATGACTTATTTTGTCTTGCCAAAGCCCTTAAAAACCCTGATCTACTCAGCGGGACTCTCTCCTGAAGACTTGCCAACACTTGGGAGGGGCCATTCAGCCGAACTAAAATAAACCCATACACCATCTCCATTTGTGTCTGTGGGTTTCACTCTCAGTGACTCGCTTCAGGAGGGAAAGGTCTAACAAAATGTACATGTCATTGGAAATAACTACCATTCTTTCTACTGTTGGGTTTTCAGAAGATGACAAAGGACTTCTGTCAGAAGGTTTTAGTTGGTATGGTCAGTGTGTGGCAGGTCCATGAGATGATGTGCATAAACTGAAGCAATCCAAACTGTTATTAATGTTGAAACCAATATTCATTACAACCCATCTTACTAGATTTGACTATGCATATAAATCTGTAGGGAAGCAAAAAATTTTTCTTGTCGAAAACTGACCTTTTTATCTGAACTGACATTTGTCAACTTCCAACTATACCTTGTCATTCCAACGGTCATCCAAAGGTGGGATGAAAATTGACAAGAGAAAAAAGACCTGTGCCTCACATCTCTGAAAGGCACATGGAAGGACTTTACTGAGAGCCTAGCCAGACCCAAGACATCAGGTGGGTAGAAGAAATTGAGCACAGATCCATCCACAGCCTAACCTGCACATGGCAGATGGTGCCCTAGCAAACTGTCCCAGTCAGTAACTCCCTCCACGTCCTAGCTCCTGTCTGACTCCCACTTGTCCTTTCCTGCTGCCCATTCCTCCTGGGACACAAGCCATTCTCTACTCAGAGAAGGCTGTGGCTAAAAGAAAGCTTGATCCAGCTGCTTTTCCAAACAGCAATGGGGACATTAAGCTGAGTCTGAGATAGGGCGTAGTTCCAGGAGAACCTCTCCTCCAGAGCTAAGGTTAGTGAGACCATTTCCTTACCAATTTCTCAGTTCCCAACTTTAAAACATTTAAGCTTCTCACATTACTATAAGATTGAAGAAAACAAACATGAACCAAAGCCATGTCTTTCAAGGAGAAGTCCGAAAACTAAAATGAAATTTCTTAGCAAGGAAGAAAAAGAATCTGGAAGGGAAAGTTAGACAAATAAGAGCCAAAAGAAAAATGTAAAAGGCCAAGTAATTTTTTGTCCTGCTGCCAGTGAGAGACTCCCGACAGAGGGAAGAGAATACACACACATGGATGGTCTGCTCTGTAGCTGAATGGCTCGCTCTATATGACTTCCTTTAATGCTCTCTACCAGTCAGTCACTAATGGCTCTCCTAAGAACACAAAATCACAGGCTTGAACAAAATCATGCAACTGCAGTATATTGGTTCCACTAAAATACGTCTTTCTTTTATTTTGTACATTCTTAGGTCTCATTTAACTTGGTGCAGAATATTAGCCATTTAATAGATGTAGGACTCATATTAATACCTGAGATGATAAACTGTCAATACTACCATACTCTTACCCCTTGGCTCCAAATGGAAACTGTCACAAAGGACTGTAAGTTAAAGGACATAATATTTTGTTCCATGTCTGCCCATCATAATCTCTAAGAGTGGAAAAACAAAAAATCAGATAATACAAATTTTTTACAAAATGTGGAAGAACAAGTAATTTTTTCCCTTTTGTAGGAGTGTAATATCCTATGGTCTATTTGGAGAGTAACTTAGGAAGACTTAGAGAATTAAAGTATGCATATGCCTAAAGTAACCATATAGCTTGTCAAAAGTGAAACACTTCTCAGAGGGAAAGGTAAATATAATACAAAATGATAGTTGTTATGAACAGTGTTTGTATCTCCACCAAATTCGTACGTTGAAGCCTTAACACACTTGCTTGTATTGGACATGGAGCCTCTGAGAATGCAATTACAGTGAAATGAGATCAGAAAGATGGTGCCCTGATCATGATAGGATTAGTGTCCATATAGACGAGACACAGAGAGCTCTTTCATTTTCTGTACATGTACATTGAGTGCACGAGAGCACACAGAGAGAAGACAGACATCTGTTACCCAAAGGGAGAGCATTCACTGGACACCAATGTTGCCAGCACCTTGATCTTAGACTTCCAATCTCTAGAATTATAAGAAAATAAATTTCTCTTGTTTAAGCCACTCAATTTAGGCTATTTTTTATGGCAGCCTGAGCAGACTAAGCCAAGAGTGAAAAATAGGAGTGAACATAACTGTTCTACATATATCCACACAAACATAATCATGGCCCTGGGTATTATTTCTGTTAATTTCTTGCTCTAGTGTGTTAGGAGACATGTGATTGATCATTCTTTGCAGGATTGTTTGGGGTAAGGTGTCATAAATTCTAACTTAAGTTTACATTTAGAAATATCAATAGATGTGAAAAACAAAATGAGCAAAAAAAGAAACATACTGATCATTTATATAAATTAGAAAACATATGGCCAAAGGAATAGAGAGGGGGCGGCAAGATGGCGGAGAAGTAGGGCACACTGTTACCTCTGCATGCCTGCAAGCATCAAACTGAGAATAATTAAAAGGCACAATATTCTGATCTCCAAGAACGGAGGTGCGCGCACAGACCACTTATTGATAACAGCCTCATGGATGCCTGAGTGCGAACTGGGACTGGAGACTGTGGGGGAGGGAGCGCTGGCTCAAAGCGGAGCCAGGAAGGAGAGTGCCCAGAAACTTGGGGCCAGCCGCAAAGAGCTGTGTGTCAGAGGTGTACAGCACTGTGCAGGGCTGCACGTGTGTGTGAGACAGCCATGCAGTGGGGCACAGAACCGCGGAGAGCCGGGCACGGACAGGCTGTGCAGGACGCTGCGTGGGATGGCCTCGCAGGTGCAGAGCAGACGGGAAGAGAAGGTGAGGCTGAAACGCTCATAGTGTGATCAATGGAGAGGGGAGATCTCAGCCCTTGGCGGAGAGACAAACTTTCATGTGTAGCTGTTGGGTGTGGGGAGAGAAATCCATCCCACTCAGCGGGTTTGTTCTCCCGTGGGCCGGGCAGCTCTCAGACTTGACGTGGAGCCAGGGAAGGGACGGCTCCACAATTCCCATGCGCAATCCCAGCCAGAAAGCCACCCTTCTGATAGAGATCATTTTAACGGTGGTGGAAGAATTAAAGTGTGTGGACTAGGATATAGAAAGGGGAATGTAGAAAATCAAAGCAATTTAACCTGCCCGTGGCCCGGGAGCTTGGACTCAAGAGAGCGGCTGGCAACACATGGTCTGAGGGGGGCCTGCGTCGCCACCATTCTTCTGCCGCATCCACTAGGGCGGGCCTCAGAGAGCAGCCCCTGAGACCTGACCTACCTACATGGAATCACACGCATCCTCACTGCTGAGCTGGCTTCTTCCTTGCTTGCTATTTTTACTTTTGTTTCATTTTTTTCTTTTCTTACTAGTTTTATTTTTTAATCTTTATAATTTTATGCCTTGTTTTCTCTTTTCTATTTTCCTATTTCCTCCTTTTCTCCCTTTTCCCCCTGGAATCTGGGAAAGACCAACATTTATGCATTGCTGTGATTAGATCAACTCTTACCATCCAGATATTTTTTCCCTTAACTCATTCTTATCTCTCCTCTCCACAGGTTTTCTGCTCTAAGACTGTCCTTTATCATTGGCTGTCTCTGTACCCCTGGCCTTTTTTTCCCCTCCTTTCCTGTCCTCTGTTTTATTTCCCGCTCCTTTTTTTCCTTTCCCATTTGGTTTGCTTGTTTACCAGATCTGTCAGTGTGTTTGTGTGCTTGTGTTCCCTGTGTGCTTGTCTGTTTTTGTTTTCAGGGCTCACTCAAGAAACAAGCCAAAGAAACTTTCCACATAGTGGAAAGTCCCCAATATCACTGACTAAGGAAATATCTTAATTACAGGCTCAACAAGAGAAACCAAAAGACACCATTAAAAGAACATATCCTAAAATGACAGGCCCTGGACAAAAAGCCTCCTTTAATAGAGCAATACTAACAGGCTCACAGTGCAGAAAGAGCTTTTAAAACTGATATGAGACAGAAAACTAGCCAAAATGACAAAATGAAAGAACTCTCCTCTAAAATTCCAGGAAGAAATCACAGTGACAGAACTACCCAAAAACAGACACAGACAACATAACTGAACAAGAATTTAGAACAATTGTCATAAAACTAATTGCTGGGCTTGAGAAAAGCATACAAGCCTCAGAGAAGATATTGATACAAAGACTAGGAACCTTCAAAATACCTGTGACAAGTTAAAAAAGGCTATAAATGAGGTGAATAATAAAAGGGAGACTGCCAATGGATGGGTTGAAGAAGCAGAGAGGAGAACAGGTGAATTAGAAGACACAGTTATAGCAAAAGAGGAAGCCGAGAAAAAGTGAGAGAAATTGATACAGGAGCAAGAAAGGAGAATTCGAGACATGAGTGATACAATCAAATGGAACAATATCCGTATCAAAGGAGCTCCTGAAGAGGAAGAAGGAGAAAAAGGTCATGAAGAGGTGCTGGATCAAATTATACACAAAAATTTCTCCAATCTGGGGAAAGAGAAAGACATTGAAATTCAAGAGGCATATCAAACTCCCGTAAGAGGTAACCTAAACCAAATTTCGGCATGACATATCATAGTGAAACTGGCAAAATATCAGGATAAAGAGAGGATTCTGTAAGCTGCTAGGTATAAAAGGCCCTAACACAAAGGAAAACCTATCAGGGTAGTTACAGACCTATCTACTGAAACTTGGCAGGCCAGAAAGGAATGGCAGGAAATCGTCAATGTGATGAACAGGAAAAATATGCAACCAAGAATTCTTTATACAGCGAGCCTGTCATTCAAAATAGGAGAGATAAAGATGTTCCCAAATAAACAAAAATTAAGAGAATTCATCACCACCAAACCAGCCCAACAAGAAATCCTACATAGGACTCTATGAGAGAAAGGTAGCAAGGAATATAAGACGCCAGAGACACCAATATGAACATGAGCTCTACAGAGAACACAATTAATCTAAACACATATTTTTCAGTAATAACACTGAATGTAAATGGACTGAATGCTCCAATCAAACGACACAGTGTGGCAGAATGGATCAAACACCAAAATCCATCTATTTGCTGTCTACAAGAGACTCACCTTAGACCTGAAGACACTTTCAGATTGAAAGTAATGGGATGGAGAAATATCTACCATGCAACTGGACGCCAAAAGAAAGCTGGAGTAGCCATACTTATATTGGATAAACTGAACTTTAAAGTAAAGGGAGAAATAAAAGATGAAGAAGGACATTATATAATAATTACAGGGTCTCTCCATCAGGAAGAGCTATCAATTATAAACATCTATGCACTGAATTAGGGAGCAACGAAATACATAAAACAACTAATCAGAAACAGAAACAATCTTATTGAGAAGAATGTGCTAATTGCAGGGGACTTTAATACTCCACTTACAACAATGGATAGGTCAACCAGACAGAAAATCACTAAAGAAACAATGGCCCTAAACGACACACTGGAAGAGATGAAATTAATAGATATATTTAGAACTTTGCATCCTGAAGTGAGGGAATTCACTTTCTTCTCGAGTACACATGGCACATTCTCCAAGACTAATCTCATACTGGGTAATAAAACAGCCCTCCTTAAATATAAAAGAATTGAGATCATACCATGCACACTTTCAGATCACAATGCTATGAAACTTGAAATCAACCACAGGAAGAAGTCTGGAAAACCTCCAAAAATGTGGAGGTTAAAAACGACCCTACTGAAGAATGACTGGGCAAACCAGGCAATTAGAGAGGAAATTAAAAAATATATGGAAACAAATGGAAACTAAAATACAACAATCCAAACTCTCTGGGTCGCAGCAAAGGCAGTCCTAAGAGGAAAGTTTTATTGCAATCAAGGCCTATTTCAACAAACTAGAAAAAGCACAAACTCAAAAGATAATAGAGCACCTAAGGAAACTAGAAAGGGAGCACTAAGAGCACCCCAAACTCAGCAGAAGAAGCGAAATAATAAATGTCAGGGCAGAAATAAACAATATAGAATCCAAAAAAGCAGTTGAACAAATCAATGATATCAAGAGTTGGTTTTTTTGAAAAAATAAACAAAATTGATAAACCTCTAGCAAGCCTCCTCAGAAAGAAAAGAGAGAACACCCAAATATACAAAATCATGAATGAAAATGGATCTATTACAACTGATCCCTCAGAAATACAAGCAATCATCAGAGATTACTATGAATACTTATATGCCAATAAACTGGACAGCCTAGAAGAAATGAACATATTCCTAAACACATGCAGTACCAAAATTCAAATGAGAAGAGATAGAAAATCTGAACAGACCCATAACCATTGAAGAAATTGAATCAGTTATCAAAAATCTCCCAACGAATAAAAGCCCAGGGCCATATGGATTCTCAGGGGACTTCTACCATGAATTTAATGCAGAGTTAACACTCATCCTTCTCAAGTTTTTCCAAAAAATAGAAATGGAAGGAGACTTCTGGACTCCTTCTATGAAGCAACTATCACCTTGATTCCTAAACCAGACAGAGACCCAACAACAAAAAAGAGAACTATAGGCCAATATCCTTAATGAATACAGAGATGCAAAAATACTCAACAGGATACTAGCAAATTGAATTCAGCAGCACATGAAAAGAATTATCCATCATGACCAAGTGAGATTCATTCCTGGGTTATAGGGTTGGTTCAACATTCACACATCCATCAATGTGATATATCACATTAACAAAAGAAAAGATAAAAACCATATGATCCTGTCAATAGATGCAGAAAAAGCATTTGACAAAAATACAACATCCCTTCTTAATAAAAACCCTCAAGAAAGTCGGGATAGAAGGAACTTACTTAAACATTTTAAAAGGCATTTATGAAAAGCCTACAGCTAATATCACCCTCAATGGGGAAAAACTGAGAGCTTTCCCTCTGAGATCAGGAACATGACAGGTATGTCCACTCTCACCACTACTGTTTAACATAGTGCTGGAAGTCCTAGCATCAGCAATCAGACAACAAAAGGAGATAAAAGGCATCAGAACTGGCAAAGATGAAGTCAAACTTTGACTTTTCACAGATGACATGGTACTCTACATGGAAAACCTGATCGACTCCACCAGAAGCCTTCTAGAACTCATGCATGAATTCAGTAAAGTTGTAGGTTATAAAATCAATGTACAGAAATCAGTTGCATTTTTATACACCAAAAATGAAGCAACTGAAAGAGAAATCAAGAAACTGACCCCATTCACAACTGCACAAAAAACCATAAAATACATAGAAATAAATCTAACCAAAGATGTAAAAGACCTGTATGATGAAAACTATAGAAAGCTTATGAAAGAAATTGAAGAAGACACAAAGAAGTGGAAAAACATCCATGGTCATGGACTGGAAGAATAAACATCGTTAAGATGTCATTATTACCCAAAGCAATTTACACATCCAATGCAATATCCATCAAAATTGCACCAGCATTCTTCTCAAAGCTAGAAAAAATTATCTTAAAATTCATATGGAACCACAAAAGACTTCAAATAGCCAAAGTAATATTGAAGAAGAAAACCAAAATGGGAGGCATCACAATCCCAGACTTTGGCCTCTACTACAAAGCTGTCATCATCAAGACAGTATGGTATTGGCACAGAAACAGACACATACACCAATGGAATAGAATAGAGAGCCCAGAACTGGACCCACAAGTGTATGGTCAATTAATCTTTGATAAACCAGCAAAGAGTATCCAATGGAAAAAGAGACTGCCTCTTTAGCAGGTGGTGCTGGGAGAGCTGGACAGCAACATGCAGAAGAATGAAACTAGACCACTTTCTTACACCATTCACAGAAATGAACTCAAAATGGATAAAGGACCTGAATATGAGACAGGAAACCATCAAAACCATAGCGAAGAAAGCAGAAAATAGCCTCCTTGACCTCAATCATAGCAATTTCATCCTGGACACATCCCCAAAGGCAAAGGAATCAAAAAGAAACATGAACTCTTAGGACTTCATCAAGATAAAAAGCTTCTGCACTGCAAAGGAAACCATCAAGAAAACTAACAGGCAACCGACAGAATGGGAAAAGATAGTTGCAAATGGCATATTGGATAAAGGTCTAGTATCCAAAATATACAAGGAAGTCAACAAATTCCATACCCAAAAAACGAATAATCCAGTGAAGAAATGGGCAGAAGACCTATCCTCCAAAGAGGACATCTAGATGGCCTACATGCATATGAAATGATCCTCAGCATAACTCATCATCAAGGAAATACTAATCAAAACCACCCTGAGATACCATCTCACACCGGTCAGAGTGGCTAAAATGAAGAAATCAAGAGACTATAGATGCTGGTGAGGATGTGGAGAAACGGGCACCCTCCTACACTGTTGGTGGAATTGTAAACTGGAACAGTTGCTCTGGAAAACAGTGTGGAGGTTCCTCAGAAAACTATCAATAGAACTCCTCTATGACCCAGCAATAGCACTGCTGGGAATCTACCCAAGGGATACAGAAGTGCTGATAAATAGGGCACATGTACCCCAATGTTCATAGCAGCACTTTCAACAATAGTCAAATCATGGAAAGAGCCTAAGTGTCCATCACCTGAGGAATGGATGAAGAAGATGTGGTGTGTGTGTGTGTGTGTATATATATATATACACAATGGAATACTACATGGCAATGAGAAAGAATGAAATCTGGCTATTTGTAGCAAAATGGATGGACCTAGAAGGAGTCATGCTAAGCGAAATAAGTAGGGCAGAGAAGAACAGATACCATATGTTATCACTCATATGTGTAACAGGAGAAACCTAGCAGGGGACCATCGGAAATGGAAATGGGGGGAAAGAATTGGGGAGAGGGAGTGAGGCAAATCATGACAGACCTTTGAATCCTGAGAACAAACTGAGGGCTGAAAAGGGAGGGGGGAAAGGGAAGGAGGGTGATGGTCATAGAGAGGGGCACTTGTGGGGAAGCACACTGGGTGTTATATGGAAACCAACTTGGTAATAAACTATTAATAAAGCAAAAACAAACAAAAAAACATGGCCAGAAAGTCACTACAAATGTAATTATATATCTATCTTTCCATCTATTTACACATTCACATGCACACACAATGTTATATTAATGGAAGGGATGGGGACAATGCATGAAAAATAATGAAATCATCTTCCAAAAGTCTGACATTAGTGTGACCTAAACAATGACTCACTCAGTTCTCTGCATCCTAGTTCCACATTCACATACAAAAAGGAATATGCTAATTTTACACAGTGTTAAATAGTATTTGAGATGTTAATTCTTATTGAAAGAATAAGCTTTCAGTAAAATTTGTTGATTTATTGCCAATGTACCTAAAGCCCCTTGTAATGCATTCCTGAGTATAGGAAATCAGTATATTAACAGTTGTTATTTGATTTTCCATTTTAATTTTTAGTTTTCAATGAAATACATCCCCATGACAGTTCATTTTTATAAATTTTTTATGAAAAATTTGAGCAGCAAGCAGAATAGATGCTTGTAAAAAGTATTCGTTAAACCACAATTACTAGGTCTCAAAACATATTTAAAACAGGTTTTGAAGTCGTCACATTTATGGGCAATAGAGAGTGGCTACATAAGTGAATACATAAGCTATAATTACACACATGTTAGTTTGCTAAGTACTCTCTATATTGATAAGCTATCTTACTCATCACTCTAAAGGATGTGCCTCTAAATGACGTCTTGAAGATCGCCAAAATCAAAGTCCCTATGGTCTGCTGATTGTAAAAATGCCCCAATTCTTCAACTCTCTGTATTCATGGCCTTTGCAACATGATTTTACAGCTCCTCTCTTGCAGAGGTGCAGTCATTTTTCTAACGCTTGAGAAGGGGTGGCCTTATGATGTCTTGAACCAATAGAAAGCAGCAGAAGTGGCAGTACACCAGTTTCACACCTAGATTTTAAGAGGCATTGCTTTCTCTCTTGTAATCCCACCACTGTAAACTGAAGGGCCCAGACTAGCTTGCTGAAGAACCTAAGGTGATATGGAATAAAGACCAGCCATCCCAGACGAAGCCATGCTAGGCCAACCAGACCTCCCATTAAATAAAATTTAAAGACTCTTTTGATGGTAAGACACAACAGAGTGACACTCAGATGGATAAAAGGCAGAATTTTTTGTTACTTACAGCTCCAAACAAGAGAATGCTGTCCTGTGGGGCCAGAGCGCTGCACCTGGGGATAGGGAAGGGAATCGGTTATGTAAGGCAAGTGGGGTGGGGTTAGCTACATTTCACAGGCTCCCCATGGACTGGCCAGTTGGAATAATTTCCCAGGCTCCTGGGCATAGGGGCAGTTCTCTAGTACTTGGCCCTAGAGCAATTAGGTCGGCCGCATAGTGGCCCGGAGAGTGAGCACCCACATAGGGAAGGGATGGAACATGGACTTCATTGTCTGATCCAAAAGGGGACTGATGAGCCTCTAGTCAGGGCCTCAAAATTGGGACAAGAGAACTTTGTACTTAAAAAACTATATGAAACTAAACAAACTAAATTACAACCCCAACCCACCCAGAGTCTGATTATGACAAGATGAAACCAAGACCAGAATAATTGTCAACTGCTCCCAGCCCAAATTGCTGACTCACAGAATTATAATATATATATATATATATATAACAATTTAAATACATGCTATTGTTTTTAAACCACTCACCTTTGAGATGATGGAAGAAAAGTAAAATGATATATTTACTCTTAGAGGATAGAAGTTTGTCACCACCAAGAATATTCAGAAAAAATATGCCACAGCTTCCAAAACACACAGAAAGAATTCAAAACCTTTGACATAACAAAGTAGAGAAAAAGGCATATCCCAGAGAGACTGCTTCGAAGGGGTTGCTGCAGATTTGAATACATAAATGTGGAAATATTTTTCTAAAGGTTGCAATTACAGTACTTTAGAGTCTCGATTTATATCTGCAATTATTTAAAGATATATTCTCTTTTCTAAATACATGGGGCCCTGACTAAATTTGCAATTTGGGACCAATTTAGAAAAAAAAGTAGCTGAAGAAAGGTAATAACATTAGTGAATACAGTCAGGTTTAGTGCAGTGTATTGCCAATTATATATCTATCTTAGTTCCCATCAAAAACTTTATTAAAAGATCTCTACCCAGTAAAAGTCTTCTTGCTATAAAAAAAAAATCTAATTGGGCTATTTCTATATATCACCAAAGGATCACTGCCACGGTGAAAAGAACACTGAGCCAGATATCAGCATAAATGATTTCAGCTTTGACATTCATAAGTTGTATGATGTTCAACTAACTACTTCTCTCTCTAGAACTGTTTCTTTATCTATAACTCACAGCACCTGGATTGATGGTTCCCTAGAATTCTTTCCAAATCAAAGATTCGAGAACCTTGTGATTAGTGGGCTTTCTGAATTATTATGAGAATTTTTTAACACTTATGTATACTCTGAGAGCACTGTCAGCAATAATACACACAATACAATGTGTGTTTGTAATATATATTGTTTAGTCGTATATATTTACGTACTATGTGTACCTACATATAGGTGTATATATTATATGTATATGTAAATATCTTGCTACATTTGTAAATCTATTACAAACACAAAAATATGCATTTGATGCACTCCAATTTTAAGATGCACATTTTCTGCATTTTAACATCTCTCAAACTTAAATATGCAACAACAGTAAGTCACAATCACTTTTAGCAAGGTGGTGGTCATACTATAAATGTTATTGCTGACACATGTGTAAACTTGGTCACAGCTGTTCACATGGACAGCAATTCAACTGAATTATAGACATTGCTTCCAAGAAAAGCCTCAGTCCTGAGGAGAAGGGAATCCATAGGCATGGAAGAGCCTTTCAAATAAACATGAAGGGAAAAAGATTCTTGTCAAGACAGATTCCAACAGCGCTCAGGGAATAGAAAGAAGAGGGACTGGCTAAGCTATTTGAGATAGAATTCTAAGGATGTTGTTCATGTTGCACTTGGTGAGTATTTTTTTGAACCACTGAAGAAAAAACCTGCTAAAAACATAATGTGTCGTGGTTGTTAATCCTGATGGGCAATTGTGACCCCTTAATATCTCAGTCAAAAAAAACATTTTCTATTCATTTGAAGAAGGAATATGGGTTCTGGTTATTATGTGGAAAGCCTCCCATTTAAAACTTCTGGTAAAAGTCAGAAAGATCCTTTATCAAAGCTGTCTAATGAGGATAAGTGACTTACAAGACATTACTGGAAACACTACTGGAAAACATTTTAAGAAATGCTGCTTCATAGATACTCTTGATAAAACAGGAAAATATGTGGAAAATCACCACCAAACTTTGAATTGGAAAGTGATTCTAAATGTAAGAATCAACAAACATGTATTTTAGGGAAAAAGTTAAATAACTTATTTTGCTTAGATTTTAATTTTTTTACATTATAAAAGTGATACACGGTTAAATATTTTATATACAAATCAGTATAAAATATTTTTATGAAGGGCACCTGGGTAGCTCGGTCAGCTAAGCATCTGACTTCGACTCAGGTCATAATCTCATGGTGCGTGAGGTAGAGCCCCGCCCACAATGGACTCTGAGCTGACAGTGCAGAGCCTGCCTGGGATTTTCTCTGTCCCTTCCCCACTTGTGTATTTGTTCTCTCTCTCCCTCTCTCTCTCTCTCTCCCTCACACACACACACACACACACACACACACACACACACACACACACAAACACCCGCTCTCTCAAAATAAACTAAAAAATATTTTTATGAGCATAATATTAAATTCTACTTCAAAAAAAGCATTATGTCCTAGTTTAAAGCATGATTTCCTTTCTTCACGATACAAAGGAACATTTTGTAATCAATGATGTCTCAGAATCTATGAAACTGCAATATATGTTTTTTTTTACATACAGAAGGACACATAGTTTTCCAACCTTTTATCAGTTTTCCCACTGTCTTATGTTTTCAAAGATTTTCCTTAAAAAAGACTCAATATGTTATAATTCCTTTCATGTTTCTATATTCGATGCATTGCTTCGTAACAAGAAACCCCCAAATTTAGTGACTTAAATTTAGTCTTGGTGATTTATTATAATCTCCCATAGCCCTCTGGGGTAACTGGAATTAACTGAGAGATTTTCATTTGGATTTTTTTATGGGGCTGCTATTAAATGAAGTCATGGCTTGAGTCACCTGAAGGACCCACAGGGCAGACATCCAACGTGGTTCTCTTGCATGGCTGGCAGTTAATTCTGGTTATCTACTGGCAGCTCAGCTAGGTCTGTTGACCAGGCCTCTCCATGTGGCTTGGGATTTTCTTATCATGGATGGATCTGAGAGGAAAGGTCCTAACAGCAAGCATTCCAACAGGCCAAGGTGGGAGTTGTGAGACATTTTATGATCTATCTCCAAAATTTCCAGAATGTCATTACTTCCATAATCTATTATTCAAGAAAGTCGTTACATCCATCACAGACTCCTGGGAAAAGGAATGAGAGCCCACCTCTCAGTGGGAGAGCAAGGAATCTGCAGTCATCTTTAAGCTGCCACTTCATTCTGTGGTCAAAAATCATTTGTTTCCAGGACTCTGGGTGGCACAGTCAGTTAAGTGCCCAACTTTTGATCTTGGCTCAGGTCATGATCTCACAGTTTGTGAGTTCAAGCCCAGCATCAGAGCTCCTGTCAGCACGAAGCTGTCAGCGCTATTAGTGTAGAGCCTGCTTTGGATTCTCTTTCCCCTCTCTGTCCCTCCCTTAGCCCACTCTCTCTTGTTATTGAATCTAGTCTCGATCGCCCAGTGGACAAACCAAACGGCACCTGGAGATCATGAAAGGCAAGTTTATTTTACACCAGTGGGCTCAGAGGAGATCATTCTCCAGAGGTCTGAGCCCAGAGCATTAGCAGGGGGAACAATTTATAGCCTGTTACTTCCACATAATCAGGGACAGGTGTTATCTTATTAGTCCTGTCGGCCATTTTACAACAGATGTTTCCTATCATTCCCCACTTTGATGACCCTTAAGGCAGATGTAGTCTATATTAGAGGGCATCATCTTTATTATGGACTGGTTCTTTTCCTTAGTTGCCTGACACTGCTTGTGACTATTCCTGAATGGTTTACAAAGTCTCCGAAAAAGAATGGTAGCAGTCTTCTTGCTAAAGGGGGCCACAGGGGACGTAACGACAGAATGTTCAGCCCCCGTGTTAACCATAAAAGTCATAGTTTGGCCCCCTACTTTCATTTTGTCCATGGGCTCATGGGGGCCAAAACGAAGTGAGCCTGGTCCCCCTCAATCGGAATCTATTCCTGCTAGCCCTATGAGGTCTTTTCTGCAGCGCTCTTTTATGTATTGGCTGGATTTCTGGGACTTTCCCCAGTTGGGACATTTATCCTTCCAATGTTCTTTCTCCTTCCAGTAGGTGCATTGATCCCTTCCCAGGGAGGTCCTAGGCTTCCTCCCTTTTGGTTGTGGGACCTTCTCCATCCTTTCCTAGCCCTTTTCCTTTAAAGCAGAGGTGAAGAGGCTGACATTTTTCCTCATCTTTTTTTCTTGGCCCCCCTCTCGGTAGTGTCCTCTCTTTTCATGTAGACCTTGTTAGCAACCTCAAGCAACTGCATTATGTTCATTCCACCAAAACCCTTTAGTGTTTTAAGCTTCCTTCTGAGATCTGGGGCAGTTTGGGCCATTAAAGAGGTGTTTACCATCTGTTGACTTTCTTGTGCCTCAGGATCAAATGTGGTGTAAATGAGGTAAGCCTTGAATAGCCTCTCATAATAACCCCCAGGGGATTCCCCTTGCTGCTGGGTGATTGAGGATATATTGGTCATATTCATGGTCTTCTTAGCTCCTGCTCAGATCCCTCCAGAGGAGAGCCTTTTGGTACAGGCAGATGTGGACTTCTTCTTCTGTAGTGAAGTCCCACACTGGACGTTCTTCAGGTGCGACAGCTCTAGCCCAGGTGCCAGAATTGACAACCCCAGCTGGTGCATGTTTCTCAAGGTATTGCCAAGCTTCTTTCATAATTCTCCATCTCTCTTCAATGTTAAACAAAGCAGCCATTGGCAGTCTTTCCAAGTTGGTCACTGGGTCTGGAAGAGGGACTCTATTAGGTCTATCATTACCTGCAGTTTTTTAGAATACAATGGTATGTTATGTTTCCAATTGAGGAGATCAGTAGTGGAGAAAGACTGGTAATACATCATGGAATGGGCAGGCTGGAGGGTTCTATTTTCATCACGTCCCTCAGGTTTCCCTTGTTCTGGCATCCTGGCCAACACACCAGTCTCTTGTACCAGCATCTGGAGAGCACCTGCACCTGGCTGAGGGCGCAATCTGGACGCTGGTCTGAGGGAAAGAGGATCTGTCGAGTCTGGAGATGATGGGGAGGCCAAAGGTGGCAGACTATTGGGAGCCAGGGGGTCAGGTGCTGATGGTCTCAGGGGAGCATATAGCAGGAGCAAAACTGGTTCTTCCTCCAGATTACGAGCAAGAATCTGCGGAGTTCAGGACCTCTGTCCTCTAGCCTGTCCCTGTTCATTGCAGGTAAATTGCACCCAAGGGGGGAGGCTTTGGCCAATCTCTAGCCATGAGTCGATATATAGGAACTGATCAGGTTAACCTGGGTCTCCAGATGTGGTGGACCATGGGGACATCTAAGGCTCCCTCCCCAAAAGTGGGCCATCCAACTCACATAGTGTCCTTAATTTGCTGGGGGGTCATCTTAAATCCATAGTCTTCTGAAAACCCCTTCTTAAAGTTCTCAATCATAGTTTCAAGAACTGTGGGTTTGCTCTGTCCCAATCCCATAATGCTCCCATGAGGCAGTGTCGCAAAGACAGAGGGTTAGGGGCGCCCCCTATAATGAGGAGACCAGTCAGATGCCCATATGGCCCTGTACCAAAGGAACTTAGGTGACACTTAGTCATAGCAGTCTCAGCTTTATGACTTACGATTGGGAACTATTCCAATGCCACCATAGACTGTATGCCATTCACCACAGAATAACAGACAAGCCTATTCAGACTCCATATGCTTTTGGGGACCTTAAGGTTGCTCACCCCTGGAGCCCCAGAATCAAAATCAGCAGGCAAGCCAGACCGAGTCACACATTCACAGTCACATACACACCAGAGGTTTTTACATTCCTTCCCACAGAATATCTATGGATGAGACCACTAAGGTCTCCAGGGAGTGATCAGTTCCCCCTTTTACCACTATTGGTGGGTCCGACAGATGGGGGCCCCTAACAGATCACTGAGGTCTTTGGGGAGTGATCAACTCCCCCTTCCACTGCTATGGGTGATAAGACAGGATAGATTTAGGGCCTAGGCCTTACCGGTTTCCAACATCAGTTCCAGGTCCTCACTTGCCAAATCTCCTTGAGTCCATCAGGAATAGCGGAGCAGGGCTGGCCCCAGGCAACCAAGCTGGAGATTGCCGAAATTTGGGCAGGGTGCACCTTCTCCTTTGTGATTTCTCATTCAGTCATCACCTTGCTGTTTTTCTCAAACTGGTGGCAACAACGAGCCAGTGCGGTTGGGTTTCCTGGTCAAGGAACCAGATATTATGGAGTCTGGTCTGGATCACCTGGAGGAAAAACTAAGCAGCACTTGGAGACCTTGGAAGGCAGGAGGTTTATTTTACACCGGTAAGCTCAGAGGAGTTCGTTTTCCAGAGGTCTGAGCCTAGAGCACTAGCAGAGGAGACAATTTATAGCCCGTTACTTCCGCATTCCTCATTAATCAGGGACAGGTGTTCTCTTATTAGTCCTGTCAGCCATCTTACAACAGATTTTCCCTATCATTCTCTTGCTCTCTCTTTCAAAATAAACTTAAAAATATAATTTGTTTCTTCCACATAAATAATGCACTCACTCTGTACCCCCAGATCTCATCCAATTCGACCTAAGTCCAAAACACAGGGTTGTGTTAACTAAGTAAAATCCAAGCATACATGAAGCTCCTCAGGAAAGATTTTAGGTGTAGCCTCCCAAATATGGGTTTTCTTGTTGACAACGGTCTGTGAACTAAAGAGATGGATTACATGCTCGCTTAAAATACACATACAACCAACATACAAAGGCGACCCATGGCTGGCATTAAAAACAAAACAAAACAAAACAAAAAACTAATACTTCAGTTCAAAAAGGACCGGATGGGGGGAAAAAACATACCAGTCTCTAGTCCTTGCAGTTTTGAAATCCAGCTGAACACATTTTGCCAGTTCTTGGACCAGGACGCAGTCTTGTTCCCTGGAAGTCCCTTACCATTGACATTGCTTTTCTCCACTCTCTAGGCTTTGCCTGCCCTGAGTCATATGCTTCCTTCCTCACAGAAACTACAGCAGAATTTACACCTCAGTGATATTCTCAGACTGCTCCCTCCTATACAGGACCCAGGGGATTCTGGGGGCTCTTCTCATTTAAAAATGTTTCTAATTCATTTTAGTTTCAATTGGTAGTGTTTCTCCAAGTGCAGTTTTTATAAAATATTTGGGATTTATTTTGAATTTTATTGGGTTAAACCTTGCTGGACAAAGGTCACACCCACAAGTATCTTCAAATCAAGCCCCTCAATGGATTATATTGATACTCAGGGTTTTGTGCAACAATATCTTTTGATTCTTCAAAAACTCCATCTAGTCTAGAATGTCTGTTATTAATACTCTTAATATTTTTAAATATTCATACTCTTAGACTCACAGATGTCTAAGAAGCTCATGTTGAGTATTCTTAGATGCCCAAATAGGCATGATTTAAATCTTTCTGATGATTCAATAGTCTTTTATCCACAGCCTTGAGATCTTTATCCTGAAGCTGTGCTTTACAAAGGGCCATATGTCAGTCCCTCTCATTGCCATGTAGTACTCCATCGTGAATATATACCACATCTTCTTGATCCATTCTTCAGGTGATGGACATTTAGGCTCCTTCCATGTTTTGGCTATTCTTGACATTGCTGCTATGAACATTGGGGTACATGTGCTCCTATGCATCAGCACTTCTGTCTCTCTTGGGTAAATCCCCAGCAATGCTATTGCTGGGTCATAAGGGAGTTCTATGGATAGTTTTTTGAAGAACCTCCACACTGTTTTCCAGAGCGGCTGCACCAGTTTACATTGCCACCAACAGTGTAGGAGGGTGCCCGTCTCTCCACAGCCTCTTCAACATCTGTAGTCTCTTGCTTTGTTCATTTTAGCCACTCTGACTGGTGTGA
>NC_043713.1:50375487-50401266 GCF_006229205.1 Suricata suricatta
CATTGATGGATTTGTGGATATTGAACCATCCCTGTAACCCAGGAATGAATCCCACTTGATCATGATGGATAATTCTTTTTATATGCTGTTGAATTCGATTTGCTAGTATCTTGTTGAGTATTTTTGCATCTGTATTCATTAAGGATATTGGTCTGTAGTTCTCTTTTTTGGCTGGGTCCCTGTCTGGTTTGGGTATCAAAGTGATGCTGGCTTCGTAGAATGAGTTTGGAAGCTTTCCTTCTACCCACTTCTAAGTATCAATTTCTGTCCAATTGTCTCATGCTATTTATCAGTATTCTTATAGGCTGATATCCAATTTTATTTAAGTATTTAAAATTTGCTGATTGTTGATGGAGACTAATACTGGCTTTGGAACCATTATAGTCTAGAGAAGTCATTTGGGAAATGCAGCTAAGTTAGCAAATACAAAATAGATATTTCACTGTTTCCTATTAAACAGCCTTAGTTCACAAATATCTTAGCCAGGTTACATCTATGTAGGAGGAACTTTTCATCTTTATTTTCTTCACTTTCCCTGAAATCTGTCACAGAATTTCTTTTTAAATACACTTTACTAAAAGAAATATGGTGTTCTTTCTTCTCTGATGAATAATTTATAAAAAACCTCTCAATGACATTTGATCAATAGAAAGACTTTTTAAGATTTTTTTCTAACATAATAGATATAGAACAGTCTGGCTAATGAAATAAACCTCAATTGTGAGATGTCCTATCTACTAAACCCCATCACTCTTTTGATAATACGTGCCCCAAGTGTCAAGCAGCGCAAGAATACACCAGCTGCTGATTAAAGTAATTTCTATCACTTATTGCTATTGACATTCAGTCTATGAAGAGCACTAGGAATTTCATATTGAGACTTGAATTAGTTGTTTTATTTTTAAATCATTAACTTTTTGGTATTAGTCAGAACTTAACAGATGGCTTCTATAAATTACAATAACTGAGAGCATAAAGATAAAGTTAAAAGGTGTTGACCTCCACAGCCATGAGTATGGTCTGAAATAACAAAAACGAAAGCTAGAATGAGGCAAAGAAATATACATTCAGCTACAATCTGTGGGTGTTTTTTATTTGTTTGTTTCTCTAACAGTTTAGACTGAACTGTCATCTGAATTAACAGGAAACAACAGATGCTTTTAAAGAGTTTAAGCCATACTGAAACTTTGATGACTTTTAGGGAAAATAGTGTTGTTGTTTTTTTTTTTTTCAGTATAATCAAACGGAATATCATACTGTGTTTAAAGACCATATGTCAAAGAGTACACAACTTCAGATTAACACTTAAATTTAGAGCGCTCTCTATATACATGTAAGTGGATAGGATGTGTAAGCATATTGCAAAAAGAAGCTATCACTGAATTCAACTAGAGGCTTTGTTGCAAAAAGTGAGTGCTGAACTCTAGAGAGTTTGGTCATGAGAAGGTAGTTGTACTGTGAGCCATGGGAACTTGGTTAGCATGCTTTAGCCTTGGCCCCAGCCATTTGATCTACCTAACCTTTTACAGAGACCATAATTATACTCTAAAACCAATATGCTCTTGACTTACAGATCACCAAGTCCATTCATTTGGGACAAGTCAATGTGAGCCAAGGATGACCGGTCTGACCTCTTGGGTTAACAACATAGGAAATGAAATAGGCCATAATCTTGTTTCAGTCCCTTGCAATACATGAAGGTTGAATCTGTGGGCAAAAGGGTTGGTGTATTGTGCATCAGTGAGGGTCACAGTTGTGAACAAAGATATTTGTGGGATTTGTACAGACAGACCAGATGTATAGAAACCCAGGGCTGGCAGCAACAAAGCTGCTAAAATTCCAGGCTTAACTGGACAAGGAAAGGGAGTAATCATCAAAACCCAAAAAGAGAGGTAATAGAGTTGGCCATCTTGAGAGAAAGGCAGTTTCACAAGGATAGAACCAGGGGATAAATTTCCTAACCTAACCCTCTTCCCTCCCTCCACTTTTCTGCCAGGATCCTGAACTAGAAGTCAGGAGACATATTATTGCTATAATCCACACAGCTCATCTTCCTGGGCAAAAGAACAGCGTAGATGAGTGATCTAGAGGGACTGAAAAATGTATCTGACATAAATCCTATCTGGCATTCTAACATCCTACATTCTCCACCAAGGCTCCTGAGTAGCCCTCCCATCACCTCTGGCAGCCACATTATTGAACTTTTCTCAATTCCCTATCCTTATTGTCCTTATCTCTACTTTTCTTTTTCACTTTAACCCTCTGCTTTTATTTAGGAGATAATTGTAAAAAGAATATTACTTAAACATATAAGTAAATATTGACTATTAAAATGTTATCCAATTTGGTTAAAAATGTGTATTACCAGAAGATTAGAAAGGTTAACAGGTTTATTGGTTGTTATTTTTCAGTAGGCCACCTTTTGGAATCCCTGCATAGCTCTCAATATAGTTCAGTCTATATTCATGAATTGATACAATCACTACAGAGTATCTACAGACATTGTTATATGTGCTAGAGACACAATAAAGATTAAAATAGTTATCACATTCAAATATCAAGTATCCTGTACCTTATCTATGAAAATAGTAAAGAAAACAGAAAATGTTCAATTTGGTATAATAGGGATGTGGATAACATGGAGGTAAGCAACATGGTTCCAACAAGTAGGAATGCAGTAGGTTCACAGCCTCTAGCTACAGTGCCTTTGGGATACTCAATCTGAAGCCACTACACTCTTTTAAGGCAATCACAAGCCAACGAACTGAGAATGAATTTGGAGGGTGGTGGGGATGGGAATAGTAGGGTCTGGACATTTCTGTTCAATATGGAATTCTTCTAATATTTTATCTAAGCTTCTCTTCTGTGTTGGTGGAGACTTGATCACATCTTCACTGTTTAAGACTCTCCCTGCCCGTTTTTCTTTTCTCTTTAATTTCCACAGTTTATAGGTTTTCATTGCTGGTTAACAGTTTTATCTGTTAAATCTTGCTTCCTCTTCCTTGATCTTTTTATTCCATGATAAACACTTTGCATTCCTAACTCCATATCAGCATCTGTTTTTGAGAAGAACTAAACACTTCGATTATAAGTAAGTATAACATGCTATGAAAGTATGAAACAATAGTCCATGAGAATCTCACATTTAAAATGCCAGATTTGGTCACATGTATAAATTTCTATTGTTTCACTAGAATCATAGCATTTTAGACCTAGGAAAGGTCCTATGATCTTTCCTACCATCTGTCTGATTCTTTAATTCCCTTGTCCTTCTAAGAAGTCATATAGGATATGTTCCTGGGATTTATCTCTCACCCTGAGATAACTTAACTAATCTAAATTCAACTTTCTTTTGTCTGCTTGCCTGTGGTTTTAATGCCTTATACCTAATTATTGCTCCTAGAATAGAAAGGAGTAAATATTTCACATGACTTCTCCCACAGTTGTTGGAAGGCATTGATTATGTCCACTCACAGGGGGCTACAACACTTTTTGTTTTTTCAACAGTATTTCTCATGTGATAGGCTTGATCTCAGTGCCTGAATATTATTATCGCATAATTAATAAGTTAATAATTGGAACTGAATTCCTTCAATATTATACTCTCTCCCTTAGGTATCCCAAATTTATTTAAAATTTTTTTCAATTGTGGTGTTCAGAATTAAATGGAAAACTGTGATACTTCTAACCGTATATAGAAAAGGAGTTGTAAAACCTCTTTCTTCTCAATAATATATATGTATTAGTGTAACATAGGATTAATAGCTACTATTTACTGCACACTTATAATGTACTTAGAACATGCTAATTATAATACATATTACTTCATTTAATCTTCACGTTGATTTGGAAGAAACAGGCCAGAAAAGCAAATCATGTGCTTAAGGTCACACAGCTAGTTAATGGGGGCACCAAGATTTGAAACTAAGTTTGTGTAATCTCAAAACTTGTGCTTTTGATCATTATTTCATATTTATTATCCTTGCAGATCTTTTTTACAACCTCATTAAAATATTGATTCATGTTGAGGTTGCTGTCAATTACATTTGCCTTTTTCACAAGTGTTGTACATGTGCCTCTTTTCCTAATAATTAAAAAAAAAAAAGTCTTACTTAGGGCGCTTGGGTGCCTTAGTCAGTTAAGTGTCTGGCTTCAGCTCAGGTCATGATCTCATGGTTCGTGGGTTTGAGCCCCACATCCGGCTCTGTGCTGACAGCTCAGAGCCTGGAGCCTACTTCAGATTCTTGGTCTTCCTGTCTCTCTCTCCCCCTCCCCTGATCACACTGTCTCTCTCTGTCTCTCAAAAATTAATAAAATGTTAAAAAAATAAAAATAAATTTTAAAAGTCTTACTTATTTGAAAAAAGAGAGAGAAAGAGGGCATGGGAGGGGCAAAGAGAGGGAAAGGGAGAGAATCCCAAGCAGGCTCTGCACTGTCAGCAAGGAGCCCAATGTGGGGCTTCAACTCACAAACTGTGAAATCCTGATCTAAGTCAAAATCAAGAGTCAGTAGCTTAACCCGTTGAGCCACCCAGGCACCCCCATTGCCTCTTTTCTTTATTCAATTATTTTGTTTTCTTAAAACTTAACTTGCATGATACTAAGAAAATGGATTGAATCCATTTACTACCACTTCACTTACTTTGAGAAGTTGATTTACAAAATATATCTTCATCCAAAAACTGAGAATAATAGAATTGATATTCATCTCTAGGCTTGCACAAGGCCAAGCTATTTATCTGCTTTGTTCACTGATGTATCTTAAGCACAAAAGCTAGAGCTTGTTCCATAGCAAATGCTAAAAAAAAAAATTGTTGAGTGGATTGCTATAATTAAAAGAGATGATTTATGTGCGTGCTTAGCATAATACCTTGGATTAGCACAATACTTTTTACTCTTAAAAATGGTAGATAGTCTTAACTTGAATTTTAAAACTGTAAAGATAATACATGTTGTAACTTTCAGATTATTCTTGTAATTTAGCTTATTGAGATATTGTGATTTTTTAATTCTCTCCTGCAACATATTTATCATTATTTCTATTTAAGTGTTACCTGAACGTAACTTGACAGGTTTTCGAAATTTCTGTAATACTGTAAATTACAAAAATTTGTAGTAGATATAAAATATCCTCCAGGCTAGAAGTAGACTCTGAAGTTAGGCTTCTATCTTGATGGCTATTTATTCTTTTAGATGTAGAGATTTATAATGGATGAGGACCTAATAAATCACCAATATTTTAAACCAAAAACCAAGACAACTTTTAGCAGGTGATTACCCATTCCTCACTGTCTCCCTCCTGACCATTCTCACTAGGTCCCTGAGTGTCAAAGAGCATCTGGTAGAAGACCAAAGATTTGTCTCCTGAGATGTCTTTTGACCTCTTTTGCCATTTGCAGTAAAAATTTAACAGCTCCAAATTGAAAGAAATAGGAATTGATTGTGAAGGCAAACACCAAGCTTTCCTTCTGAAAGAGAAGCCAAACAGCCCTAACTACAAGAGAAAATTTTGTTCAAATGTTATAAAACACAAAGAAAAAGAACCAGGTTGTTTTCTTACTATGTTGCTCATTCCAAATAACTGATAACAATAAAATTTGTTTTCTTTTTATTTTCCTATTTAATTGATATTAGTGATGCCTTTGCAAGTCACAAACTCTAATAGCCTTTTAATTTATCTTCCTCTTCTATTATTCCATTATATGTTTTCCAAAACTTTAGAAATGGCATTAGAATATCATTTTAAAGGGCCAATAAAGAAACATTGTTAAATAAGATGGGCTGACTCCATGAATTTATCTTCTCTTCTTTCCCAACCTTACTAAAATGGCAAAGAAGAATGAAATAGAAAATTACCCAGGGCAAAGGAAATGGGAGATGAAATAAGAGCATCAGAAGACTTTAAATAATTTCCAGAAGACAAAGAATAGGTGGAATAGTCATTAAAAAAAAAAAAACAGATCAGCAAAAGTTAAATGCTAGGAATTTGCTAAGGATTTCCAGTGGAAATCAAGTTATCAGAATCCCTGAGAAAAGAGATGAAGAAAATGCTGGAATTAGTGTAATTGGTTGAAAACTCACATAGAAAAGGCTGAGACATTCAGATTCCCATCTGCATACTAAGGAGCCAGGCAATTATGACTGCCCCTTCCCTAGAAGCCAGTAAAATTAAATTATTTGTAGAAATTGAATCAGTTAGTCTCTTGATACCAGAAAATCGGGTTTAGTGGAGTACAGATGTGAGAGGCTGGATTGTAAACCATAAAATTTAGAAGTGAGGTTACCTCAGATCAGGTTGCATGGGAACACTTTGCATGGCTTGTGGTTAAGTGTCCAGTTTCCACTAAGTCCCCAAAAAAGCCAATATTTTCTTTTCCAAAAGGAAGAGTACTTATCCAGAGGGTGTGGCAGGGATTGACTCCAAAGGCCTGAGTCTCCCCTGTTACCCCCCTCCCCAGGCCTGTCAAAGTCTCCAAACACCCTCTCTCTGTACCACCAACACTACCTGCACCATGGAATCTGCTGGATCAGATGGTGAAGGGGCAGAACCTCTTCTTACTCTGGTCACACTCAAAACTAGCAGTTTGGGGGGTCACGTGGTCATGGGCGGGCACAGGACACTCAGTGAGGAATAAATTGCCTCCAAAATCATCCTTTGTTTTCTCACTTTCTCCAATGCAGTGAAGAGCAAATAGCCAATCTCATGATAGTGGTTAGTTTAAAAAAATTGTTCCACAGTATCAAATACATGCCCAACAAGAACTTAGCCTTTTATGAGTAGCTGATTAGGAGAATTCAACACCAATATTTTGTGCATGTCTATTGTCACACATAGATTACTAGTAACTGCTTTACCACTGAAAATAGAATTATTTGTGTCTGTTTTTTTTTTTTTTTGCGTTTATGCATCACATTTTTAATCACTTACTGAGAATCTTATTGCAAAGTTCTCCTCCATCAGGAAAATGTGGAAAAGTTACAGGTACATTTTCTGTGATTTTATGCCACAAACACCACTGTTTAGTAGAGCATTTCATATGAAACCACCACACTGGTGCATTCATTTGTTCCATTTTCCCATTAGACAGAAATACAATTTAAAGATGGCTTAAAAATAATCATTCGGGTCATTCTAAAATGTTTTGGTCATAAAACTAGCAAAATATGTCTTCTATTCCTAAAGCAAACATTTCAAATATAAAAAGGTATTTGCTGTACTGCAAGCATGTGATCTTACTCTACATGCAGCTATGTTTTTAAAGAGGGCTAAAAAGAATCCTTTCGTGGGTTAAATTACGGAAGTTTCTATTCAAATAATTATGATAAATTTTTATTACATAATATTTAGTAGTCATGCTCAATCAACAAGGTCAACAGAAACTTGTAAATATTATGCTAAATCTCACACTCCACATATATATTCAGTGTGGTCACATTATAACAGTTCACTTCCTTTATTCATATAGTTTTGCAAACTGGGGAATAAATAAAGATAGAAACACAGAAAAGCTTTCCTTAAATATAATTGGATTTCAATACCACAAAATGCAGAATCAATTCAGATAATTCCCAGATAGATATGGATAGAAAATGGAGACCTCTCTCTGTCTGTCTGTCTGTCTGTCTCTCTCTCTCTCTCTCTCTCTCTCACACACATACACACACACACACACACACACACACACACACCCACACACATTGAGAGACAGCAAAAATAGAGGGAAAGTTATTGCAAACAATTGGCTTGTAAGGATGTCTGGCAAGTCTGACATTTGTAGGACAGGCCAACCGTCTGGAAACTCCTGCACAGCAGCTGAAGCTCCAGTCCCCAGGTGGAATTTCTCCTTCCACGGGAAATCCCAGTTTCACTCTTAAGATCTTTTATTGATTAGTTAAGTCTCACCCAGATGATGAAGGATAATCCCTTTTACTTAAAGTAATTAACTGTAGATGTTAATTACTCTACAAAACACCTTCACAGCAAGACTTAGTGTTTAAGTAAATCAATGCATATTATAGCCTAGGTTATGTGACACATAAGATAAATCTCAAGAAGTGAAATGCATAACAATATTATAAAGAAGACCAAAGAGTAGAAAATGGAGCTAAAGTATTCAAACATCTTAATGTTTATTTGGATGTGATAAAGCAAAAAACATAGAATGAAGTAAATTAAGGATTCTTAAATTCTTGTAATCTAAAGTAACCACTAACAAAATGCGGGGGGGGGGGGAGGTATAACTAGTATGCTAATAGAGAGGGGATACAGAATAATACTAAAGTAATTGATTCACTTACAGGAAAGAAAGAAAAAACAGAAAACCCCCACAAAATAGGTAACTCAATGAATAAATAGTAAGATGGCAGAAATAATTCTAAATATATCAGTAAATGTAAAGAATTAGATTCTCAGGTTAAAATAAAAGAATTTCAATCTATATAAAAACAAAATCCCAACCATCTGATTCTTATAAGAAACATCTTAAAAATAAGAACAATGAGAAAAGATTGAAAAGAGTACATCATACAAATTCTAAACAAAAGAAAGTTGGTATAGTCATATCAATATCTGCCCAAGCAGACTTTAGGGCATGAAGCATTAATAAAAATTAAGAATATACAATGGGAGAAAGACTGTCTCTTCAACAAACGGTGTTGGGGAAACTGGACAGTTACATGCAAAAGAAGGAAATTGGACCATTTTCTTATGCCATACATAAAAAGAACCTCAAAACAGATTAAAGACCTAAATGTGACATCTGAAACCACAAAATTCTTAGAAGAAAATATAGGCAGCAATTTCTTTGATGTCAGCTGTAAGAAACATTTTTCTAGATATGTATTCTCTGGCAAGAGAATTAAACAAAATTAAACTACTTAGACTTCCTACTCTAAACGTGGAAGTTATCATTACAGCAAGGAAAAGCTGAAAAACAATGGTTTTTCCATCAGAAAACTGAGGTCACAAAGTGTTACCTACCCTGAAATACGGAAGGACAAGTGAATTCTGAGTCCTGGCTGATATATGCTTACCTGGAACAGAAGACATGAGAGCCGTACACTGGTAAGAACACTCAAATAATAATTTTGATGAGCTGCTGAAGCCTGAGAATTGATAAGTATGAGCGTGAGGGACAATGGGAGACACACTTGTGAAGGTTTTACCTCCAGTAGCCCCACCAGCTTCTCACAGGGAAGAACTGAGAAAAATTCCCTTTTGGCTCTGACCAAAAGAGGGAACAATTACAGCTCACTGTTAAAGAGACCCAAACTGTAATCCATGATGACGTTCTAATATTCAGGATTAATGGGTCTTTACCAAACCCATATACCACCTGGGGGAAAGGATTTCCTCTTGCTTCCAGTTACCATCAAGCTTTCGTATATTACATAATGAATAGGAAAGCTATATCTCTGGAGAAACACTCTGTGAGGTCACAGTCTAGAGATGTAGACCCACTAAGAACGCTGAGATTTGATCATAAGATAATGGAAAGCTTCCTCTGGCCCATACATTACCAGCACACCAGCAGGACTTGATAAAATATTAGAGAGCTATAATAGAAAGAACCCTAAGACATAGAGTCTCTCTGAGAAGCATACTTAGGGATAATAGCAATTATGCTAGAGGAATTTGAGGCCTCTAGCACCTACAGTTAGAACAGACCTTAAACACAACCCAGTTCCTTGTTAGATTAATGTAGGATATACATTATACTCATAATAAAGGTCTATATATCTCAACCCTTATTACTCAACACATCATATCTAGCTTTCAACAAAAATTACAAGGCATGCCAAGAGGTAAGAATAAAACATGGAGTGAAGAGTCAAATCAAGCATGAGAAAACAGACCCAGATATAACACAGATTTTGCACAGGGAACTTAAAATAATTATGATTAATATGTTAAGGGCTCTAAGTAGTTTATTATGTAATAATATATGCTTAATGCAAGCAGAGATACAGAAAGTAGGAATCAAAAGGAAATGATTAAAATAAAAAACATAGCAATAAAATAAAGAATGCCTTAAAAGAGCTCATCAGTACATGGGACATGGCTAAGGAAACAATCAGTGATTTAAGGTAGGTCAGTAGAGAGGCACCTGGGTGGCTTGGTCAGTTCAGCATCTGACTTTGGCTCAGGTCATGATCTCACAGTTCATGAGTTCAAGCCCAGTGTTGGGCTCTGTGCTGACAGCTCAAACCCTGAATCCTGCTTCTGATTCTGTGTCTCCCTCTCTCTCTGCCCCTCTCCCACTCCCACTCTGTCTCTTTCTCTCACAAACAAATAAACATTAAAAAAATTTAAGGTAGGTCTGTAGAAACTACCCAAATTGAGATGTAATGAGGGAAAAAAAAAGAAAACAGAAAAGAATGTTGAATATATGCAAGACAACTTAAAAAGTTTAATACACACAGAACCAGAGTAGCAGAAGGAGAGCAAAAAAAGTATAGAACAGGAGACATTTTTGAAGTATAATGACACCAAGTACCATTTGAAGTATGCAGACACCAAATCAAAGATCCAAGAAGTTCTGAGAATACCAAGCAGGATGAAAAAGGAGAAAGGAAGGCAGGGAGGAAGGGAGGGAGGAAGGAAAGAAAGGAGGGAGGAAGCGAGGGCAGGAGAGAGACAGAAATATATCTAGGCATATCGTGTTCAAACTGCAGAAAATCAAAGGCAAAAAAGAACATCTTGAAAGAAGCAAAACAAACAAACCCCTTAATTTAGAGGAGCAAAGATAAGAACACTGCAAACATCTCATCAGAAGCCATGCAAGTGAGAAACAAGTGGAACATGCTGTTCCTTCTAACAGGAACACCCACCCTTTATCCACATCCAGTGTGCTTCCTCTTTCTTTAATAGGTTTTTGCTCTAATATCATTGTATTAGTGATTCCTTGCCATGACAACTCTGCTTAAACACACAATGCTTTATTCTCCATTTCCCCAAACCCAAGCACTCTGTGTTCTTATTCCAAGCTTTATTTTTTCATTTGAACTTATCTTCATTTATTATGTTATATATTTTATATGCTATATTGTTTATTGTCTTTCCATGGAATAGAAGCTCTATAAGGACAAGAATATTTGTGTTTTTTTCACTGCTATAGCCCTGAAGACTGTCTGATCCATAGTAGGTGTTTAAACAAATTATTAAATAATCAAATTAATTACCTGGATCAGAAATAAAAGGGTAATATATTTAACATTAATGATAGTAATTATATTAGAAGTTATTTATTTAACACTTAATTAGTGCCAGGGTCACAGACTAAGAACTGTTTCATGTATTTTATTATTTAATTCTGAAAATAACACAATGAGGTAGGGGTCATGCCACGTGGGTCTTCTCGGTGCCATAGGTCAGATAAATTTCATGTCACATGATGTGGGTTAGGGAACAGCTCCTCCACAAGAGGAAAGCTAGTTCAAATGACCATGGGTCAGCAGGCAGAGACCATATGGTTCTCCAACTTCCCCATTATCTTATGTTACAGCTAAGAGATTTGTTGTAGGTTCTGATTTGGAGAATTCTGTCCCCCCTCACTGAGTGTCCTCCTCCTAAAATATGAGGAAGTGGCCTCATCAGTGGGTAAATACACAGAGTATTTGGTAATTGGAAGTCTGGATTTGGGATATTAACTCTTTAGGGAATTTTCTGGGAAAGACAGCTGCCCTCCAGTTGGAGACTTTAAGACAACTAGGGACCTTGGAGGTTATAAACAGTCTCAGATCTCCCTGGCTTGGGTAAAAGCCTAGGGGGTCCGAGCTCCAGTGCCATTCTTCAAGCTGGGAAAGTGATATTTGTGCCTAACTCCTGTGTGCAGATTTATTAGGATGCAATCTCAGGAACCCAGGGAGAAGGCAAGGTGTAACACACTTGCAATGGGGGCCCTCAGAGCATCCATGGCAAGCTCTGAAGCTGGGACATGCCTTCCGAGATTTCTCAGATGGAGACCGGGTCTGAGCTTTTTTACTCTCAAAGTGGCCATTCATTGGATGCAGTTTATCCCAACAATAGGCATAGATTTGGGTAAGAAAACTCTCTTGGTGGAGAGCAATTTCCCAAGAGGAGCTGGTCTGAGAATTGTCAACAGCCTAATTTGCAGCTAGAGAAATAAATACCTCAGTGACAAAGTTGGAGAATTTGGCCAATGTACCGCAATATATACAATAGTCTCTGTTGCTCTTCTTAATCAAAATGTGTCACTAGGATTTATGCTCCTAACAGCTCATGGTTGATTCTCTAATCCCTTGGTGCAATGAGTATTTAAAATACTCAGCAACTAGAAAGGCAATTACACAGAACAAGAAACCAACACTGTAAAAAGTCTGTCTTTGTTGAATAATAAACAATAAAGTCATTTGGGAACATTTTTATAATATAATGCTCCAAATAAGTCAAAACACACAAAATTTTAGTGAGAATTTTAAGTATTTAGAAATGAAAAGTAATACTAAAAACTGAAAAGCTATATGCAAATAGCAATTTATTCATTGCTTAAGGTAGAGGGTGAATTATTATAATCTCTTGTTCTAAAGTAATTTGTCATTAGAAAGAAATTAGTAAGGAAAGCGGTATTAAACAATCTCTTCAGAGGTGCCTACGTGGCTCAGTCTGTTGGGCGTCCAACTTTGGCTCAGGTCATGATCTCACAGTTCATGGGTTCAGGCCCCACGTTGGGCTCTGTGCTGACAGCTAGCTCAGAGCCTGGAACCTGTCTTCTGATTCTGTGTCTTCCTCTCTCTCTGACTCTCCCCTGCTCACACTGTCTCTTTGTCTCTCTCAAAAATAGATAAAACATTTAAACAATTTTTTAAAAACACAAACAAAAAGCAATGTCTTCAGTTACACCAACCAGATTTATTGTGGTGTGATAAATTCATGTAGGCACGTTTCTTAAAGCAGAACTCTGTGGGAACTGAACCACTGAGTTATATATCAAAATCACTGAATTGTTACAATGAAAAAGTATGTGAAGCTGGTTTATTATTACCGTCATGCTACTAATTCATAGAACACCAAATTATACTTGTGAGCTATTTGATTTAGTGACATTAAGCAAATGACTTATTCTTTCCTCTTTGCTTCCGTTCCTTCATCTAAACTACCAACTAGGTAATGATAATACCAGTGTCTCTTTTCCTATTGGACAAACAAAATGAAAACCTAAATGTAAAGACTTCAAAAACTGAATAGCAATCAAGAAATGTAAAATTATTTTAGGAGTAATACTTCAGATACTTCATAATGTTGAGAGTGGGAAAACTCTATTCAGTGTGATGTAATGCTAGAAAGTAATTTTTTTTAAGGCTGCATTTCTTAGAGCAGTTTTAGGTTCACAGCAATGTAAGAGGAAATACAGATCATTTCCTTACACCACCTTGGTTCACACATGCACAGCTTCCCCCATTGGCAATATCCTCCACCAGAGCGGTACATTTGTTATGACTACTGAACCTATAATTGATACATAACAATCACCTAAAGAAACCTAACTTGTTATTGAAAGAAACATTTGGGTCAAATGTGAAGCTGGAAGAATTATTCGATCTTTCTGAATTATAATTTTTTCCCATATGTAAAATTGTCGGGTCCCGCCCCGGCCAGCAGGGCGAAAATCCTCAAGGATTCTTGATCCTGAGGGAGGGAGACAAAGGGCAGGAGGGAGACGCAGAGAGTGGAGACAGCACACGGTATCTGATCAAGCCTCTTCCTCTTTTATTCAGCAAACACTGTATCTTATAACGGTTTTTAGGCGGGAGAACAAGGCAGCTGACCTAGGTTGGTTGCTAGGAAACAGGGTCAAGGGATTTTGGCTAGGGTAAAGAAGAAAATAAACTAAAGTTTTTAGCACAGCACTGAAGGGCCGATACCACCCTGCCTGTAGGCAATTGATCTTTGTTCTTCTGGCTTCTCCTCTGACAGGGAGTGGCGCTCCCCTGCCTATTTTGCAACTCCCCTCAGGGAGTGACATTTCTGGCTAGCAAATGGCCAAGCAGCTGAATCTTTACCGCTTCCCACATAAAATGGAGTGAATATCTATCTATGGTGAAAAGTCACCAGTGAGAAGCATGTCTTATTCAAAAATATTACCCTGTTGTATCAAAATCATTACCATCATTACCATTATACCAACCACAATCATCATTGTCACCACCATCGACCTGCTGTCATATCATCATCACCACTGTGCTCCTTCAAATGTGTAAGGAACAGAGAGTGCCTAATTTTACTTAGTCAAGCAAATTGTAAGTTTCTTTTTGTCTAATTAGAGGCAAGGATATCATGATATATGGTTATAAGTTAATAAACAAATAACCATCAAATAAATGTTTTTGAGTGACCACAAATTAGGCATAGAGCAAAAGTTTATAAATAAGAAACATGAGCCTGCCTTGAATTTTTTAAATGTAGGGGGGAAAAATCTGATAAAAGGTAATTCTATTATGATTTTAGGATAATTACTAATATCATATTTAGAGTAATTTAAGTATTCAGAACAAGTCCACACAAATCTTGCTAAATTAATATTTGTCAGGTTAAATCTTACTATTAATACGAGAAGTCCATGGAGCTATTTATAACCCCTAAGCCATCCAGGAGAAACATCTAGTTATGTTATTCATAAAAGAGAAGTTTTGTTTTTTGTTTCAAGGACATCTCAATAAGATTTCTTAAAAAAATATTTCTTAAGATTCTCAAAAACGTTTCTCAATATTTGATATGTTAAGCACCCTTTTTTACAAATAGGCTTTTTGCTAACATCTTGGGTCCTCATCTCAACAAAGGTCATAAGCATATTGGCCCCAGTATTTTGAGAGTTGCAATATCCACAAGATCATTAATTCCCCTAGACGGTATCTAGTAGCTAATCTCCTAGATGGCTCCCATTGGTTCATGCCCTTGCAAGTGCCATATTGAATCACTGTTGTCTTTGTCTCTGTGTTATCAATAAATATGGTGTAAGTGAAGATGTATGATTTCTGAAGGTAAGCTATAAAATGCAAAGCACTAACCTCCAGGAGCTCTCATGCTGAGGGCAGCCTGCTGCTAAACTATGAGGAAATGGAAGCAGTCCTATGGAGGGACCCAGCTGGAGAAGAGCCAATATTCCTGGCCAACAGGTAGTACCAATTTGCCAGCCATCTGAGTGGGGCACCTCACAAGTGGATCCTCTAGACTCATTCAAGCTTACAAATAATGTTGCCCCTGTTAACATCTAACTGCAATTGTCTGAGAGACTTCCAACTATGCCTTTTCTGCATTCTGCCCCACTAAATCCACAGTCACAATAAACGGTTGTGTTATATCACTTATATAATTACTCTCAATTTCTTTAGGCTTTTAAAATAGTATTTATTTATACATTTCAATCACAGTGTGCATTAAAATGTCTTCATTCTAAACTAAAATATATATAGTGAGAGATCAGTAAGTGACATGTATATTTCTTGTATAGCATTAAGTAAGTGGGAGACCAGACCACACCTTTTTCAATTCCAAAGGAAAATGTTCCATCACTTTTATTGCTTTGAGAGGTTAACAAGTATTTTAAGTGTGTGTGTGTATACGTGTGTTTTTGTGTATGGGGTTGAGAAATAGAGACAACACACACACACTGTTCATGAAAGGTCTTTGATGAATCTAAGGTGTCTCTCTTCTCAAAAGTAATTAAAAACAAAAACAAAGCCTGTGAGAGATTGGTACATTTTAATGAGAAAAAAAAAAGACTACCTATACACACAAATCTGTTTCCCTTTCATAGAACATGATTTCAGTTAACAAGTGGCTTTGGATTCACATGCCATGTGTCTAACAATGTCCCTGTGCACTATAGTGGCTTATTATGATCACTGCCCCCTCCTCTCAATTACTCTAAATGGAAGAGATGCCTACTAACCAGAGATAATGATTTTGGATTTATGTAAGTGAAACAGTAAGTTCATTGTGTGAATTGCCTTACATATTTGGAGAGACTATTTGTTTAGCAAACAGTATACTAGAACAAATATATTTAAATTTATAAAGATAAATTATTTTTTGAAATTTATCTTCTGTGCCTTTATATCACTTGCTATTTTCATGAAGCTTGAAGGTTCCTTAAGAAACCCATCCCATTAATAAAATCTAATATATGTCACTTACTGGTCACTCACTATATATATTTTTAGTTTAGAATGAAGACATTTTAATGCACACTGTGATTGAAATGTATAAATAAATACTATTTTAAAAGCCTAAAGAAATTAGAATATAAAACAACTATGAAAAGTTTTCTTTTTTTTTTTTTTAACATTTTATTCATTTTTGAGAGGCAGAGAGAGACAGAGCACTATCAGGGGAGGAGCAGAAAGTGAGACAGAGAAAGAGAGACAGAGAGACACAGAATCCGAAGCAGGCTCCAGGCTCTGAATTGTCACCACAGTGTTTGATGCGGGGCTTGAACCCATGAACCATAAGATCATGAACTGAGCCAAACTCGGACACTCAACCAACTGAGCCACCCATGTGCTCCCAAAGTTATCTTTTCTTAAGATTGATTTTGTACGTCAATACAAAGGATTTATACTGGAAATGGTGAGCAGTATACTCCACATATTCATTTCCCCATGATTAAAAAGATATATTTTCCCTTAAGAATAACTTATATTTCAAAATATTACACATTTTGTGTACAATTTGTTTATGTACCAGTCCAAAATGTGCATATCTTATTTATAAAGCGCTGTAAGATCCAACACACTTCAACCAATGAGATACTGTCCCAATGACTCACACACAAAGAAAACTGAAGAAAAATGAAACACAATACTATAGACTTAACTAAATATACTTAGGATTTCAAAAAATCACTTTGAATCAGAAATTCAAAACTAAAAATCAGAAATATAAGAAGAATAATATTAAACTCAGACAGGAAATGGGAGAAAAAAACCCACAGAACTATCTCAATACTGAAGACTAAATTGTGAGCTTCCTTAGGAAGAATATACTCAAATATGAATTAATATGAATTTAAAAGGTAGGAAAATAACCAACAGAACTATAATGAAGTCAAAACAGCGGGGGAAATTATTCAAAATTAAAGACAGGCAAAAAAGGAATAATATACATAACAGCTATTCCAGATAAATAAAAACAAAAGAAGACTAATATCCAAAATTATAAGTGAAGATACATTTATAAAAAAAAAAAAAGACCTATATCTACATGTTGAAAGGATATGTCTCATATTTGATAAAATAAATTGAGAAAAATCAACATCACGGCATACACTAGTGAGACTGTTGGACTTCAAAGAGACAGAACAACTACTGGGGCACCTGGGGGGCTCAGTCAGTTGAGCGACCATCTCTTGATTTCAGTTCAGGTCATGATCTCAGGGTCATGGGATCCAGCCGTGTGTCAGCCTCTGTGTTGGGCATGATGGAGCCTGCTTAAGATTCTCTCTCCTCCCTCTGCTTCCTGCTCCCCATCCCCTATTGCATACTTTCTCTCTCTCTCAAAATAATAATTTTAAAAAAGATAGAGAAAGTATGCCAACACATTCGAGCTAAAAACACCAAAAAACAAAACAAAAAAATCAAATAATTTAAAAAAGCTAAAAGCAACAATAGAGCAGCATTTAAAAAACTACTCAATGAAAGAAAATGCGAACCAAGGCAAAATGTTACTTCTGGGCAAGCTATCCCTTACATACCAAAGCTATAGAAAACATTATTAAGCATTAAGCAAACCAGGGGTTGCTGGAGGGGAAATGGAGGGCGGGATGGGCTAAATGGGTGTTAGGCATTAAGGAAGGCCCTCGCTGGCATGAGCACTGGTTATTGGATGTAAGTGATAAATCACTGGGTTCTACTCCAGATACCAATACTACGTGTATGTAAGCCAACTTGAATTTACATAAATAAATATTAAAAATAAAATTTAAAAAAGAAATAAAAGAAAAAAAGAAAAAGAATGGAAAACCAAGAATTAAACAACATAAACAAGATAGGGACAAATGTGGAAGACTGATGTGTAAATTGCATATGATGAGGCCAGTAGAAATAATGTAAATGAAATGACAAGAGAGACCAAGGGGAAAGAAGAGAATCTATAACTTCACTGTCACAAAGCCAATAGGCAGAGGTTAAAGGACACTGTTAAACACTGACAAATAAACTAACTAAATATTAAGAAATCAGGGGACTAAAAGGAATATTAAAAGTTTAAATTCAAAGCCATCCACTGGAACAATATTACTAATCTGCTCAAATAACAAAATAAATAATTGAATAAGGCACAAAGTATACAGATCATGCAGAGAAAAACTATGACAAATATAGCATGATATGTAGAATTAGAAAATAATATCACAGTTGAGACCAAACATATGAGTAATATTAACACATAAATGAGCTTACCTCACCTATTTAAAGCCAATAATTTTTAATTTAGCTTACAAAGCAGAACCCAAATCTTTGGTCTGAAAAAGAGATGTTCTAAAACAAGTGCGTCCTAAGGGTTTGATGAGCAAAGGAATGAGCAAAGTCATAACAGTCAAATGAGAACAAGAAAAAATTCAGAGTAGTGATTCTGAAAGCATATAAATTATAACTTAATAAAGTATAAATAAATACACTCTTAAGCTAAAAGCCATAATTCAAATTAAATATAACAATCTAAATATCTAACTTATAAAATAACAAACCAAACAACTCCACCTAAGGAAAACTACATGAAAAGCAAAGAGAATAGGGAGAAGAACACTAATTTTCAAGACCAAGCAAGTGGCCAAATAAAGATTAGGAAAATAAAATCAGTAATCACAAAAACGATACATATCAAATTTATGCACCAATGATACAGAATTTAACATCTTCTCAAGTGCTCAGGGAATATTTTCAAAAATTAATTTTATGTATTATTGCAATGAAAGCATTAGTAACTTCTATAAGATAGCAACTTGTCAAATATTGTGATCCCTTGAATCACCATTCAATAAAGCTATAAATTATTTTAAATAAGCAAAAAACCCCATTACACTTCGATCTGGAAATTTTAAAACTTTCTGTTGAACAAAATAAAGTTTCCAAATGAACAAAATATAAAAGGAAAAAGGAAAAATTATTTCAGACACAGCAGTAATTTAAAAAATAATAAAGAAGTATTATAAATAACCATGTACTAATATTTGGAAGCATAGTGAAACTGGATACTTTATCAAATATGTAAAATGATAATATGTGAAATTTTCACAATACTAGAGAAAATATTTAACAAAATTTAATGTACACATGATTAATGTAAGCCTATTATCAAAGTAGGATTAGATTTAACTTCCTTATAAGGTTACTTGTTCAACAAAAACCTATAGCAAATAATACTTTCAATGAGAAAATTTTAGAAATAGCTACTTTAATTTTGGGGACAAAATGAAGATCTACCCTCTTATTAATAATGAAGCTTCTGTCCAGTGTTGTAAGAAAAGAAAAAACAGAAAATATAAAGATAAGAACCAAAGAGAAGGAACCATTATTATTAGTAAGCACTATAATTACCTCCTCCAATGTTTATAAAAATAATAAACATTACTAGAACTCACAAAAGAGTAAGGTAATTTTAAAGAGTAAAGATTCAATTTATAAAAATCAATTATTATTTCTCCATAATCATAATAACCATCTCAATAATAAACATATACCATTTATAACAGCAATAAAGCTATAATATATCAAAGAATGCATTTAGCATAAATGACTTCAGGCTTCTGTGATGAAAATTTTTAAGTTCTATTAATGGATAAAGAATGTCTGAAAACAGACAAATTACATATTTTGGGAAGGGAACATTTGAATAAATAAAATGTTGGATATCCACCCCCCCTCAATTAATCTAAAATTTAATGTAATCCCAAACAGAAATACATCTGGATATTTTTCAGCAGTTTGTCAAACCCATGCTTAACTTTTGTCAAACTCATGCTTACCTTTATATGGAAGTAGAGAAATTCCTGGGTAACTAACTAAACTCTGAAAAAGAAGAGCAGAGAAGAGGGCTGAACCTGGCAGATATCACTTTATATTATAATGCCACAGTAATATAAAACTGTAAGATACTTGGGAAAAACTAGACAAATTTTCCAGTGGAACATAACAGATTCCACAAAAATACATGTGACTCTAATACATAAATAGTGTCTAAATTGGTAGAGATAGAACACCACATAGAAAAGTAGACTCCAGATACATTGAAGACCTAAGTATCTTAAATATAACTTTCTGGGGTTCCTGGGTGGCTCAGTTGGGTGAGTGGCCAACTTTGATTCAGGACATGATCTCATGGTCCATGAGTTCAAGCCCCACATTAAGCTCTGTGCTGACAACTCGGAGCCTGGAGGCTGCTTCAGATTCTGTGTCTCCCTCTCTCTCTCTGCCTCTCCCCTGCTCATGCTTTTCTCTCTTTCTCCCTCTCTCTCTCTCTCAAAAATAGATAAACATTAAAAAAATTAAAACCAAAGCAAATAGAATAACTTTCAACACAGAACTCCTAAATGAAATCCCAAAAGTATAAACCATAAGGGAAAAATACTGAAGATAAAAATATAAAAGTTAAGAATTTCTTTTCAATGAAGGGTACAATGGGAACATTTTTTTAAAATGACAGATAAAAAAAGATATTTACCATCACAGGTAAAACAAACAGGAGTTAATATTTATGATCTAAAGAAATTCCTAGAAATCAACAAGTACAGACAAGAATCCTAATAGTAAATATGCAAATTATGTCAGTAGGCAGTTCATAAAAGTTGAACTCCAAAAGGTCATCTATAGGGGTGCATATTTAAAATCATTAGTAGGGGCGCCTGGGTGGCTCAGTCGGTGAAGCCTCTGGCTCCGGCTCAGGTCATGATCTCACGAATTGTGGGTTCATGCCCCGCGTCGGGCTCTGTGCTGACAGCTAGCTCAGAGCCTGGAGCCTGCTTCAGATTCTGTGTCTCCCTCTCTCTCTGACCCTCCCTGCTCATGCTGTTTCTCTCGGTCTCTCAAAAATAAAATAAAATAAATAAATAAATAAATAAAACATTAAAATCATTAGTGATTAGAGAAATACAAAATAAAACAAGAATTGACATATTAGTTTGCACCCATCAAATTAGAAAACAGTAAAACCAAATGTTGACAGTTCGAAATTATAATATGGGGTGCCTGGGTAGTTCATCCGGTTAAGCATCTGACTTCAGCTCAGGTCATGATCTCAGGGTTCATCGGTTCGAACCCCGTGTCAGGCTCTGAGCTGACAGCTCAGCCTGCTTTGCATTCTGTGTCTCCCTCCCTTTCTGCCCCTTCCTGCTTATGCTCTGTCTCTGTCTCTCAAAACTAAATAAACATTAAAAAAATTAAAAAGAAAAGAAATTATATTAAATATGTGTATACTCTATGATCCAGCTTTTCACTCTGAATATATATACACTTGAGAATTTCTCACACCAATCATAAAGGATAATCATGAGGGTTATTTGTGGTAGTGAAAAGTTAGAGGCATTCTTGCTAACTATCATTAGTGACTGGAGAGAAGTAAGATTTAGTGGATCTGCACTGTGGAATAGTGGGTAGGTCTTAGAAGTACTGGACTAAATATACTACAGGAATAGTATTCAAATATATTCCTGAGTTAACAAGTAAGAAAAAAATGAGTTCTATAGCACAATCATACTTACACCAATTAAAGTTGATACACCTAGAAGTTCAATGCATATTTTACAAAACACATAGAAATGATACACATCATATATATTAGAATGGTTCCCTATGAAACAGGAAAATATGGGCTTAGGGAATGGGGATAAAAGGGAACACAAACATCCATGCATGTTTCTAAGCAATCACCCATGCATGCATATATACATGCAAACTCCTATGTAGGGTACGTGCATAAATTCACAAAACAAGAAAGAGAGAAGCTATAGGAACTAATATCAAATGAAGAGTTGATAAACACAGCATTGTACATTTGAGTGTACAAATTAATAAATAATCCAATTCCAAGATAATATAATACATAAAAAGGAAAAGAACAATCCAAAATGTTTTGCATTCACTTTACACTCAGATAAGATTTACTTTTGATCATTTTCTGAATGATCACAATAAAATATTGGCATCTGCCTTTAATCTAGATAGCTTGCCAACTCTTCTTGCAGCTTCTTGGCAGGCTAATAGTCATAGTAATGCAGATTTCTTTTTATTTTAAGAGAAAGATATTCTGGAATTCAAGGCATTGGAAGAATATTGACACCGTAGGCAAATCTTCACACTACTGGAATATTCTATATCTCATAAACACATCAAAAACCACTAATCTAATTTTTGGCTAAATTTTATGTATGACCATAGGGCTGTAACACAATGTGTGTAATTTTTGTGTGTGTGAATGAGGTTTCCTTCAATGTCATATTCAGGTTTTTTATTAACTTCTTTTATCATATAAGAATATCAACATCTACTTAAATGTAAAGATGTACATTTACATATATTTGGGTATATTATAGGGAAAAGAGTTTCTTTAGTAATTATATAATATAGACATATCACATGATAGGGTATATGGTAAAAAATGTTTAAAAAATACAGATAGTCCCAGAAAAAAGCCTCACTATCCCAGTCTTAGTTGGTTTTCTTGATAGCAAGAAAATTTGAAATTTTCTCTTTCTTTTCTCTCCCTGCTTTTTTTTTTATTTTTTATTTTGCCTTCTTGTTTATTGACTCTAGAATATAAGCCCTATAGGAAATTTTGTTTGGCTATATCCTCAGCTCCTAAAATACCTAGGACATGGCAAACATTCAAATAACATTTGTTGAGTGAATGGTAGAATGTGAAGAAACATTTAACTACATTAGATTTAACACAACTTAAAAAATTTCCCCCTTTGGTACTGTTGTCAAATAATAATGCACTTTAAAGTTTTAAAGTTAAATTAATAGACGCATTTGATTAAAAACTAGTAGGTTTTATAATGAAAAGAAATGGTCCTCTGCCTTACTTCTTCTCTTCCCTAGGCCTAAATCCCAATGGCAATATTTTGGGCATTTCTGTTTTGGATCTTTCTAATCATCGTTGTTACATCTACCAGTATTATGCTGCACTAGTGTATATGGGTCAAACTTTACCTTATCTATTAATTTTTCCCCTGAGACAAATTTCTAGATCACTTACAGTGTATTATACTTTCACCCTCTGAACCCTACCTTTAACTAGTAAAATTCCACCATAATTACCACTTCCATCACCAGTGAGCTTTGCAATTTCAAAATAATTCAAAAATCTAAATATTTTCCCATCAACTATGGACAATGTCTCTAATTAGCTAATCTTCCTTCCTTGTCTTGAAAATGGTCACCTCTATACTTACTTTAATTCAACATGGTTGCTAAAACTGTATTTTGTGATTTAGCCATAGGTAGAGTCTAAGAATAAAAACAATAAATCGTGTTTATATTTTTATGATGATAATGTTGTTACCACAGTGCCAAGCTACATACAAATATTACAGCCTTTTCTACAGTTCCAATGTCATACGATATCAACTTGAAAAGTTGTCACATGTTTTTTAATCCTGAAACTGTCGTCAATACCGCCTCATGTTTCCAACCATTTGCATGTGCAAGCAGTTCCTTTCCTTTACTGAATTCTTGCCCCCCTGGAGGAGTTCCCTTTCCAGTTCAGGCTTCAAAGGATGCTCCTGGTTTTACTGCACCCCTGTCTCACTGGGACAGATGCTAACTTCTGTCTCAGTTCACTTCATGTGTTTTTATTTTTGTTTTGTATTGTTTTTTATTTAAAAATTTTTTAATGTTTATGTACTTTTGAGAGAGAACGAGACAGATTGTGAGCAGGGGAGAGTCAGAGAGAGGGAGACACAGAATCAAAAGCAGGCTCCAGGCTCTGAACTGTCAGCAAAGAGCCTGACGCAGGACTCGAGCCCATGAACCATGAGATCATGACCAGAGCTGAAGTCAGATGCTTAACCGACACCCAGGCGCCCCACTTTGTGTGTTTTTGGATCCCATGTCTCTCTTTCTTCTTTTCAAGAGTTTATCAGTAAAGAAATGTTAATAGGAGGCATTTATTTTAGATTCAGTTTAGATTTAGTTTTTCTGTGACTGAAAAGCCATTTTCTCCCTCACATTTGATGGCAGTTTGTCTGGATATAAACTTCTAGTTGAATTTTTTTCTTCTCAGAACTCAGAAAGCTTATTGCACTACCCTCTGTTATCCTGACATAGATAATGGCAAGTCAGACACCAGGCTGATTCTTGATCCTTGTAAGACAACTGTTTACTTCTTTCTAGAAGCTTTTGGGTACTTTTTTGTACTTTTTTTTCTGGGGTAACTCATCATTCTATCTTACTCATAATTCTCTGATTCCTCTTTACTAGTAAAGTATAGAACCTCTTAATATTTCTGCCCTCCTACTGAGGGCAAATCCACCTTTGATTTTCAGTGACCTTGGTTTTAATTTGTCCTTTTCATTACCACTGTGTTATTGAAAATGCAGTTAATTTTTGAATATAAGGGTATATTTTAGTGATTTCTGTTTCCTGAATTAAATCTTTCTTTGGTGCCCTGCTAATTTGTTTGTCTTTCCCATTTTTTTGCTTTCTGTAAATATCTGGAGATGTTGGTTGTATATTTATATTTAAGAAATCGGATTTTCCAAGTTTTAAGTACCTGAGTGAGGCTTACTTTATGGTGAATGAATGTAAGGCCAACCAAAGCCAAAAGCGAGGTTTACGCTCTGGATGCCAATCATCATGCTAATTGCTACAGTTATAGCTGGAATCACTTGAAGAATGTGTTTATTTGTCATAACCTTTACTGATTTAGCTAACAATCATTTTGAGAAATTCTCTACTTATTTTTACCTACTGTCTATTAAACTCACAATAGAGATACATAAATTATGTATTCACATTGAGCATCCGAGTTAAGCATATTGTTCTGTGCACCATAAAATGCTACTCTTAGAAAAGTGCAGCAAAACAAAACATCAAAGCAAAGATTTACTTTCACATTAGAAGAGTGACAAATTGGGATATGTGTTATAAGTCAACATGTTATGTAACAACAAATACAGTATTACCAAAGTGTCCTTCAAAAAGAGGATTATTTTAAACTTACAAGAACACAGGAAAAATGCTTATTTTCAACACTCCATTCAACATTGTGTGTATCAAACTTTTAATCTTTCAATTATTTCAAGCATATATTATATGCTTTTTGATATAATAATTTATTGTCAAATTGTTTTCCACATAACATCCAGTGCTTCTCCCCACAAGTGCCCCCCTCCATGACTATCACCCCCTTCATCCCTCAGTTCATTCTCAGTATTCAATAGTCTCTCAAGATTTGTATCCCTCCCTCTCCCCAACTCTCTTCCCCCCTTCCCCTCCCTATGGTCCTCTGTTAGGTTTCTCCTGTTAGACCTATGAGTGCAAACATATGGTATCTGTCCTTCTCCACCTGACTTATTTCGTTTAGCATGACACCCTCGAGGTCTATCCACTTTGCTACAAATGGCCATATTTCATTCTTTCTCATTGCCATGTAATACTCCATTTATATATATATATATATACATATATATGTGTATATATATATATACACACTCCATTGTATATATATGTGTATATACATATATATATGTGTATATATATGTGTATATATATATATGTGTGTATATATATGTGTATATATATATGTGTGTGTGTGTATATATATATA
>NC_043713.1:50401366-50464000 GCF_006229205.1 Suricata suricatta
TGGGTCATAAGGGAGTTCTATGGATAGTTTTTTGAGGAACCTCCACACTGTTTTCCAGAGTGGCTGCACCAGTTACATTCCCACCAACGTTGTAGGAGGGTGCCCATCTCTCCACATCCTCGCCAGCATCTATAGTCTCTTGATTTGTTCATTTTAGCCACTCTGACTGGTGTGAGGTGGTATCTCAGTGTGGTTTTGATTTGTGTTTCCCTGATGATGAGTGATGTTGAGCATCGTTTCATGTGCCTGTAGGCCATCTGGATGTCCTCTTTGGAGAAGTGTCTGTTCAGGTCTTCTGCCCATTTCTTCACTGGATCATTCGGTTTTTTGGGTATGGAGTTTAGTGAGTTCCTTGTAGATTTTGGATACTAGCCCTTTATCTGATATGCCATTTGCAACTATATTTTCCCACTCTGTCAGTTGCCTATTAGTTTTTCTGATTGTTTCCTTTGCAGTGCAGAAGCTTTATCTTGATGAGGTCTCAATCGTTCATTTTTGTTCTTGATTCCCTTGCCTTTGGGGATCTGTTGAATAGGAAATAGGTGCGATTGAGGTCAAAGAGGCTATTTCCTGCTTTCTCCTCTAGGATTTTGATGGTTTCCTGTCTCACATTCAGGTTCTTTATCCATTTTGAGTTTATTTTTTGTGAATGGTGTAAGAAAGTGGTCTAATTTCATTCTTCTACACGTTGCTGTCCAGCTCTCCCAATACCACCTATTGAAGCAGCTTTTTTCCATTGGATACTCTTTCTTGTTCTGTCAAAGATTAATTGGCCATACACTTGTGGATCCAGTTCTGGGCTCTCTATTCTATTCCATTGGTCCATGTGTCTGTTTTTGTGCCAATACCGTCTTGATGATGACAGCTTTTTAGTAGAGGCTAAAGTCTGGGATTGTAATGCCTCCCATTTTGGTTTTCTTCTTCAATATTACCTTGGCTATTTGGGTTTTCTATGTGGTTCCATATGAATTTTAAGATAGTTTGTTCTAGCTTGAGAGAGAGAGAGAGAGAGAGAGAGAGAGAGAGAGAGAGAGAGAGAGAACAAGCAAGGGAGGAGCAAAGAGAGAGATAATCCCAACTAGGCTCTACACCATCAGCACAGAGCCTGATGAGGGGCTTGAACTCACAAACTGTGAGATCATGACCTGAGCTGAGATTAAGAGTTGGGCAGTTAACTGACTAAGCCACACAGGCGCCCCAGCATGTTATATGCTTCTAAGTCAATTTTATTAATTCAACAAATGGTTGTTTCCTTTTCCATTTTTGTCTCATAATTTCTTGTTGATTTGTAAGAGCTTTTTTACATACTAGGAAAATTCTGATTGTGTTGCAAATATTTTTACTGTTTAATAATTTATCTTTGATTTTATGGTATTTTTACCTATCAAAAAATTTTCGTTGCTTTTAGCCGAAAATCAAATTAGTTCTTGGACATTCATTTCTCTGAGATGGACCTTGGAGAAAATCTCTGTATTTCTGAGGAGTTAAGTGATATTTTTAGGACTCAGCATACCTCCTTGTCTCTGTCAAAATTTGGTTGTATTTCACAGGCATATGCTATAGTTTAAATTTGGAAGTAATAGCAATTTAATTATTTCATTAAATTGGAAAGTTTTGGTATGTTTCCTTTCTTTCTTTCTTTTTTTTTTTTTTTTGGTCTAATGGGAGGAGGGTTTAACATTTTTTGAGAATAGTAGGATATAATAGAAAGAGTTTGTATTTTTTCCCACTGTCTCCTCCTCTGGGGGAAGAAATGAATAAAAGTCCTTGTAGCATTTTGCTTGCATTTACAATAAATGAATGTTTATGTTTGTTTGTTTGTTTGTTTTTAATCAAGGATAAAAATAAGATCATCTCAGTGTACCTTCCTCTCCAGAAACAACGTATGTCTTTACATTCTTTCAAGGCATCATCTAGGTTTCTCAGTGTAATTTTAAAATAGGCATCACCTGGTCCCAAGTCTTTGTATGCTTTCAATACTGATGCATCTTGGATTTGTATTCCTCTCCTTGTTAGTCCTCTGAATTCTGGATCATATGCCCAACTATCTACAGAATCTCTATTTGGGTTATAAATAAGCATCTCAAACTTCCCAAACACAATAATCCACCTTGTCCACAGCTGCTACTCCTGTGGCCTCCCCAACTCTGTCATAGCACTCTCTGAACTCAGAGGCTTTGGTCATAAATCTGGGTCACAAATCAACTCCTAGTTGATTCTTACGTTTGTATCAAACATGAAATCAATTTAATCAGAAAAAAAATATATCCAGAAGTCTGTTCTTTCTCATGATCTCTTTTCACTCTAGATTAGGCTCCTTTTTAACCCGAACAATTGGAGGAGACTCTGCATCAGTCTCCCAGATACATCCTTGTCAGTGTACGGTCTGTGAGCCACACACATGCTAGAAGAAGCTACTTACAACTCAAGACAGGGTTATGTCACTCATCTCTTCAACTTTCTGATGACTCTGATTTCACTTAGAGCACCACACAAAATAAGAATTTTCCCCACTCAGGGTTTCTTCAGGGTTGCTATTTCCTCCACCTGGTACATCCTTTTCCCAACACCTGCAGAATCTGGTCCCTCACTCTTCCAAGTACTCACTCAAGTACCTCCTGATGATCCTACAAAAAATCTCCCTCTGCTCATCACCAGTGAGACTCTTCATTCTGCTTTTTTTCTTCTCAGCATTTATCACTCCTGACATAATCAATATTCATTTATTGTTTATTGCCAAACTTTTCTGATGAAATTTTAAATTCCATGATAGCAGGAGTTTTGTTTGTTTATTGCTATCCCCCAAATCTACAACAATATCATGGATCCCCTATAAATATTTGTTGAAAAAACACAACCTAGTGTATCCTGTTACATTTATTCCTATGAATGTATTCTTTAACTTTTGTTTCTGTTATGATAAAAGGTCTTCCTTCTTTTTAGAATTACTGATCACAAGGTAATTAAATTGTACATGAGAAAGCTATTTTTACATTACTTGTGCCTTAATCAAATAATTGAATTATTTTGTCTAATATTTTACTAAAATATTAGTAATCTCTTAGATATCCTGGCATATAATCATATCACTGCCTCCTGGTTTTCAGTTTCACTGTTCCTCACTCCTTAAAAATTTTTTTAAACGTTTACTTATTGTTCACAGATAGAGAGAGTGCAAGCAAGGGAGGAGTGGAGAAGGAGGAAGACACAGAATCCAAAACAGGCTCCAGAGCCTGAGTTGTCAGCACAGAGCCAGATGTAGTGCTTGAACCTGCAAACTGCGAGATCATGGAGCCCAAGTCCGATGCCTAACAAACTGAGCTGCCCAGGTACTCCATGTTCCTTATTTCTTTTTAACACAACTTTTTCTCTTGAACTATTTTTGAGTAATTTTATTTCACTCACCTGCTACCTAAATCAAAATAATCAATTTAAGTAATTTTTTAATGTTTATTTATTTTAGAGAGAGAGAGACAGAGTGTGAGCAGGGGAGAGGCAAAGAGAGAGAGAGAGGAAAACAGAATCTGAAGTAGGTTCCAGGCTCCGAGTTGTCAGCACAGAGCCCCATGCAGTACTCAAATCCACGAACCAAGGGATCAGGACATGAGCCAAGGTCAGATGCTTAACTGACTGGACCACACAGGTGCCCCCAAATAATAAAATTTAAATGACTAATAGTTTCACTGTGTTAATGAATAATTAAGCAAGTTGTACATGAAAAATTCATTAGTTGAATATTAAATATTGGTAAGTTATGAACGAAGATCCATGAAAACTTTCATTAAAAACCCTAATTACAAGTCCTGCTTCAATTCTGAACATTTGAGTGATACTGGTAAATTAACACATTTAGACAAAGAAGTTAGAGTCACAAATGGTTATTTTTTTCCTGAAGATTTGATCATGACGTTGTTCTTAAAGGTCCATGTTCTTTATTGAGACTAGATTTATGAACTGAGTCATTTTCTCTTCTTACAAGACATGAATTTAGCTTGAAAATGAAATTGATATAATTTTTTTCATTCTATAAAATGGTGTAAAGTAAAATCTTGTATAGTCATTTCCAACCACTAATTTTATAACTGTAGAAGAGTAGACAAGGAAATAAAATAAACAATTTATGGTTCTCTTTGCAGAAGAAACTAGAACCCAGAGAGCATTACTGACTTATTCAATTATTAGAAAACAGAGACGGGGTTAGAATTCCATTAGTTGGTTGCTGAATCCAAGAATTGCTATATTTCAATCAGAAGCTTACATTTTTTGTCAAACATTTGTCAGGTGTTTTTGCTTTGGTCTTACAGTAAACGTTAGTTGTACATGCCCCAAATTGAAATCAACATCTTCCCTGAAAATGCAGTTTTAATTTCCTCATTCAGTTTAATTTAGTCATCATCCTCACGATACCATATACCTGACAATTGTCCACATCTCTCCTTCTCCCTGCACTCCATATTCAACCAGCCAAATTTATTGGATTAATTTTGTTTAACTTTTTTCTAATCAATTTCCTTCTACCCATGCCCCTTTACCACTATATATTATCTGGCAAGAATTTTAACTCTTCAGTGTATTAAAGAATTATGTCTCCTAACTTTCCAGTCTTCCTCTCTCAACCTAGCCACATTTATCTCAGCTTCTGCATACAGAGGCTTGCAGGCATGCACCTGTTTACCCTGCGTGACGTGCACTGCCCCTCTCCAATCTTTCCCTCTTGTCATGATTAAGCAAAAAATAAAAAATAAAATAAAATAAAAACAAAAACCACAACTCAACAACTAAGATACAACTCAAAAACTGAATAACAGACTAACGTTTCTTAAAGGATAAGAATCATACATTTTTATACATTTCAGCTCTTTTTATACATCTCAGCACCTGGGACAATGTTTGACACATTTAATATTTAGTGTATATTTAATGATTTGATTAATTGATTAATTTCTGGACACACAGAACACCAAAAAGTCAGGAGAGGATATGATTGCAAGTTTCTAAATTTCCACCACGATTTCTAAACAAAATATAACAGGTTACAATTAGAAGAAAATCTTTATGTTCCAAAAAATAAAAATAAAAAAGAATTAATAGTTTAAGCGTGTTTTTAAATTTTTCAAATGAAATTAAGTTCATGACCCAAAGCGATTACATTAGTAAGCCATTGTTCTACTTCATTAGGTATCCAAGCAATTAATATTTAAAATCAGGAAATATGGAGTGATAAAATATGCAACACCAACTTTAATAAATGTAATCTGAAACAAAAATGACAGAGTATTTGCTAGTGACTGTGGTAAAATAAGGAGAGGCCAAGTACAAATACAATGGGATTTTTATGGTCCCGGGAAGCTTCATGATATGAAACTTATTAGGTAACTAATTCTCCTTAAATTAGTTCACAGGATGAATATGATGTAGTCACTGTGTTCTGGTATACATGAGGATCAAAAGGGAAAATAAAGAATAATCATATTCATCATTTATGGTGAATAATGAATTATTCTACTTGTTTATTACTCATGAATCATTAGAATAGAATGAAAAGAGAACTACATAAGAATAGTTAAAATAATTCCATTTCTCTACTTCCCAAAAAATGTTATTTAGTGTTCACTGTTCTGAAACTTCCTCTTTGTCAAATTTGGTAATTTCATTCTATTCTGACTTCAAAAGCATACCAAAATAACCTCTTCAGCACCATGCTCACACTTTGAGAGGGGGAAAAAAAAAAGATTAGGAAGTTTGAGTGGAATGAATGTTATAAATGTTCTAATAAGAATAACTGCTTTCATATAGCTATTTATTTGATACTGACTTTTTCCCTTCTTCTTCTGTGTTTTCTGTCTTGCTATACAAAACTGTCTTTCCCTTCTTCCCCTCCCAGGTTCCCAGAACAATGAGACTTGTGCTGATTAGCTATTTGAGCAGAAATGCAGCCACAAGATGTGGTACAGAAAGGTCAGTCTTGAATTTCTCTGAAATATTTTGTTAAATCAGTAACAGCAAAGGTCAGTTGGGCTCTGAATAGGGTTTTTGCATTTGTTTTTCTTCCAGTCTCAAGACAGTTCATGTTTAGAGAGTTCTATATTTAAAATGATCTGATTAAGTATTGTGTGTATGTAACACCTAGACACAGAAGATATGAGAGTAGTAAGTAGTCACTAATAAATAATAATGCTGTTTAGTATATGCTAATAAGTTCAAAGAAGAAATATGTAGAAGTTATATCCTTTAATATTTTAATATATTTTGTGAAATTATATGATGTTAAAAAAATTGGACAAAATGGACTCACAATAAAGAACACAGTTTAAGTACTCAGTGGCCATTTAGCCTAATTCATATTTTTGGTGAAATAATCTTTCCATGATGTTAAACATCTCTACTTATGCCACTTCCTCACAGTCTACCAAACAGCAATACTCCATTTAGTACATTATCAGTAAACCCCCTGACTCTTTAAAAGGCCATTCCCTGACCACATTTACATTTACAATAGAGCGCTACATAAAGTCTCTTTGCCTCAGAGTGTTTAATCCATCTTCTCTTCCTAATATTATTTAAAAGTTCTGCTTGTTTAGAAGGAAACTTTTGTGGCAAAGATGTAATACCACAGTCTTCAATAATACCCTCCTTCATGAAAACAAACCAGAGAGCCAGAGAGAGAGAGAGAGAGAGAGAGAGAGAGATAAAAATCAATGCTTTTCAAGATAAGGAACATTAGGCAACAAAGGACAGTGAACACTGGGAGATGGGAATCAAAGAGACTGAGTCCCTCAGTTGCTACTGCTTAATGCCTTGAGAGAGTTTGTGGAAAGTGGCAGAGTGAGGAAGAACCCAGGCAGAGCTTGGCAGACTCCTTGAGGTAAGGAGGTGAAACTTACATCAATGCAGTGGACCAAGGCATCTATATGCAGAGACCTGTACAAAGAAGTAACTCTGGAGATCTTTAGAAGGTAATCCTTGGTATTCAGCAGAGTACTGATTGGCCCATGCATGTGCAAAAACAAATTGAGTCTAGGCAAAGAACCATCTAAGAGAATTAAAGAAATGCCCAGCACCCATACAGGGTCTAGAATAGTACCCAGTTCCCACCAGGCAGATAGGAAAACCTCCTAGTTCACAAGGTAGATGATTCATAAAGACCTTGCCTTAGCTGGAGGGGAAAATTAGCCCTAAACTAAGTGCTGTTCTCCACCAGACTAACAAATCATAAAAGCAAGACACAAAATGCTTTCTACTTGTTAAACTATATCTGAAAAGCTTAAGAATATTTAGATAAATGCAAAAATATCCAAACAAAATGACACCAAGAGCTGTGGGAAAACTTGAAGGATTCAAGTCATATATTATATGTTTCTGATTACAATGAAATAAAATTAAAAATAAGTAATAGTCAGGGTGCCTGTGTGGCTCAGTTGCTTAAGCATCTGACTTCAGCTTAGGTCAAAATCTCACTGTTCATGGGTTTAAGTCCCACATTGAACTCTGTGCTGACAGCTCACACACAGCCTGAAGGCTGCTTCAGATTCTGTCTCCCTATCTCTCTGCCCCTCACCCACTCTCAGACACAGACATACACACACACACTCTCTCCCTCTCTCTCTCTTTCTCACTCTCTTTCTCTCTCTCTCAAAAATCAATAAAACATTAAAAATTTTTGAAAAAAAAGTAATAGAAAGGTCCCTGGAAAATCTCCAGCTATTTGGATAATAAGTATAATATTTCTGATTCTCCTATTGCTTTTTTCTTTGACCCATGGATTATTTTACTTTGACTTGAATGAAAATAAACATCACTTTATCAAAATTTGTGTAATGCAAGTGAAGTCAGGATTAGAAAGAAATTTAGAGAATTAATGATCTATCTTAGAGAAAAATAAAGATATCAAAACATAGGTTTCAGCTGCTATCTTAATAAATTACAAAAAGAAGAAATAAGTTAAATCCACAGTAAGCATACACTGATAGGAGCTAGAAAAAGAAAATCAAACTAAATCCAAATCCAAAAAAAGGAAGGAAATTATAAAGATTAGAGCAGAAATGAATTATATAAGAACTAAAACAAAACAAAAAAACCCCCAATAAAACAGGTCAATGATATACCTTAGGCAAAACTCATTTAAAAACAGAGATAGAGAAAGGACCCAAATAGAATTGCCAATGAAAGAGAAGAAACAATTATCAATACCACAGATATACAAACAGTTGTAACAACATTATAAAAACCTATATGCCAATAAACTGGACAACTTACAAGAAATTGATAAATTCCTAGAAACATATAACCTACCAAATTAAATCAGAAAGAAATAGAAAATTTGAACAGACCAACACCAACAGATTTCATCACCAACAATGAAATCAAATCAGTAATAAAAAAAAAAAACTCCCCCCAAACAAAGTCTAGGACCAGATGGCTTCACAGGCAAATCCTACCAAATATTGAAAGAAGAGTTAATACCTATTCTTCTCAAACTATTCCAAGGAATAGAAAAGGAAGGAAAACTTCCGAATTCATTCAAAGAGGCCAACATTATCCTGGTATCACAAAACAACAAAAAACAGAACTAAAGGCCAATATCTCTCATGAATATAGATGGAAAAATCCTTAACAAAAATACTAGCAAATCAAATCCAACAATACATTTAAAAAAAAATCACTCATCATGATTGAGTGGGAGTTATTCCTGGGTTGCCAGGGTGGTTCAGTATTTGCATATCAATCAACATAATAAATCACATCAGTAAGAGAAAGGATAAGAACCATAGGATCATTTCAATAGACACAGAAAAAGCATTTGACAAAGTATAGCATCCATTCACGGTAAAAACCCTCAATAGAATAGGTTTATAGGGAGCATCCCTCAACATAATGAAGGTCATATATGAGAAACCCACAGCTAACATCATCCTTAATAGGGAAAACCAGAGAGCTATTTTCTCTAAGGTCAGGAATAAGACAAGGAAGTCCACTCACTTTTATTCAACATAGTACTGGAACTCCTAGCCACAGCAATCAGACAATGAAAAGAAATTAAAAGGCATCCAAATCATCAAAGACGAAATCAAACTTTCACTATTTGCAGATGACGTGATACTATACATAGAATATCCAAAAGATTCCAAAAAATGCTGGAACTGATAAAGTGTGTCAGTCAAGTCACAAGATACAAAATCAATGTACAAAACTCTGTTGAATTTCTATATACCAATAATGAAGCAGCAGAAAAAGAAATTAAGAAAACAGTATGATTTAAAACTGATCCCATTATTCTGGGATCATGACCTGAGCCAAAATTAAGAGTTGGATACTCAACTAACTGAGCCTCCCAGGGGTTCTATGGTTTTTAAATATGTATTCAAGGTGATAGAACTACATACGAAAGTTTTTAAGCCAATTTAATTGTATGATAATTTTAAAAGTTATTTTAATGTTTTTATTTTTTGAGAGAGAGAGAGAGACAGCATAAGCAGAGGAGGGTCAGAGAGAGAGGGAGACACAGAATCCCAAGACAGGCTCCAGGTTCTGAGCTAGCTGTCAGCACAGAGCCTGACGTGGGGCTCGAACCCACGAACCATAAGATCATGACCTGAGCTGAAGTCAGACCCTTAAACGACTCAGCCAGCCAGGCACCCCATAATTGTATGGTAATTTTTTAAATTTATTTTAGTTTTGTAAAAAAAAAACACAATGAAATACTGCTATACACCCATTAGAATAGCTAGTTAGAAAGGCAGAGTGTTGGTAAAGCTGTGGAGGAAGTGGAATCTCACATTCCGCTAATGGAAATGGCAAATGGTACAGTGACTCTAGAAAACACTTCAGCAATTTCTTAAAAACTTAACTATTCTAATTGTAGGTATTCATCTATGAGAAGAGAAGCACATGTCCATAAAAATGGTGTGAGTGAATATTCTTATCAGTTTTATGTGTGGTAGCTAAAAACTGGAAACTACCTAAATGCCATCAACAGATAAATGAATAAATAAATTTTGGTACACCTACTCAAAAACAATCACTACTCAGCAATAAAGAGAAATAATCCACTGATACACACAACAACATAGAAGAATCTTACGCTGAATGAATGATACCAAGACAGAGTACAAATTGTATGATTTGATTTACTCAAAATTATAGGACATGCAAACCAAAGTATAATGACATAAAGCGTATCCAAAAGCAGTGGTTAGGAATGAGGAGGGGGTGCAGGAAATAAAGAGGCAGGTGAGAGGGATTGAAAAGCATGAGGAGACTTGGGGGAGCAATATATGTGTCCATTATCTAGATTGTGATATTAGTTTCACATGTGTATATATATACACATGAAGTCATGACTTCTCAAATTGTACACTTTCAACACATGCAGTTACAACTCAACAAATATTTTATAAATTTTTTGGGGGGTAGGGAAATAGTAATCTCTTATTTGAGTTCAAAGTGAACAGTAACATTATAAATTTTAGAGAATTAATTACATCTACACATTATTTTTCTTTAAACTTTTAGGTAAATTGAATTCCAGCTGTTTTAGTATGATATTATGTTACTAATATAAAAACAGAAGTAATTACAAATTTGAAATATGTCAATAAGTAAAATCACAATGATATTCTATTGGTTTACAAACTTCATTGAGGTATATATTTGACACACAATAACTCCACGTTATAGGTATACAATTTGATAAAATGTGAACATATTTTTTTCTTATATAATCTCATTTGACTTTCACAGCAACCTTGGGACATTTCCTATTATTGACTGATAAGCAAACTGGGAACAGAAGGGTTAAGTAACTTCTCCAGCTTCACAGCTAACAAGAAGAAGACTCAGGATTTTGTGTTCATTTGTTGTCTTTTGCAAGTTGAAATCTTTGTGGTTCTTTGTATACTGAGTGATTTGGAGTTATATTATGGCAAATTTTAATATTACCTTGTGAAAGTCTATGTCTAAGTTAAATGTTATGGAAAATGTTGGTATTTTTTATTCCCTAAGAAACTGACTTGGATTTAGGCTGCAAGGTCCAACATGCTTTCTGTGGGCCCTGTTGCCAAAGTAAACTCACTTTTCACAGTCTGTAGAATTTTGGGGATCTGTCCCTTTAGAGCAGTCTACTGGTCAGTTGGCACATGGTGGTAGTCTATCCACTAGCCTAGTTCTCATAGGTTTTTTGGTGCCAATCAGACACAGATCCATGTATGTATGGCTCCAGGTTGAGCTTTGAAGTTGGTAAATATGTCTCTAAAATTACTTGCCTGAACTTATCCTTCTCTGTAACCTCCCCATTACTTTCTGGTTCCTTGGGATACCATTTTCTATCCTCTAATCAGAAACTTGTGGCTCTAGTTCACCCCCTCTACTGCACATTTCCAAGATTTCTTGGGGGCTAGTACATGAGAGAATGGAGAAGAGAATGAGTAAAATGGGAGAATTCCATAGTCTGCATGTTAGGGGGCTTCCTTTCTGGTTCTTTAAGGCAGAGTAGAAGGCTTCTGGAACTCTCTGTCTACCCCACAGTATTTACTCCTTGGGAATTACAGGAGAAAAAAATGGCAAAATCACTGCCCATTCAATGGTACTTAAAATTCCAATATTTGTCCCTTATCTGTTTGCTGATGTTGCCTTCTCAGACTCTCCCAACAGAGATCAAAGCACTTTGCAGAGGTTGTACAGTTTTTATCAGTGGGTGAAAGGGGGTAAAGCACCCACCTTACTCCATCTTATCTGGAACTGGAACATAATATTCTATTTTCACTGATCAGAGAAGCAGTTTTGTTTATTAATTGTGTAATGAGACCAAGCCAGTGCTCATAAGAGTATAAGGAAACAGGCACACAGACACAATTTCCTTAGAAGGAAATTGGAAAACAATTCTGAAATATTTTTTAGTATGACTTGTGAGTCTTAAAGATGTTTATATGGTCGTTATGTACTGTTAAAAAAAAATCAAGTGAGTAAATTTAAAGATTGCATGATAAAGTTCCACTCTAAGGAATATGGTGGAAGTCTTCTCAGAACAAAGAACTGCAAAGTGGCCCAATCAACTCCTATACACGTATGCACTACTCTGACATGACTCTAACTTGGACTGTTGTTCAATCAGACTATCTGTGTCACCATATATGGGAGACAAATAGAAACTGCATAAAAGGCTATACCCCACTGTGTTCGGAGCTCAATTTTTTTGGTACAAACCCACTGAGCCTGTGCGGGTATGACAATAAAGTTGCTTCCTATACAAAGAAAGCCTCAGTGGCCCATCTCTGTGTGTGAGAATCCTACTATAATAATAGACTTGGCTTTATTCAACAATTCACGAATTAGGCAGCATCCTATCTAGCAAACAGAAAGAAGCTCCATTATGCTGCAGAAAAGAAAAGGCTTTTGGAGACAGAGAGGGAGTGAAAAAACGAATATTAGTAAAGAATACATTATTTTAGGTAAGGTTACCCTCTTAAGGAGAACTGAAGGACTCTGTTCATAGCTTATCTCGTAGTGCTAATAAGAAATTCCAGGTTGGCTGGTTAAAGGTTACATTGCTGGACAGGTTGAAACTAGTTAGGTTAGGTATAGTCTTGGTCTGCTGATGTGGGGTTAACATAAGTGACTCCATCTTAGGCCTGTGGTTTTCTACCATTTCCTATATCACCCCTTATACTACTTCTATTATAATTGACATAAAGCACATCTTTGTGTCCTTTTTTTCTCCTTCTACCATGACTTTTATATAAAGTTTAGTAAGAGAGGTGTTATTTTTCTCTTTTCCATGTAATGATTTATTAAACTAACATTTACATTCAGAAAAACAAATGGTTAACTGATGGAGACTTTTAGGTCCTGCAGAACTAGGATCTTTTCGAGGGGTGACCCTCCAAAGTGACGTGGGACACAAAGGCAGAAGGAAATGGCAGATAGAACTAAATTTCCTTATGTCCCGCAGTCCGTTGACAAATGCTTGAGACTGGCAGAATAAAACATTTCTCCAGGAACTCTTCATTGTGTTAATGTTAATATGCTTTGCCAGAGGGAAAAATGACCTTAGTTTGACAACAGCTAGGCCTCCAGTATCCTGTGAGTCTTCTTCAGCATATGAAGCATATGAAGTTTCCATTTACTGGAAACTTTCCCTGGACTTTACCGCCCCCAAACCCATGGTATATATATCCAGTCTCTCCTTGTGGTCCTGGGGCAGCCCTTTCTGTCCACAGGTCCTGTCCCTATGCTTTAATAAAATCACCTTTTTACACTAAAGACTTCAAGAATTCTTTCTTGGATGCTGGGTCTGGACACCACAAACCCCACTATCACCCCCAAAACCTCATCAATTATCATGGACAGACTGTTGGATAAATATCACATTAAGATAGATAATTTTATCTATTAGCACAAAAATAGTCTTATATGTATCTGTATTTGTTATAAGTATTGACTATACAGATAATAAAATAGAAACAGGAAAAATTCTTACACTATGATGGAAAGAAAAAATAAAGAGTTTTCTAGATTATCCACATGCCACTCCTTAGTACAATAATAAAGAGTATTCAAATGTAGGGTAATTGGTTTTTTGATTCTTATGTGTGTTGCTGTTTTTAAGAGAGAGAGGGAGAGGGAGAGGGAAAAGGAGAGAGAGAGGGAGAGAGAGTGAGACAGAGAGAGAGAGAGAGAATGACCAGGGGAGGGACAGGAAGAGAGGGAGGGAGAAAGAATCCTCAGCAGGCTCGGTGCTGTCAGCCAAAACCCTAATGCAGGGCTCAAACTCACAAACTATGAGATCATGACCTGAACCAAAATCAAGAGCCAGACGCTTAACTGACTGAGCCACCCAGGTGCCCCTTATGCATGTGTGTGTGTGTGTGTGTGTGTGTAAGTATATATTTCTAAACACAAATAAAATGAGTATGGATCTGACTAAAGTCAAGCTGTACACTTAAAATGAATTAATTCAAATTTTAATTACAATTTCAAGTGCTTCTAATAAAAATTGAGGATCATTTCCATAGAAAAATGTTGTAGAGCATTATGGAATTAATATCAATAATAAATGTGGAGACGGCAGTAGATCCTTGGAGAATATTGCATTTTAAGGCCACAGAGATCCGTGGCCATCTACTACTCACTACTATGTTGTTCATATCAGAAGAGATGGGTATGATAAATTCTCAAGTTTTTTGTACAACACAGATCATGGTTCTATGGGCCTTAGAACCTAGTCTATCGTTATCCACCCCACCTCCTCAAATATATGTATATATAATCGTATACAACTTGCAAAGTTACTTTATCCTTTTTTCTATACGTAAAAAATATCTACGTGGGGGGCTGAGTGGTTCAGTTGGCTAAACATCAGCGTATTGATTTCAATTTTGGCTCAGGTCATGATTTTGCGGTCCATGAGATCAAGTCTCTTATCAGGCTCTTCACTGACAGCCTGGAGCCTGCCTGGGATTCTCTCCCTCTCCCTTTCCTTCTGCTCCTCCTCTGCTCAGGTGCACATAAACTCTTTCTCTCTAGAATATATAAACATTTGGGGCGCCTGGATGGCTCAGTTGGTTAAGCGTCAGACTTCAGCTCAGGTCATGATCTCATGGTTCACAGGTTCGGGTGCACATCGGGCTCTGTGCTGACAGCTCAGAGCCTGGAGCCTGCTTCCGATTCTGTGCATATGGGTCTCTTTCTCTCTCTGCCCCTTCCCCACTAGTGCTCACTCATGCTCTATCTTTCAAAAATTAAATAAATAAACATTTAAAAAATATAACTATGCATTCTAGTCAATAATTTGCTTCTAGTACAGAGATACTTCTTAGTTCCCCAAATTAAGAAACTAACACATAGGAATAGGTATAATCATTGTTAGTTGTCTCAATTGTAAAAGGAATGATCATCCTGCCCTTTAAAGGCAATGACCAAATTTGACCACAGGTAAACCGTTTTTGTTCACCCTTCCTATGTAGGTTAGTGGTGTCTATTAAACATTTTAAAACAAAAGAAACTGTAATTGTAGCAGCTTAACAAGCAGTGAGGGAGTATCAGAATATTAACGAACAGTATTGCAAATAGACAAACCTCATAAGACTGATTTAGACTGATTTCTATCTATTAAATTTGAAATGTTAATTCACTGCCTTATAATATATTACCTAAGGCCCATACAGTGAATAAAGTGGATTCCCCCCCCCCTTATCTCTAGCCATCATTCCATAACATACCAAATGAACTGAAATATAAATAGGAATTAAATAAAATATTTTAAAGATATGAAGTCTATCAAATATATAAAGGCTTCTTTGCTATACACCCTCTCTTTTTAAAAATGCTGTAAGACGTTAGGAAGCCATAAATCCCCATGGTTGTGCATTTAGGAAATTGATATATCTCAGCTTCATGTAAAAATTGGCCTCTACTTTTCAAATATGTTTAAAAGGGTAAAAGACATAAGGAAAAATTTTTAAATTTCATTGAAGTAATTATCTTTAAGGGCTGGGATTTAATAAGAAAATTATATTCTTATATAATTACTAATGATTCTAAATGGATTTAAAAAAATTTTTTTAATGTTTTATTTATTTTTGATACAGAGAGAGACAGAACATGAGAGGAGGAGAGGCAGAGAGAGAAGGAGACACAGAACCGTAAGCAGGCTCCAGGCACTGAGCTAGCTGTCAGCACAGAGCCTGACGCGGGGCTCGAACTCACCAACGTGAGATCTGACCTGAGCTGCAGTCGGAGGCTCAACCAACTGAGCCACCCAGGCGCCCCTCTAAATGGATTTTAAACAGATTTAAATAGATTGTGAAGTTTTAGAGAAACAAATGAATGACTCTGGCCACAGAACCCTTTCCTAGTTGACAAGAAAAGAAGAAGAAATAGAGAGAGAGAGAGAGAGAGAGAGAGAGAGAGAGAGAGAGAGAGAGAGAAAATCAGGGATTTTCTGCAGATAAGCATACTGTTTGCTCTTTTATTACTTTGCTATTTTTCTAGTAAGAATAACTTTTAAATTAGTGTAGAGGAGGAGAGACCTCACAAAGGTATCCAAGTTCTTATGTAGTATGAAACTATTTGCCCAACACATTATTTCTAAGTATTGTTCTTTGTCCAGTTAGGGGTTAATAAACCAAAGCACTAAGAGTCACAGAACTGATGGCAGTCACAATACAATAGCTGAAAAAGGAAGAGTGCCCAATGCCTGGCAGCCTGGTGGATCTAAGTCTCCACCATGCCTGCCTAAATAACAGCAGAAAAAAAGCTGTCAATACTCAGTTGAGATTTCTGGAGTTCTTGGGCACTTGAAGGATAAGTGAAAAAAGAAAACAAAATAAATAAAAGGTATAGAAATTCTGTTAAAAATAAAATAAGAAACTGGAGCTAAATTAAGCAGGAATCAATGGCTCACTTTAGTCTGAGAAATAAACTTTATTTAGTCTGATAAACTTATGAGATGTATTCTAGTCTAGAAAGCTAACTGATTGTGTGTACTTGTGCTAGCCTCAGTAATTTGTGTCTTGTATAGTTCTGGCCTCTTCACCTACAAAATCAAAGTCTGACACTTGTTGGCAGTTTTGTGCTACATAGTCATTAATTCTCCTTTCGAGTTAGCAAACCTCAAAGTCTTTTAAAGCAGTGAGGTTCTCATTAAAATTCCTTCTCCTTTGTCTCCTCTGTTTGGCTTTCATGTAAGTCTGTAGAACTACCATTTCTTGATTACCATGGAGAGCAACAGAAGGTGGAATATTTGAGAGTAAAAATTAAAGAGAAAAGATTTTAACATGTATGTGGGTTCCATGAAAAATGTTTGTGATCAAATGGAATTTCAGCTGATCTAAATGCTTTAGATTTAGAGAATCATATAACTGGGTTATCTATTCTGTCTTGTATTTCAATTATTCAAGTATTTTCTCTTTCTTGATTGTGCTTTGTATTTTAAAACCTAAATCTACTATGGCTAAGTGTAACCTGGGTGTACTGCTTCACAAACTCAAAGAAGAAAATGTTTAGTTTTGAAAAAAATTTCCAATTATTGACTTAAGGCATCACCTACTTCATCAACCAAAATGTCTCTAATGTTCTCTTTAGTTGAGCCCACAGTGTGGGGATCAAGGCATGCTCTCAGCATGGCTCTCCTCTGCCTCCCTGTCCCAGCTAAGAAACACAGGTCAGAAGCTTCTCAGCGGTTCACCCATCCTCCTGCAAGGGATGCTGGCATTTATTAAGGCTATAATTCTTTAATCCAAATGTTGGTACAAGTGATTTTGTGTGTCTCTATAAAAGTAAAACCACATTCTGGGGCACCTGGATGGCTCAGTTGGTTGGGCGTCTGACTTTGGCTCAGGCCATGATCTCATGGTCCATGAGTTCGAGCCCCACATTGAGCTCTATGCTGATAGCTCAGAGACCAGAGCTTCCTTTGGATTCTGTGTCTCTCTCTCTCTCTCTCTGTCCCTGGCCTGCTCATTCTCTTTCTCTCTTTCAAAAATAAATAAAAATTTTAAAAAAGTAAAACCACATTCTGTGTGTGTTGACTTTGGCCACAGGGTGCTATGCCTGGATTTCAGGCCTTTATGCTGCCACCTCAAAGGGTGGCTATCTAGTAGATTACAGTCAAGGCTGGTCTCAGATAGATAATTCCCTTTCAATTCATCTACCACCATAACATTTTCCTTTCAAACTTTGAAATACTAAGAAATCTGCCTACTTTCTCCTCACTTGGAAGATGAGGCTTTCAAATAACCTCTGAAAGAAAACAAGACCCAAAATTCCTCTAGAAAGGTTGTGTTCATCACTTAGGAGGATTCCAATATGATATTTTAGCATATTTCTTTCCGGAAAAATGAAAATAAAAATATTTGTCATGGCATCCTACATCACAAAGACATGATTATAACTGCATTGATTGGAGATCCAACAATATATTCAGTTTCACTGTGAGATAACCCAACCAAAATATTTTACTGTGATAAACACAGTGGAACCACTATTAAAGTTGTATTAAAGATATTTACTCACCTTATAATTTTTTAAGTTTATTTATTTTGAGACAGAGAGAGCACAAGCAGGGGAGGGGCAGAGAGAAAGAGAGAGAATCTCAAGCAGGCTCTGTGTGGCAGACACTGAGCCTCATGCAGGGCTCAACTCATTAACTGTAAGATCATGACCTGAGTCAAAACCAAGAGTCAGACACTTAACCGACTATAACACCCACGCACCCCAAATATAACATAACTTATATTAGCTTATTAATTTATATTAAAATAAAATGTGGTTACAGTATGTATATAGCATTCTGACATTAGATAGCTATTACTTGATTTAGGGTGTTCACTAGACATTTATCATTCTACATCTTGCATATTGACTCACTATATATTCACCTTGAATTTTACACATTGGATGAATCTGGATCTTGTTACAATATGATATATTTTAAAACACATTTTTAAGAGTGTTAACTATGTGCCAGGGATTTGAGAAACAGTAAAATAATTCTTGTTTGAATGTTGAGGAGTTAGGGATACAATAGGGAACTAAAGAGACAAAAATCTATGCCCTCATGGAGCTTCTAATATAGTCATTTATACTTTTGCTTGAATGGTGTCCTTTTAAAACATGTGCTGTGATCACCTATATGAGCCTAAGTATTCATAAGTCCCCATTCATAAATGGTGAGATTGTACTCATGGCTGTGGAAGAGAATACTCTAAAGTGTAAGTCACAAGGAGCATCCCATGGGCCGAATTTGAGATTATTTAAATTTCAAAACATCGGTTACAGAGGAATAGCACTACTGTTCAAAAATAGTCATCTCCAACTATTTCATTAATCATTTTGATGCTGCTCCACATCTGACAAGAGGAAGCAGTTTCATCTTCTGAGGAAAGCTGAGGGGACTGAAATATGGAAATGCCACCAAGTAGGTGACTCAAAGGTGTCAAATGCACAGTGAATGTCATTTGCCACCATTTTGAAATATTGTCATTAAGGAATGATAAAATATCTTATAGATGTTAGCATCTTTCACAACAAGTAGCTTTTAGCAATTTCTTTTAAATGTTTGATAGATAAATATAGTGGTGAATGAATGAGGTGGAGGGGATCTTGGGTTTCAAAAGTGCATATTCTAGTTGAAGCTACTCATACCTTCTTCAGCCCACTAAGAAATAGTAAGATCATTCTTGTTTAGAATTAATTCCATCTTATATTTCATGCTATTAGAGATCTGTCTTCAGCCTTTTGACTAAATGAAACTGCAGAAGAAATCATTTATTTTAACAAGTTCCCAAACACATTTTGCTAGAGCTGTGATTCTAATAACAGTATTAAGATCCAAGAAAATAAAACATGAGTCTGTGGCCTTTCAATATTATTTGTTTCCCAGAATGGTGGATATTTATATTTGAAAGATTCAGTACTAGAGAGAAATCAGCATATTTATACAATCTTCGCAAAGGATAACTGGGGTCAAAGTTAAGGAGCTTTAAAAATCACTGTGAGAAAAAAATATCTGCAACTTGAAAATAGGAAAAGCTTACTGGGTACTGTCTCAGAGCTGGCCTTGTATCTCTGATTAACATTATAATGGCTGTGTATTTTACAACTCCATTGGAGCAGAGGTAATTTGAAGATTTTTATCTGGTAGAGATGCAAATAATTTCATTATGTAGAACAGATAACCTCCCAAATTAGAGTTCGTTGTAACCAGTGTACTACAAAACTCACCTATATTATTTTAACATCTCATTACTAATCTGCAATATGAACCTTCTCAATGATCTTTAGGCCAGTATTACCATCTTCTGGTTTTTCATTAATGTAATGGGTTTAACACAATCTTGGATATATAATCATGTTATATTTGTATAAAGCTATATTTTTCAGCCTTTAAAAAAGTATTATGTAATAATAGTTAGACCCTTTTTACTTACTACCCATTCTCTTTATTATAATGAGTCTTATAATCCTTTTTTTAAGGGGCTTGAAATGAGGCATAATTTAATGAATTCTGTACTGCAAGCCTAGTCCTGCCATTGATTATTTATGTAACCTTAAGTAACTCATAATTCCTCATCCCATAATGGTGAAATTGTACAGGCTAGTGTATAAGTGTGAATTCCAAAAAATAAGTAATGAGTAGCTTTGCATGGGTACAATTTGAGATGTAATTCTTAAATTTTAGAATATCAGTTGCAAAGAATAATCATGACTATTTATTGGCTAGGAAGGTTTTATTTTTCTAAGAAGCACATATATGTGGAGGAATTAAAAATATATTAGCAAGAGCCCTACACAAGTAATTTGCACAGTTAGGAATCAGTCCTTACTTTTATGCTGTTTTCTGCATAGTGTATTCCGTTTCCTCCAGCTTGCACCAGTGGCTTCCTCCTGCATAACTATAATTATACTTAATATATCTTTATATATAGATAGATGTCTTTAGAATATACCTATATATGGCTTTATATATTACATATATCTTCCATATCTTATTTTTTTTGTTTACCCTCATCTCTCAATCACAAATAGGAAGCAGTGGAACCATGTAGTTCTAACATGACTGTACTTTTCAGAGACAATGAACTTGGGATCTTCTATTATTTCACTATCTCTTTGTATAAACTAATATAGACACTGGGAAGATACAAAGAAATATCAACAATGGCTATCTTTCTTGGAGATAATGAATATAAGCTGCTTTCATAAACATAGAAAAGAGAACATTTTGGGGAATTCCAGGGCAAGATGGCAGAGAAGTAGGGAGCTCCCTACTTTTTGCCTACCCACATCTCTCAAATAAAGAAGGGTTGAAGCCATAGGACACTGAACCACAAGAGTCTGGGAGGAAAGGAAATAGAGTCCACTAAGAAGACAGCCTTATAGGGCTACCTCAAGAAACAAGTCAAAGTACACACGGTGGAGAGTCCCAAATATCATGAAGAGTAGGGAAATAAAATAAACAAAGGCACAAAAAGAGAGAGAAAGAGATACAATTAAAAGAAAACCTGAATGGACAGGCCCTGGACACTCAAAGAGCCTTCTTTAGTATAGCCGAACTTGCAGGCGCAGGGCACATAACAAATTTTAAAAACTGACAAGAGACAGAAAGCTAGCTAAAATGATGAAACAGAAGAACTCTCCTCTAAAAAAATTCCAAGAAGAGTCACAGCTACTTGGTTAAAACAGATATAGGCAACATAACTCAGCAAGAATTTAGAACAATTGTCATAAAAATCACTGGGCTTGAAAAAGGCATGGAAGACATCAGAGAAGCTATTGCTACAAAGACTACAGACCTAAAAAATAGTGGTAATGAATTAAAAATGCTATAAATAAGGTGCATAATAATATGGAGGCGGCCACAGCCTAGATTGAAGAGGCTGAGAGAACAGGTGAAAGAGAAGACACAATTATGGAAAAAGAGGAAGCCAAGAAAAGAGAGAAGTTGATCCAGGAGCACAAAAGGAGAATCTGAGAACTGAGTGACAGACTCAAACGGAACAATATCCATATCATAGGAAATCCTGAAGAAGAAAGAGAGAAAGGCACTGAAGGGTACTTGAACAAATTATAGCCAAGAACTTCCCTAATCTGGAGAAGGAAACAGACATTGAAATCCAAGGGGCACACAGAATTCCCTTCAGACATAACTTGAATTGATCTTCTGCATGACATATCATGGTGAAATTGGCAAAATATAAGAATAAAGAGATAATTCTGAAAGCAGGTAGGGATAAAAGGGCCCTAACATAAACAGACACCAATCAGAGTGGTTACAGACCTATGTAATGAAACTTGGCAGGCCAGAAAGGAATGGCAGGATATCTTCAGTGTGATGAACAAAAAAAATATGCAACCAAGAATCCTTTATCCAGCAAGCCTGTCATTCAGAAAAGGAGAGATAAAGGTATTCCCAAATAAACAAAAATTGAGAGGATCCATTACCACTAAACCAGCCCTACAAGAAATCCTAAGGGGGAATCTCTGAGGGAAATGTTGCAAGGAACACAAAATACCAGAGACATCACTACAAGCATGAAGCCTACAGAGAACACAATGACTCTAAACCCATAATTTTCAATAATAACACTGAATGTAAATGGAATAAATGCTCCAATCAAAAGACATAGGGTAGCAGAATAGATTAAAAAAACAAAATCAATCTATTTGCTGTCTACAAGAGACTCATTTTAGACCTGAACATCTTCAGATTAAATATAAGGGGATCGAGTAATATCTATCACACAACTGCAAGTCATAAGAAAGCTGTAGTAGCCATACTTATATTGACCAAACGGGACATTAAAGTAAAGGCAGTAGCAAGAGATGAACACATGAATTATATAATAATTACAGGGTCTATCCATCAGGAAAAGCTAAACATCTACGCACCAAATTCGGAAGCACCCACATACATAAAACACTTAAATACAAACAGAAACAATCTTATGATAAGAATATGATATTTTCAGGGGATTTTAATACTGCACTTACAGCAATGGATAGATAAATCAGACAGAAAATCTCTAAAGAAAAATTGGACCTGAATGACACATTGAAACAGATGGATTTAACAGATATATTTAGAACTCTACATCCTGAAGCTAGGGAATTTACTTTCTTCTCAACTGCACATGGTACATTCTCCAAGATAGACCACATACTGGGTCAAAATAAATATAAAATAATTGAGATCATACAATGCACACTTTCAGATCACAATGCTATGAAAGGTGAAATCAAACACAGGAAAAAGCCTGAAAACCTCCAAAAACCTGGATGTTAAAAATACTCTACCAAAGAACAAATGGGCCAATCAGGCAATTAGAGAAGAAATTTAAAAATAATGGAAACAAAGGAAAATGAAAACACAACAATTCAAACTCTTTAGAATGTAGGAAGGCAGTCCTAAGAGGAAAGTACATTGCAATCCAGGCCTATTTCAAGAAACTAGAAAAAGCGCCAATTCAAAATCTATCAGCACAACTAAAGAAGTAGAGCAGCAAGAGCACCCCAAACCCAGCAGAAAAAGAGAAATAATAAAGATCAGGGCAGAAATAAACAATACAGAATCCAAAAAAAAAAAAAAATAGGTGAACAGATCAATGAAACCAAGAGTTGATTTTTTGAAAAAATAAACAAAATTGATAAACCTCTAGCCAGACTCCTCAGAAAGAAGAGAGACAAAATCACAAATGAAAATGGATCTGTTACAACCAATCCCTCAAAAACACAAGCAGTTGTTAGGGAATATTAAGAAAAATTGTATGCCAACAAACTGGACAACCTAGCAGAAATGGACAAATTCCTAAACACACATGCACTACCAAAATTCAAATGGGAATAGATAGAAAATCTGAACAGACCCATAACTTGTGAAGAAATTGAATCAGTTATCAAAAACCTCTCAACAAATAAGGGCCCCGGGGCAGATGGGTTCACTGGGGAATTCTACCAGACATTTAAAATAGAGTTAATACCCATTCTTCTCTAACTATTCAAAAAAATGAAAATAGAAGGAAAACTTCCAAACTGATTCTAGGAAGCCACCATCACTTTGATTCTCAAACTAGACAGAGATCCAGCAAAAAAAGAGAACTACAGGCCAATATCCTTGAGGAACACAGATGCAAAAATAGTCAACAAGATACTAGCAAATTGAATTCAACAGCATATAAAAGAATTATCCACCTCTATCAAATGGGATTCATTCCTGGGTTACAGAACTGGTTCAATATTTGCCAGCCAATCAATGAGATACATCACATTAACAAAAGAAAAGATAAAAAACATAGGATCCTGTCTTATAGATGCAGAAAAAGCATTTGACAAAACACAGCATCCTTCCTTAGTAAAAACCCTCGAGAAAGTCGGGATAGAAGAACCTTACTTAAACATCAGAAAAGCAATTTATGGAAAGCCCACAGCTAATATCATCCTCAATGGGGAAAAACTGAGAGCTTTCCCCCTGAGATCAGGAACATGACAGGGATGTCCATTCTCACCACTGTTGTTTAACATAGTGCTGGAAGGCCTAGCATCAGCCATCAGACAACAAAAGGAAATAAAAGGCATTAGAATTGGCAAAGATGAAGTCAATATTTCACTTTTTGCAGATGACATGATACTTTACATGGAAAACCCTATTGACTCCACTAGAAGCCTACTACAACTGATCCATGAATTCAGCAAAGTCGCTGGGTACAAAATCAATGTGCAGAAATCGGTTGCGTTTTTATACACCAAAAATGAAGCAACTGAAAGAGAATTCAAGAAACTGATCCCATTCACAACTGCACAGAAAAACCATAAAATACCTAGAAATAAACCTAACCAAACATGTAAAAGACCTATATGATGAAATCTATAAAAAACTTATAAAAGAAATTGAAGAAGACACAAAGAAATGGAAAAACACCCCACACTCATGGATCGGAAGAATACACGTTGTGAAAATGTTATTACTACCCAAAGCAATCTATACATTCAATGCAATCCAAATCAAAATTGTACCAGCATTCTTTGCAAAGCTAGAACAAACTATCCTAAAATTTGTATGGAACCACAAAAGACCCCGAATAGCTGAAGTAATATTGAAGAAGAAAACCACAATGGGAGGCATCACAATCCCAGACTTTAGCCTCTACTACAAAGCTGTCATCATCAAGACAGTATGGTATTGGCACAAAAACAGACACATAGACCAATGGAATAGAACAGAGAACCCAGAATTGACCCCACAAGTGTTGGCCAATTAACTTTGACAAAGCAGGAAAGAGTATCCCATGGAAAAAAGACAGCCTGTTTAACAGGTGGTACTGGGAGAACTGGGCAGCAACATGGAAAAAAATGAAACTAGACCACTTTCTTATAACATACATAAAAATAAACTCCAAATGGATAACGGACCTGAATGTGAGACAGGAACTCATCAAAACCCTAGAGGAGAAAGCAGGAAACAGCCTCCTTGACTTCAACCGCACCAATTTCCTATTTGACACATCCCCAAAGGCGAGGGAATTAAGAGAAAAAATGAACTATTGGGACCTCATCAAGATAAAACGCTTCTGCACTGCAAAGGAATCAATCAAGAAAATTAAAAGGCAACCCAAGGAATTGGGAAAAGATAATTGTAAATGACATATCAGATAACTCATCACACCTATTTTCAAAGTTCCTAGTCATTGTTTTAGTTGCTACTTTGATGCTTTTTTCAGTGATTAATTTTATGACAAGTTTTTAAAATTCTTGTTCAGTGATGTTGTTTAGGTCCGTGTTGAGCAGTTCTGTGGCTGTGACTTCTTCCTGGAGGTTCTTCAGGGGAGAGTTCCTTTGTTTCGTCATTTTGGCTAGTTTTCTGTCCCTCATCAGTTTTAAAAAGCTCATTGTGCACTGTGCACCTGTTGATATTGCTCTGTTAAAGGAGGCTTATTGACTGTCCAGGGCCTGTCATTTCAGGAAATATTCTTTTAATGGTGTCTCTGTTTCTCTTGTTGTGCCTTTGAATATTTTATTTCCCTACTCAGTGATATTTGGGACTCGCCGTCATGTGCACTTTGGCTTGTTTCTTGGGGCAGCCCTAAGAAGGAAAACAAACAGACAAACACAGAGAAAACAGAAGCACACAAATGCACAGACAAATCAAACAAATAAACAAATTAAAAGGGGGGAAGGATGGATAAAATGGAGAGGAAAGAGAAGAAAAGAAGAGAAGAAAAAAAATATAGGGTGTCAGAGACAACAAAGGACAGTGGACAGTCTAAAAGTATATGACCAGTAGAGGGGAGAGATAAGGATGAGATACGGGAGAATATATCTGGATTGTAAGAAAGAAAAAAAAAGAAAAGAAAAAAAAAGAGGGAGAAAGGAGAATGGAAAATAGGAGTAAAAAATTAAAAAAAATTTTTGAGTAAAAAAGAATAATAATAAAAAATAAGTACAAAAGAAAAAAGAAGAAAAAAGAAAAGCAGCAGCTCCCCCTGCTTAGGTGTGGTTTGGTGTAGTAGGTCTTGGGGGCTGCTCTCAGAGGCCCTGCCTGGCGGCTGCAGAGAGTAGAATGGTGACACTCCAAGCTTCACTGGAACTAAACACTGTAGGCCACGCTAATGAGTTTGATCTCCTTGTGCCACAGCTGAGCCACGTTGTATTTTCCAGACCCGCCTCATTTCAAAATCCTAGTCCATGCACTTTTATGCTACCACAGATATGAGATGTACTTGCTTTGGTGGCTGGCTTCTTAGCTAGGATCTTGTAGGGGGAGGGAGCAGTTTCTCTAGGCGGTGGCAGGGATTTGTGCTGCTGCTGCAGGAGGCGAGGTGCACGCCCTCACAGACACTGCAGCTGCCTCCCAGCCCCCACCCAGGACAGCGATTGCTTAGGGGGAGGGATCAGTTTCTCTTGGCACTGGCCGGATTTGTGCTGCCTGAGGTGAGGTGTGCAGCAGGAGGTGAAGTGCATGCCCTTACAGGCGCCACCGCCAACTCCCAGCCCCCAGCTGGTATCACAATTGCATTGGGGAAGGGATCAATTTCTCTTGGCACCAGCCAGAATTGGCACTGCTGCTGCCACGGAAGGCACCAGGCACTGCCGGAAATGAGCTGCCCGCTCCTGCAGCTGAAGCACGCCCCCCGCCTCCACTGCTGCCAATTCCCTGCCGGGATCGTGTAGGGGTGGTGGCTATTTTTTCCCCTTGGCACCTGGATTCTGGATTCATGTGGCCAATGCTGGAGGCCATATGTGTGTGAAAATGAGGTGTGTGCTCCCGCTCCCACAGCTGAGGCCAAAGTGCGCGCCCCTGGGGCCACCGCAGTGGCCGCCAACTCCCTGCTGGGATGGCCCAGAGCTGGAAGCTGATTTTTCCCTTGTGCCACCCAGGTTCAGGATTTGGGCTACTCAGCAATTATATATGGAGTGAGAGTTTTTCCTCTCCTAGCAGGGTTAAATGTTCTTTATCTCTTCTCTAGTGACAGTACTATGAGCATGTTCAGTTTCTCCTCCTCTTCCCTTTGTCTCTCAGGGGTTCCACGAGCTTGCCCTGCATTGGGCTGGGACTCCCACCTCCCCTGCCCTTCTTGGGCTGGCCCATTTTCCACTCTCCACAGTTCGCACTCACTCACTCAGGTATCTTTGAGGTTGTCTTCTTTCTAGTCTGTATTTTCTCCTTCTACTCTTGCAGATGAGAGTAATGTCCTTCTCAGGTGGATAGATGGGGCAGACGAAGTTTACAGAGCTCCCTTCCTCTCTGCCATCTTGGCTCCTTTTCTGACATATCAGATAAAGGGCTAGTATCCAAAATCTACAAGGAACTCACCAAACTCCATACTCAAAAAAGGAATAATCCAGTGAAGAAATGGGCAGAAGACATGAATAGACACTTCTCCAAAGAGGAGGTCCAGATGGTCAACAGACACATGAAATGATGCTTAGCATTACTCATCATCAGGGAAATACAAATCAAAACCATAGTAGATACCACCTCATGCTGGTCAGAGTGGTTAAAATGAACAAATCAGGAGACTATAGATGCTGGTGAGGATGTGGAGAAATGGGCACCCTCCTACACTGTTGGTGGGAATGTAAACTGGTATAGTCACTCTGGAAAACAGTGTGGAGGCTCCTCAAAAAATTAACAATAGAACTCCCCTATGACCCAGCAATAGCACTGCTAGGGATTTACCCAAGGGATACAGAAGTGCTGATGCATAGGGGCACATGTACCCTAATGTTCCTGGCAGCACTTTCAACAACAGCCAAATCATGGAAAGAACCTAAAGGTCCATCAACTGACTAATGTATCAACATGTGATTTCTATATACAATGGAATCCTACATGGCAATGAGAAAGAATGAAATCTGGCCATTTGAAGCAACGTGGATGGACCTTGATGGTGTCATGCTGAGTGAAATCAGTCAGACAGAAGACAGATACCATATGTTTTCACTCAGAAGTGGAACAGGAGAAAATTAACAGAGGGCCATGTGGGAGGGGAAGGGGGAAAAACAGTTGGGCAGAGGGAGTGAGGCAAAACATGAGAGACTCTTGAATACTGAGGAACAAACTCAGGGCTGATGGGGGAGTGAGAGAGGGGAAAGGGGGTGAGGAGCATGGAGGAAGACACTTGTGGGGATGAACAATGGGTGTCATATGGAAAGCAACTTGACAATAAACTATAAAAGAAAAATCAATTGGATGCACATACACAAAAAAAGAACATTTTTGATTTGGGTTAAAACAAATAAAAATAAAACAAATAAAACATCAAAGGCCTCCCTTTTGACATAAAACAAATCTGAACTTCTTAGAGGTCATATCATTCCCATCAACATCTGGGTCCAGTTTCATGTCCAAACTCTGCTCTCATCATTTTCTCCAGTAAATTCTAATCTATAGCTACACAGGAATTTTGTGGTTTCCTGAGCATATCATATACTTTCATACCTTGAATCATGTTGTTCTACTGGCCTGAAAACATTTCTCACCATCTTCACTTGAAAAAATAATCAATATGAAAATCAAAGCCAAACTAAAATGTGGGTATCTTTGTGAAGCTATTTTCTGCTCTCAACTTAAAAATATAGCACAGGGGCACCTGGGTGGCTCAGTCGGTTAAGTGTCTGGCTTCGGTTTAGGTCATGATCTCACGGTTTGTGGGTTCGAGCCCTGTGTTGGGCTCTGTGCTGACAGCTAGCTCAGAGCCTGGAGCCTGCTTCACATTCTGTATCTCCCTCTCTCTCTGACCTTCCCCTATTCCCACTGTCTCTCTCTGTTTCTCAAAAATAAAAAACATAAAAAAAAATAGCACAGCCTAAAGGTTTTAAAAACCATATAGCTTCTCCAGAGTAAGAAATGTCTTACTTCTTTGTATTCCTTGGAATTAAAGTAATAAAAAATAATAACAGTCATAACAATAATGATAAATGAATAAGGGGATGAATATAAATCATGCCATATACTTTTTTTACTAATGACTGGCTACCTACTTACAGTTCACTATAGCCGAGTTATACAATAATCTTCTGTCTACACTCCACCTCTAATTTATTATTGGATTATACATTCTATAGTGTACATGATCACATACTTTCTTCTTCCTTTCATGGTTTCATCTTTGTTCAGTGACTCACAAATTTTCTATCAAAAATTCTGCTTTCTGATTGGTATTCCAGTCCCTTTATGAGAATAATGTTTTTCTGAGGTCTTACATAATTTCTCATTTCCCTCTATCCCAAGAATAATCTTCCTCTATAGGACTCTCTCTTCCAAATACTCTTTGGCTGATTGTGGAATGCATAGTATCCTGAACAAAAGAGTTCTTCAGGTGTTGGTTCCATACAGCTGACGGAGTCAATTTAGTCAGTACTTTCCTCCCACCCAACTTCCCAGTCACATATATCTGAGTTTGATAAGTCTGACAAACTTCCTTCCGTGTAGGAGCAATGATTCTCAATGGCCAAGGGAGATAGAGAGAGTATATGAGATGATTTTCTTTAAAGGAAGACCTATCAGTATTTGCTAACTGACCCACTACCTACCAAATCCAATCCGTATTCTGACATGTCTCTTTCCCTTCTCCAGGGCAGAAGTGGTCCCTAGTAGCCATAAGAAAATTAATATGAGAGGAGGTGCAGTACTTGAGAAAGGAGCAAATGCCTCTTCAGGAGAATGGAAAGAAAAGGAGTAGATGTGGCCACTTACCAGCCACAAAAAAGTTGAGATCAGGTCTGCAGGTCTTTCTTCAGACTTAATCAGATTACAGTTAGAGAATATTGAAGTCAAGTTACAATTATTAGGGTTAAAGGTAAAGAAATAGGAAAAACAAAAACTCTAAGATTTCTGCTTTCCCAAATGTTTTTTAAAAGTAATAAATAGAATTGATAAAGCATCTGCTATTTAAAAGGAGTATTATATTCATTGTTTTCTTGTTAAAACTAGCAAGGATGATGGTATTATTTTGTATTGTACACATAAGTAAAGTGACCTTCAGGAAAGACAAGTCTCCAAAGTTACACAAAGAGGAAAAGACAGATTCGTGATGCAGACCTAGATCCATTTCTGCTCTTCTGTTTACTCTGTGTTTCCTGTAGCACAGCTAAATTTATGCTAAGATTGATGGTATTCTTAACCTTCAGGCATGTTGAGTTTTGTCTGGGTCACAGACATAACAAGAAAAGGAAGTGGAGTCTGTATATTTAGACTGTCCTACTAATAAAGTAGCCTCAAACATTTTGATGTAAATGAGTGGATAATTAGCCAAAATTAAGAGATGAGTGATAGGAAAAATACTGAAGTCAGATGACCAATATATAAGGCCACAAACACAGACATTTCTGACTATTTCCTGGGTTAACAATATTGCGTATGCATAGTCACTGATGGATTTCCTTGTCTTGCCACTTGGTTTACCTTAAGGTGTTTCAAAGTTTATTACCAATGATTCTTCCCATACACTAATAGCTAACACTTACTGAATTTTGCCCTGGGTCAGGGACTGGGCTAACACATATATTTTCTCATTTAATGCTCATAAAAGACTTATAAGTTGGGTAATATTATTATCCCTACCTTATTTATTCTATAAAGGAGGCTCAGAGATGAAGGTACTTCTCTAAGACTTTACAGACAAAACTACTTTGAGGGCACACTATTGATTCACAGGACCAGTGGGTTAAATCATACACATTTGAAACATTGGGATAATGTCATCTCATTTGAAAAATGTCACTTATAAAGCAAATACATTGAAACCTCCATCCTATAAGCAAAATTAGAACCTGAGGAAGAACAGTTCAGCAAAAATTATATGCCTAGAAGTTTGCTTTTGGCAGAATAGATTTATTCTACTATGAAAGCCAGATACCTTCAGCTATTTAAGTAAAGGCATCTGTACATAAAACCAAACCATGTATATGAAAATGCTGTAATTTACAAAACATTGCATATGCACTGGTCAGTTACAGTGTAACTGGTCAGTCTCTCAGTGTGATTGGGCCAATTTTATAATTCCCAGCAGGGACAGTGGTTGTATCCATGGCAACAGGTACTATAAATCCTATGCATTGTTATGAACTCTCCAGGTTTAGAGATTTCATTCATTCAGGTTAACAAAAACAGATTTCCTCACATTTAAACAAGTAAACACATATAAGCCTTTCTCTCAATACAAAAAGTGGTTCAATATCTTAATGTTTGTTTTTGTTTGCTAGGTTTATATGTGAAAAAAATATATATATAAAATATTTTTTAGGATTTTTGAGTAAAAGTGTTTTTCCTTTACACTCAAATTCACCTCATTCTACCTCAAATTTCATTTGCTTAATTTCAGATATGCATGATTGTGCTTGACTCTTAAAATATTAAAGTGGATTCAATTTCTGACATCAATTTTCACTGGTTTCTTGTGTGGAAATAAAAGTACACCGCAAAAATGTAATTTAAGTGCTATTGCCAATTAGACTTCATATACACTTATAAACCCAAAGTAGAATTTTTTTCTGTTTTAATAGTCTTGTTTTGAAAATCACATTTCTCAAATGATATTATTTAGTTATTGAAAACATTATACATCATGATGTCAGTAATACATGTTGGTTTCTCCTTTCTGCTTTTCAGATGCCATCCACTAACGAGTAGATAAGTAGGGGCACATGAGGACATTGGGGCCCTTGGATATACTGGGTTCCTCCCCACACCTTGTGGGAGAAAAACTCACCAGCTATATTCTTGAGAATTCTATGATGTCGAAAAGTAAAAAAGGTATCTTGAAATACGTCTAGGAATTCTTGTATTAGGCCAACCACCTGGCATATCTAAAGTTCTAGATAGTGAGAGGAACAGGAGAAGATTGGAGACAAAAGGGGAAAGCATATGCATACATCTATGTAATTATTTTTCCTATGCAAGGGCAAAGCAGCACTTAAAATTTTTACATGTTGGGGTACCTGGGTGGTTCAGTCGGTTAAGTGTCTGACTTCAGCTCAGGTCATGATCTCACAGTCTGTGAGTTCAAGCTCCACGTCAGGCTCTGTGCTGACAGCTCAGAGCCTGAAGCCTGCTTAAGATCCTGTGTCTCCTCCTCTCTCTGTCCCTCCCCTGCTCATGCTCTCTCTTTCTCTCAAAAATAAATAAATATTAAAAAATAAATTTTAAGAAAATAAAATTTTTACCTGTAAAGACATGGCTTGTACAGCTTTCAATAGTTTCTTTCTTATTTTATGTGTATTTTAGTTTCCTGTGATAGGAAATTACTTAATATCACTTTGATTATGACTTTTTAAAATGAAAATTCAGAGGAAGGAATGCAGAAAGGGAGGGAGGGAAGCAGGGAGAGAAGTTTTTCACTACCATCTGGTCACCTGAAGAGGAGAATGGAAACTGTGGAGCAGTAAGAAAATCTTCCTGCACACGTCCCGTGTCCAAGCTTCCTAACTCAGGGAAAGAGGAAGGATCTACAAGTTCGCAGAGGCAGGGAGGCCATGAAAAGACAGTAGCTAAGGATTCGTTTCTCAGGTTATCTTGTGGCTATCCTAGCCCTGGGGCCACCAGAGATTATGGGAATCTGGGTGACAGCAAATGGCTTCAACAGTGATTCAAGGAGCCCAGCTGCAACTGAAGAGAAAATTCTTAACCTGATAAAGGCCACCTTTGGTACAAATTTGCGTTTTTTTCCCTATCAGTTTGCAATAATTCCTTTTCCATTTGACAAGTGCCGTGGTTACAATGTTTTTAAGTATGGGTTGATGGATGTGAAAAAAATGAATTAGAAAATTGTTGTATTTGTTAACAAACTGCAGGTTAACTAAAAATCTTGATCAAAATTGAGAATTCAAATAAAGCTCAGGGGGCGAATTGATCAAAACATGAAGGTGTAGGGTGCAGAAGCATGGGCAGAGAGACCCTCAGGGAGATTGAATCTGCACCAGAATCTCCACCCCAGATGAGAGTTTTGACTAGAGGGACTGAGAGTCTGGGCTCCAGTTCACAGTTTGCATGTCAAATTCTACCCACCCCCCGAAGCACCCTGATGACAAGAGCAAGTGCAGCCCCCAAATAGCCCACTGTGTGAATTTCATGAGATCTGACTGCTTAGCACTTTCAACATTCTAAGGAGGCCTTTCCAGACTCCTCCAGCTCAACATCTCTGTCTCTACAAGAACACTGCAAGTTACAGGCTACTGTGCACATTTAATGAGAGAAGAAACTGGGGCCGTAGAGAAGTCCAGTACGAGCCGTGATCGATAGGAGTCCAAGGCAGACACCTTACCCACACTGGACAGCCTCTGAACAGTGCTGTTGGAGCATTTAAAGTTGGATGCAAGGAATCTCTGATCCATTCTTACCTTAAAAAGGAACTCATTTTTAATAAAAAAAGACATTCTATGAATATATGTATTCACCTTCTGTCAATTCTATAAAACACATATTTTCTAATGACTTAAAAAAAAGAATCCAAGCCACTTGGCCCACACACACTACTTTCTTCATTATAACTGTTGCTATAGCTATATATAAACAAATAAAATTAAATTAAAAGTTAAAAATTCATGCCAGATATAAGTTAATGGTAAATTTCAAGAAGATACAGTATTGGCATAAATATAATCATATATGCTATCTTGAGATAATTTTTATATTGTAAAAGGTGTGCGTGTGTATACATGAAATTACAGCAGATACTGGGGTATGAGAAGATCTCATTGGTAATTGAGAAAAAAACTTAAGACTAAGTAACTGCATCTATAGTGTTCAAAACATGGTAAAGTGATCATCACGTATTATATTTTAAACACCTTAAAATGTTATTTGTCAATTATACCTCAATAAATCTGATAAAGTGTAGTAAAATTAAACAGTGATATAAAATATGAAGAAAATGGGTATAAGTAATATTATAAAAAAGTCAAGAATTGCCAAAGACTTAAACTTTGTACTAGGCTGTTATTTGCTTATTAATTTTAGCAATAGATTGTGAGCTCGTGATAGTTAAGAATGAAACAGTTTATTTTTTTCTTTTGTGCCTGTCTCCCACACCTTTAATCTTAGCACAGTGACTGACATAAAAGACACACAATAATGTTTAATGAGTAAGTGACTGATTGATGTGAACTAATAATTTGTATTTATCAATCTAACGTTAAAATAAGTTCTGTCAGACTTTCACCAACTCCAAATACATGCCCAGAGACAAAAAATGGCTATCAGATAGAAGAAAAATATCCATAGTTTATCAGTACATGCAATGATGCTTAGGACATATTTGAAGTCTTAGAGCGGCTGACAATCAGAGAATGTTGGAGAATACTTACATGTAAATACCCATGCCTGCAGAAGGCAAACATATGTTTGCCTGAAAACAGAAGTTTTCATACTGTTAAGTATTTAAACTAGTCTAAACAGTAAGATTAATTAACAGAGGAAGACTTCAGTCAAAGTAGGTATGGAGAAAAATGGCTAGTAGCATTTTCACCTTTTTTAACTAAACATGAAAAAGATTGAATTATCATTTTTTCCATGGAGTATTTTTTCTAAAGCTAAAAGTAGTTTCAGCCTCTATCAGTATTGTTATCATGTTCCCTTACAAACTCAGAGCTGTTAACTGTGCAAATTCTTAGTGGCCTCAGGGGTCTCTCTCAAACACGGATGCTCATCCTCCATTTTCAGATAGCTTTAGCTCTCAGCTAAGTCTTTATTTCAGATGGAATGGTTCTCTCGTTGTGATGAAGAAAAACTGCTGAAGGCATTGTGTGGCTTGCTGCTCTCTGGTGTTTTATCAACCTACTAGTGTCTGATGCTTTCCTTTCTGTGGAAAAAGAGTGTTGGTAAAAAAACATCAAACCCACAAGTTGTCTAACTTTCTTTTCACAGTATTTTAGATTTCAAAGTACATAGTGCCTGGGCAGCAAGCAACATTGCGCTCCTTACCTACAAACCTTCAGGACTCCGATTTGTCTAAAGGACTTAAGCATTCCTTGAGCTGTGGCCCCGCAGAGCAGTTAATCTATCTAATATGACACTTTTTTTTTCTTGCAAGAATACTGGACTTTTCTAGGGAAAGTAACAATTTCTTTCCCTGAGTGCAGGTGGGGTGAGGCACTTAGAGAAATGCCTCACTACAGATTTCACAAATGAAGGAGACCCAGGACCTGAAAAGGAAACTCCCAGTCCTTGTCACCAATCCTATCACAGGTAGGAGCCTGCTCCCATGAGAGTGTGGCAGTTTGGAGGTGGCTGTTGGCCAGAAGAAAGGGGTAAATAGAGTGACTTTCGTCTCTATGTTGCAGAAAGTTTTCCTCAGCCTAATGAAAATAATAATAGCAATGCCAATCCCTGCCAGATGCAGTAGGCTTCTTGGGGCAATGAGATAAAGCAGTGCATTCATTAAAACCAGGTCCTCAAGCTACACATTTCCAAGAGCTGGGAGGGTCGGGTGCAGGCATCTGAGATAGGCATCAGATAATAAGCTGGAGGCAATCAGACAATCTAATACATTATTATTAATAGTCTGGATCATAGACAAGTGGCACAGTTACTAACCGAGTGCATATTAGACATGCAGAATCACAGCTCCTGGCCCCGAAAAGCCTTATGGAATCATAATTTGCATTTCAACAAACATAATTCCCTCCCATGTGACTTGTATGTACAGTACAGTTCAAGACGCGGTAACTCATGGCATTCAAAGGACTAGGCAAGCTCAGGCATGGCTGAAGAATATTACTTTGTAGAAACGTGAGATCCAGTAAGCAGAATCCAGCAAGCAAAAAGTTGTTAAGGGGCAGCTATGAGTATGTAGCTATGTGCTACAGTCACATAGCCGGTAACAAAAGGAAGCCCACCCCCTGAGGACTGGTGGGGTCGGAGCAGGGTGGGGTTGAGTGGAAAGGGAAGGTTAAGAAGGGCACAGTGCAGCTCTCTCTTCAGTAGGTGAAGTTCTTGGCAGACAGATAGGGTTCTTATGAAGGCTGGACTCCAAGTCAAGACTTAATTACTAAGCAAGGAATTAGGATGTTAGTTAGAAGAAATGCAGCTTTAGTGCAAACCTGTTGATATGAATACTTGAGCTGAGAGGATTTTGAATTTGAGTGTCTTTAAACTCAGAGTCTATTCGAACACCACAAAAAGTCTCTACTGTCACAGCTGACCTATTTGTAGCAACTCTTAGTTCCACTACTGATCAAAAGGTGTTGCTGAATCTGCTGATTCACTTTTTACTCTAAAAAGAACTGCCTCTCCAACTGGAAGACAGGGCCATCAATAGGGCTCACGGGATGTGTGGAGGGAAAGGGGGAGAGAAGCAAGGTGAGCAGGGGATAATCAATGTTGTCCACTAATCCTTAGTCCTTAATCCTTCCAGATGGGTTATAGCCCACATTTCTCCTGGAATGTACTTGTGTCTGTTACCTCTAGTCCTGGGTTGTGAGATTTTCTTTGTCACGTTCTTATTTTCTGACATATCTATAAGAAACATTCAAATTTAATTCCATGATAGCATTCCAGAAAAAAGCAGGGTGGGGGTGAACTAAGAGAAAAAAGAGGGAGAAAATCCAAGTTGATTTATTTTTTTTTTACTAGTTTTCTGTTTATTGTAAAAAATCAAGATACACAATATGTTTGACTAAAAAACACACAAAAAAATTTAAAAACCAAGGATATTTCAAGCCCTAAAATTTGGCCATGGAAACTAAATACAAGTGAAGATGATATCTGTATGTCTGTTTATACCTTTGGGACAGCTTTGCTTCGTTTTGTTTTTTTCATACTATAAGACATGGCAATTCCTCACGCCTCGTGCACTTCTTCGCTTGTTTTATAATCTCTCTAAAATGATTCCACTGAGAAAATTTCAATTCCGTGGGAACATGACCAAACAAAATTATTCTTCATTCTAGTTCAGAGATGGGGTTCTGACTTCAATTTGCTCTAAAGGTTATTTTATTTTGAAAGTCACTAAAAATAATAATAAATTATACATTTCTCATTACTATTTTAAATGTTGCAATTGACTCCTTGAAAACTGTATTTTCGTTTAGGACTACATTCTAGTAAATGGTAGGTTTTGAAAACCTCAGAAGTTAGAATCCATAATGTGCTGGTTCATACAAAGGAAGTTTTAAAGGTAAATGAAAAGAAAATGAGAACATTTGAATATTGGGTGATGGAGTTACTGGATATAGTTCGCAGAAATTTGTACAACTTCTAACACTTAGTAGATACCTACTCAACACACACACACACACACACACACACACACACACACACACTAGCTTTTCATTTGCCTTGGCAAGCCTCTGCTCTTTACCCCAAATAATCTTTAGCTTCATATAATGGTCCTGGTTCTTGCTTAAATAAGTATTGGGGGATGTCACAAAAAAGGCAAAGGACAGGACTGCTTTTGTGTTTATATGAGCTGATAATTTTGGAGGATGACCTTGTTTACTGGGAACCCACCTCTATTCCACCAGTTCTCCTGTGTCAGTGGCTCTATTAGTGTGTCTTTTAGATTTTTGCCAATCGATTGTGCTTTTCAATTTAAAAAAATCAGCTAATAAAACTCAGTGTGGACAACAACAAAATGTCTTAAATATTCATTTTAAAGAGACTATTAAAGCCAACTCCTTTATTAGTATGGAACATGGATTTGAAAAAAGTATCACTAGCATACTAAAGACAATTCAGTATATTAAGTGCATTAACTCCAGAATCAGACTAGTAAGCTTTGGTTCTACTTCTGCTTCTTCCATTTTGTATGTGCTCTTTGCTAGTTTCTTAATTTCTATCAACATTAATTTTCTCATCTATAAAACAGAGATATATTGTTACCTCCCTCACAGGTGTGTAGTAAAGATTTCAACCAATTAATATATATAAAGTATCTAACACAGCAAACACACTAGAAATGTTTACTCTTATCATATAAACTACAATACATTTAAGATTACATATGCTCTGTGTGGTTTTATATTTATGAAAGGTTTGCTATGTAGGGTCTGAGAAAATATGGATTTTTTAATGTATCAAAATGTAATAAGGAGGATAATGAAACAGAAAATTTTATTAACAATCATTGAAAATTATCTTCCAGCATTTCTGCAAGTGAATTGTTTCACTGTTTAAATTATCAGTAAAAGAGTGATTTTTTTCCTGAACAAATGAAACTTTCGCAGGGTAAAAAAGCCTATCCTACATGTTATCATCATACACAATTTAATATACAATTTATTGTGGGTTTACCTTCCCAGAGATTTATACACCAGTCCTTCCCTTTTATTTCAATTAGTACCAGTTACACCATATGCGATATGTCAAAACTGTTTCTCAAAGAGGCAACTCAATCGACACTGAAATGTTGCTTGCTCTTAAAAAATGAGCACTGCTTGCTTTCAATTCTCTACAGAAAGACACTGTTTTCTGGTATACTTGCATACACTGTCCATAAGATCGACACATACTTTGGAAAGTTTATCTTCTACCCATAGTCCTGGAAAAATCATTAATAGTATATAATGTTTTAAAATAAATTTGGGGATTGAAATAAAATGACAGCCATTTAAAGCCTCATTTGAGTCTTCATCACTTATTGATGTGTGATTAAATGAGACCCTGCCATTCCCAACCTGGCTGACTTGCAGCTGAGTATAATCCACTCAAGCAGTTCTTACTAAAGGTCAGAAGCCATTTTGCATACTAACTAGAATATGAGTGGCTTATTTGAAGACAATGTCAGGGCTGTCTCCAGATTGGATAATTAATGATTCTTTAGGACCAGAGTATATGCCATTCGAACAATAATGTTAAGAGTTATTTGTTTGTCTTGCCTTGTTGTACTGGCTGGAAGAGGCACTTCTAATAAAATGTTCAGTTTAAGATCAAAAGAACGATGTTAATCTTACTGGAGTTTGCCAATTCCTATTTACTGAATTAAGAAGCAAGTGGTAAAGAAAACTAATATGTAAAGAAAGTAGAAAAGGGTTAAAGAGATGTTAAGTAACATCCTTCTTTTTGCATGATGTCATGATTATTACATTTAAAAATTCCTGTTAAAAAGAAGTAGTGATTCATTGCAGTTTTCCTATTTCCTATTTACTAAGTAAACTCACTGAATGTGTTCAGTTGATTAGTCTCAAACCTCAGCCTTTACTAAATAAGTCATCACATCCAGTTTCTTTCCTTCCTAATGTCTTTCAAGCCTCTGTGTTGTGTCTAACTAGCACTACCACTTCCCTAGATTTATTACCTCCAACCGACCCTTTAGTGTGGCTCTACCCTAGTTTATCTTATAGACCTGACATCACTTTCATCTTTCATCATTCTGTTTTCAACAACTTTCACCAGTGCTCTAATATCTATGGGTATAAGTTCAACAGCCCCTATAAATTAATATCTATGATTTATACTCCAATCTATGCCAGGCTATTCTTCTAAATCTTTTTGGACAAATATTATGTATCCTTACCCTCCTGTTTCTACTAATTTTATTGTCCTCAAGGATCTTCTAGTTTATTATTTGAATAAAGTTGATACACAATATTATATTAGTTTCAAGTGTACAACTGTAGTATTCAACAAGTTTATACCTTATCCTATGTTCACTACAAATGTAGTTACCATCTGTCCCCAAACATTGCTGCTACAATATCGTTGACTGTACTCCTTATGCTGGGTCTATTATTCCCATGACTTATTCATTCCATAACTGGAAGCCTATATTTCCCACTCCTCTTCATTCATTTTGCCCAATCTCCCACTCCCTTACCCTCTGGCATCCATAGGTTTGTTTTCTATATTTATAGGTCTGATTCTGCTTTTGGTTTGTTTATTCACGTGTGAGTTTTTTGTTCCTTGTTTTTGTTTTAGGTTCCACTTAGTGAAATCATATGGCATCTGTCAAAACAAATACCATATGATTTCACTCATAAAGATCTACCAGTTTAATTCACGTCTAGCCCTTAAGGGTCAGGTTACATTTCCTGTCTTTAGTAAGGTATTACCTGACCACAATAATCCAATGTAATTGGCACCACGGTCACAGAACATTTGGGTTATTATCCCTTTATAGCATACATATCTCAGTTCTCTAAGTAGACTAAGAATGTCTTGAGGACAGGTGTTTCTTTTGACATTCTATTGTGTAATAGAGACAAACAACATGAGACTAATGGATAAGTATGTGGTGCTATTATCATTTTTCTTTAATTACTAGCTTATTTGTTTATAAATCCTTTAATAATTCCTACAGTAGCAGGAGCATTGTTCAAAAAAGTAGACTCCAAATAATGTTCAAAAAAAAGGAAAAGTAATAAGTCTTTCATCACAGGAGTTACTTCAAAACTGAACCTAAACGAACATTTGTCAGAAATCATACAATGGTGTTTAGACTAGATCTCAAAGTTTTCTTTTAGATAAAGAATCTTATACTAGGGCACCAGGGTATCTCAGTCAGTTGAGTGTCTATCTCTTGGTTTCAGTTCATGTCATGATCCCAGGATTGTGGGATCGAGCCCCATGTCCTGCTCAATACTAAGCATGGAGCCTACTTCAGATTCTCTCTTTCTTTCCCTCTACCTCTCACCCCTGTTAATACTTACTCTCTCACTCTCTCTCTCTAAAGTAATAAATAAATTAATTAATTTAAAAAATCTTATCCTAAAGATTTAGGATAAGGGAGAGTCTTATTTCTGAAAAAGTTTTTAACAGTAGGTTTGACTATCAGAAATTTAAAGCAGAGGCCAATGAAGACACACTTAGCTTACCTTGATGTTAAGTTCAATGTAAAGATGACTAGGCTTTTCTGAGTCCTTTTATTTTTTTCTCATATCTTAGACTGAGAAGAAATACTCTGCTGAACAATACAAAGATAAACCTCTCTTGGTGTGGAAGAGGGACTGCAAGAGGTCACTGAAAAATTCACAGAGAAATAAAATGGAAATAGGCCAATGTCCTCTCTAAATCTTAGACTCCAGGCATCTTTAGACCCATCAACAACTGAAAACCTAAATACTGACAGTGGCGTGGAAATCAACATAGAATGTCAAACAAGCCATACTCTAAGTTCTATAAGGTCAAGGACTTTGTCCATCTTTCTCAGCATTTTATATTCAATATCTAAGACAATTTCTGACACATAGTAAGCATTCTTGAACATTTGATGATTGAATGAATACATTTTACCTCTTTTGGGTGCAATTATGTTTTTATTATTTTATTAAAATTTACCAAGAGTTTAGAGATCTTGTAAGATGTGAGATCTTAGTGACATATATAGTATTCCCTTAATTTTTTTATTTTTATAGTTGAAAACTGACCATGGGAAAAACCTCCATTTTATATTATAGTGTTTTCTTTTCCCCTCTGTCAATCATACTGATTGTTAACTAGTCACAGCTAAATGATGCCGAACCTTGAGTATTCTCCATGTGTAGCTGTCATATGTTTTTCCCTCTTATGTAATTAATTTTTTCATGAATTCTCCTTTCTTCCTAAAATACAGCTCTTCTTGCTTAGCCATCATTTTGGAAAATGGAGGTGGGGGGAGAATAGTCCTTTGTTCAAATCATTAAATTCTTAATACCACCTTGGGTCAACAGAAGGTTGGTATATGCTAAGGAATTATATAATTGAAAGGAGAAGAACAAAGCCTTAAGAGAAAGGGCTCCATAATGAATCTTCTGGCAGGTTGCAGAGAAGGAAGCAGCTGGGTACTTAAAGCAATAAAACATAGTGGAACCTACTGGTAAAATATGGTGATGAGTATTTTCAATATGTTCAAAAATATGGTCATTCAGCAAACATATGCTTCAAAATGCTTGAAGACACTTAACAGGATGACATAATGATCTGAAAGCCTACAATTATGAGTCCCAATAATAGCTATATTTTAATTGCTATCTTTCATTTAGGATTTAAGAAATGCAACATAAGGGACATCATTTCTCTACTTTTAAATTTTGCTAAACTGTTTTTTTTTGGAATGAGTTTAGGATTATTTTTTAAGTAAAAGGTAAAATGCTTAGGAACTTGATACCATTTAACAATGCAATGTACTGAATATTTTATCACTATTATGAAAATGACCACAACAAAGGTAGATTTACAAATGTAAATGCCAGAGCTAATGATTGTGACACAATATACTATGGAAACCGCATGGTTTAGTAACTAAGCAACAGGTTAGCAACTGAAATTCAGCATCTAATTCTGATTTTTTTTCTGGGTGCTAGCTTTGTTTCTCATTAGCAAGCTATATAATATCATGTTAACTTATAGAGGTAAAGGGTAAAAATCTTCAATAAGCCAAAGTAGCCAATAAATTCCTATTGCATTTAATTTTGAAATCGCTAAGTGTAAAAACACTAGAATATGTTGAATATAGTTGCGATGTTAGAATATCACAATACCTCACAGATACATGACCAAATTGCACACAGCATTCGAAAAGCTGTGTTTTTTTCTTTCTACTACCGTGTTTTAACCCATCCTTGCAATCACACCACCTATCTACCTGCCAACCTACATGGAGGAAGCAGCATTTTTCTGTGTTGCCTAGCTCCTTCGTTCAAACACTCAAGTGGAAAGAAAATATAATTTCAAACTGAGAAGATTTCAAACTTTCTACCTTTCCTGTTCTAATCAGAAGGAAATGGCAAAACATGATATGAATTGAATTGACATCAAGATATGAAAGAGATGCCTGCACTCCCATGTTCGGTGCAGCATTAATCATAATAGTCAAGATTTGCAAACAACTTAAATGTCCATAGACAGATCAATGGATTTTTTTTTTGCTTTCATTTTCCTTTATTTTTTTTTTAAAAGCCCCTAAATTCTATGGCTTCCTAGAAGCATCAGAGAAACCAAAGCGCCATTTTTCTAACCGTGTAAAGCAAGACCTAGTCACACACACGCCTCTGCCAGGCCTTCCCCAGCTGCTCCGCCCCCAGCGGCACCAAGGGACCAAATGGATTTTTTTAAATGTGGTATATACATACAATGGAATATTATTCAGCTCTACAAAAAAGAAGAAAATGCTGCCTTTGTGTCAACATAAATGTACCTGGAAGACATTATTCTAAATGAAATAAGCCAAAGAAAGAAAGACAAATACTGCACGATCTCACTTTTATGTAGAATATGAAACAGTTAAACTCACAGAAGCAGAGAATAGAGTGGGATTTCCAGGGTTTGAGGGGGGGGGGAATTGGGAGGTTATGGTCAAAGGGTACAAATTTCAGTTACACACAATTAGCAAATTGTGGAAATCTGCTAATAAGCATAGTGCTTATCACTAACAATACTGTATTGTACACTTAAAATGTTCTATAAGGGTAGATCTTACGTTGTGCTCTTACCACATAAATAATAATAACAACAACAACAACAATAATAATAATAATAAGGTGAGAAGAAACTTCAGGAGATGATGGATGTCTATGACCTTGAGAGTGGTGGCAGTCTTAAGTAATACTTATCCCATATGCTCATCAAATGGTATACATTAAATATCTATATCTCTTTACATGTCAATCTTACCTCAATAAAGTTGTTTTTTTAAGGAAATGATAATCATACTAACAAAAAAATTTATAACAGAGAATGTAATAATGCCACTAAAATGTTAATAAAAGTTTCCACAAATGAACAAATGTACCTTTCTGTTTCTTCAACTTCTGCATTTGAAGACTGAAAAAGATAACTAGGTTAAAAAAAAAAAAACATTCTACCTGTAAGCTTACTATGAAGAGTAACTAAGAGTGCAGACATGCGCTAGCAGAAAGCTTCAAAACATTAACTATCCTCCTCCACTGTCAAGCCTTCGTTTCTCCATAAAAGCTGAAATGCAGACAGAATGTGATATTTGCCATCAAGCTTTCCGGAGGCAGATGTTATTGGCTGCTAAGGATGGGAGTCACTCAACCATTCAGTGGGCCCAGGCATTATTTTGTGGGTGTTTAATAATTTTAACTCAAGGGGCACCTGACGGGCTCAATTGGCGAAGCGCCCCACTCTTAGTTTTGGCTCAGGTTATGATCTCACAGTTTTGTGGGTTTGAGCCCCTTGTAGGGCTCTATGCTGCCAGCACAGAGCTTGCTTGGGATCCTGTCTCCCTCTCTCTCTGCCTCACTACCCACCTCACGCTGCCTCTGTCTCAAAAAAATTCTATCTCAATATTGTAAACTGACTTAACGAACTAATATCAATTAATACCACTTCAGTATGTATCATATGTTGACATAATAGAGTCAACAAGAATGACTCCTCTAGTAGGTTATAGATGTAAAGTAGTATACTACTCTGAAGGAACAAAACAATAACGTTTCAGAGAATGGGTTTGTTTTCTTTATTAAATCTTATATTTTATTCTTAATTTATTTCAATAAACAAATCTGTATTGATACCAATCACTGAGCATAAGCAGAAGATGCCAGAATAAATAAGATGTAGCTACTTCTGTTATGGAGCTCTCAGGGAAATGCATAGACAGACATTTGAATAAGTAAGGGCAATATAATGAATTAAACACTGTAACTGAAAAAAAATCTGTTTTTTTAAGTGTAGTAGTAACAGAGAGGAAGTACATAATTAGACACTGGAAATGGAATAAAGCTTCACTGAAGAGAAGGCATTTTAATTCATACAGAACCAGAATAGTCAGGACCAAGAAGACAATGTTAGTTGAGGGAAGAAAATTCTAGACTAGAGGAACAGTATGTGAGGAGGTATGATACTGGATTTTGATGCTAACTTTGGTCATAGGAGAAGAAACAGAAAAAGCAAAAGAGCCAATAGGTATCAACTATAGGAACTAAAATATAAGTTCAGAAAAATATAAACTTGAGGAAAGACTAAAGGACACATCTGAGGTGGCCTAGAGATGCTTTGTTTGAGCAAACTTCATGTCCAGAAATCATGGGTGACGACATGAGAAAACACACTATGACAGAGACAAAATAATTAAGACATGAATCTCAACAGAATGATTTGATCGAGGGGCACCTGGGTGGCTCAGTTAGTTCAGCATCTGACTTTGACTCTTGATTTCAGCTCAGGTCATGATCTCAGGGTTGTGAGATCAAGCCCGACGCCCAGCTCTGTGTTGTGTGGTGGGATCCCCCCCTGCCCCTTCCTTACTCTTTCCCTTCTTTCTTCCCTCTCTCTCAAAAATAAATAAATAAATAAATAAGCACATGTTTTTTAAAAAGGATGGTTTGGCCAAGAACCTTTACCCTGACTTGTAGATGCTTCTAGCTGAGTGGTTTTGTAAAATACTTGGAAATAACAAAGACTATAGGAGTACAAAAGGATATTCATAGAATAAGAATCTCATATATCAAATAACCAAAAAGTCTATAAGGAACATTAAGGAAAATGAATCTGTCAAACATGTGTATTCTAAAAGTACATAATTCCAATGTTACTATTTCTGACAAACCTAAATTTCTCTGGTTCACACATTGACATTTATAGTGTTCTTAAATTTTCATTGGGACCAAGTGATTCAGTCACTAAATCTCTAATTCTACAGAATTTTTAGCTTTAATTCTTGGCCATATTCTGGAGCTGCTTTGCTTCACCTGTCTGACCTCCTGTGTCAGACAGTCACAACCATGTGCTAGCTGGGGGCAGATCTCAATGCAAGTTCCTAATGTGGCGCAAGACAGGATACTGGAGTTCAATAAATATTGATTGATGGTAATAGAGACAGTATCACTCTTCTTAGATTTGTTGTCACTCTGCCTGCAGGAAGTCACCGAGAGTCTGTGCTGACAGTTTCCATGGCAGCAGAAATTAAGCGCTAGCAAACTTGAAGCTACACAAGTCATGGGACGGCATCGCTCTGAACCTTGCACCATTCATGATTTTTTGTATTGTCTCAGCACAAAGGGCAATATATTTCAATATATTTACACTGTGAACAGTGAAACTCTGTGATGGCTATGCCATGGCTTTCACCAGATTAAAGTAATTAAAAGCAAAATTAAAAATTCTTGGAGTGGGGAGAGTGAAGCACATAGTACCTTGTCATGTTTTAGCCTCAGGCCATGGAGGGGAGAACTTTTCTGGACTTCTGGAGACTATGTTGGAGAGAGTATGTCTGACTTCCCTCAGCACATTGCATCTTCCCAAAGCTATGGTGGCCAATCTTATAGGTCAGAATCTGATATATTCATTAGGCTATATCACTAGCAGTTGTGGTACCATTGTCTAAAAGGCATCTCTCATGTTTAGTTTCTTCCAGAACTTTCTGTATCTATCATCCTGAATGTTTTCCATTTGTGACTGCATGAGTGCCATCCTTCCTACTGTAATTGATAGTCGTGAATCTGCTCTGCAAAGGACGAACCCTCCTCTTTTCTTTCTCTAATCTCTTTACATACTCCTAGGAAGGTAATGACAAAGACAAATCTATTCCAAGATTTATTTCTTCTTTAAACTAAGCCAAGATATTTTTAGCCAGCTTTTGCCAGTTGTACTCAAATAAACAAAATGAGCAGTTTGTGATTCTTCTGCATGTTCATTATCAGAACTCTATAGGGGGAGGTATTAGTGGAATATTTGTTTTCTCCACTTAGAATTAAAATTCTTAGTCCAATATACAACAGTAGCCATTATAATAACATGCCAGATATTCCTTTCAGCACTTTATGCATACCACTTATCCAAGCAATCATACGTGGTAAATTACTATTACTATATCCATTCTAAATACACAGACATTAAGGCACAGAAAAGTCTAATGACTTGCCCAATGTCTACAATCAGTAAGTGTTTGAAACAGAAGTATAAACTCAAGTTAAACTCAAAAACCTAAGTTTTTGTGTGTCTGTTGTGTTCTGTGTCTCTATTGTGATTTCATTGAATGAAACCTCATAAGTAAACTAAAATATAATGAGATGGTGAAACTTACTTTAAAAAAACTCAGAGTGTATACCAAACATTTGGAGCTTTTCAAATTGCTGACATCCTGACAAATGAAAAGAATTAATAAGGGCTCTACAATGATGATAAAATACATTTGAAAAATACATACAAGAAGCATAAAGGAATTTACAGAGAATTAAAAAGACAAGCACTATACTTTCAAATGCTATTTACCTTTAAAAAGGAATATGCTTCATAAAGAGTCCTCAGAATTTTTGAAAGTTATTTGCAGTAAGTTTGAAACCTCTGCCAATTTCTTGTTTTGGCAAATTACTAAAATAATGTACCTCAGTAATCATACCCATGGTGGACTTAGTGCGAAATTTTTAACCTTAATACTCACTGTTATTAGTAACTATTTGAGGAAATGTGAAGTCTCCTACACTGGGGAATATTAACAGATATAAAAAAATATAATGACATTTCAAAAACCTTAAAATTCCCTTTGACCCAGGAATTCCATTTCTTAATATTTACTCTAAGGAAATAGAGATGGGTAAACTATTTAAGTACAAAAATTAATTATTGCATCAGTAGTGAATAATATACTAAATAATTAGGAACTATATAAATCTCCAACAAGAAGAGTTTGGTTAAAGAATCTAAGTATTACATACTTTAACAGAAGACTATGTAACCATTAAACCAGAAATGTAAAGAATATTCAAAAGTTCTGTATAGCTAAGGTTCTTAAAAAAAAAAAAAGCTAGCATAAACACCAGGATATACAAAATGATCTCAACTTTTAAAATGAAAATTTGTTTAAAAAGAAGAAACACATGAAACAAAGAAACACAAAATCAGTAATACTCTAGGTTCTTCTTCTTATGGAATATTTTTATTCTGTCTTAATGTTTACCCCAATTTTGTAAACTTGTGTCAATGTACATTTGTTTTTCTTAAAACTAAATAAAAACTTATACAATTTAGTCATGAGTTGTCTCTAAACATAATATTAGAGGGGTACCTGTGTGGCTTGGTTGGTTAAGCGTCCAGCTTTGGCTTAGGTCATGATCTCGCAGTTTGTGAGTTTGAGCCCCACAGCGGGCTCTGTGCTGATAGCTCAGAGCCTGGAGCTTGCTTCAGATTCTCTGTCTCCCCCTCTCGGTCCCACCCCCATTCATGCTCTCTCTGTGTCTCTCAATAATAAATAAAAGTTAAAAAAAATTAAACATAACATTAGAATATATTTAAAAGCAAAAAAAAATGAGGCTATAAAATTTGTTAAATTCTGTTTGCTATTATAGCTACTCATAAAGTTGGACATAAACCCTTAGTAATGTGAATTAAAATTGTATGTTACTGTAGATATAATGCTAAAAAAATAAGACAAGAATAATAGATAAAGCAGCAAGAATTTGAGCCAATAATAATCTTAAAATTTTTTTCTTTATATTTTTATATTGAGAGACAGAGAGACAGATCGCAAGTGAGGGAGGTGTAGAGAGAGAGGGAGACACAGAATCTGAAACAGGCTTCAGGCTCTGAGCTGTCAGCACAGAGCCAGATGTAGGGCTAGAACTCGTGAGTTGCGAGATCATGACCTGAACCGAAGTCAGATGTTCAGCCAACTGAGCCACCCAGGCACCCAGAGCCAATAATAATCTCTAAATATTCTAAAATACAAGTTGTTAAATAACATTCTTCAAAATAAAATAATATGGTATGGATAAAAACTCAATCTTTAAGGGAAGACAGAAACAAGAGAGAAAAAAAGGACATGGTGACATAGGAAGGGTAAAGAAATTATTTCCTTTCACACACAAAGGCAATGTTATTCAACTATTATTATAAAAAATACCCTTAATTCTACTTATTGAATTGAATTAGTTGTTTTTTTTCTCAAAACATGCATCTATAAAACCTTGTCTGTGAATGAATGCATGGGTCACTGAGAATTAAGAGGCAGAATTTCTATTTCCAGCAATCTGGAGAGCACAAATCAAGACACCCCTTTTTCTAATCAAAAACAAAAAAGAAATAAAAGGAAAAAATGTGTATGCAGGATTATAAATATACTTGCATGCATTTGTAAGCTGAATAAAAAGTAAAGGAACGTAAACGAAGAACAAGTATGTAATGATGCTGAGAATTAAGGGTCACAAGAGAGTCAATGGATACTTGAATCCATTTTGTTGAACCAGAAAATTTCATGTTTAGTTTTTTCTCATCCTGAGGGTCTTGAAAGTACAGGAGACTAAACAAACATTCAACGTTTAAGAAGCTGATAGAAATAATTCCTTCCTCTTCCTCCCTTCCCCTGTTCCACAGAGGGCTATGCGTACCTAAATTTGTAGAGGTGCAGGGGGGAAAGAACTTCCCACCCACTAGGGGAATCAAGTTTTGGTGTTGATTATGGGGTGAAAACATGTCCCGGAGAATTGAAATCTCCATTAGGTCTCACATAGGTTTGTAGACAAATTTTAACTTTGAATTTTCTGAAGAATCTCAAGTCTGACATTAAGTTTAAAGTGGCTCCAAAGGATATACAAGATTCTGATCTAGTAACATTGCTCACAAGTATTGGAGAATTTCCAAGGTCCCTTTGTACCATGTGAATTTTGAAATATCTGCATTATAATTTTTTAATTAAGAAAGTAAAGTGATCTTAGACTGAGCATTTCTCTAGTATGTTCCCTTTAAGGACTGCTTATGGAAATATTCCCAGAATCTATGGATTTATGAAGAAAGGCTTTTGGGAAAATATTGAACAGGCTAGAGTATAAAATGGAGATGTTCCATAAGCTAAATGCTCACTTCTTCCTGAAATAATCATACAGAATCTCACTTGAATACCTTATCTATTATTCTGAATCAGAATGGCTATTTTATAATATACAGTGATATGCCTATTTTTTTCTGAAGTTATCCTTAATTTCTTCAGTATCTGAAAGATACCTTGGAATCAGAACTGTCTTTCAAATTAAGAATAAAAGACCTAGCTGTTCTTGGATGGCTTGGTAGGTAGAGCTTGCCACTTTTGATCTCAGGGATATAAGTTCAATCTCCAGTTGGGCATGGAGCTTACTTAAAACTTTTTTTAAAAAAGAATAAATGACCTAAACAGATGCAGTGTCCTATATCTTTGTTTTCTTGATTTTTAAAGAACTTATTAGTATCAAAAACAAAGCAAAACAAAACCACTAAGGATGAAAAAAACCCTTTCAGGTACAAAAATAGACATTTATGGTTGCAAAAAGGATGTTGATACCTTTGCCCCAACTTTAAAATAAAATCACATTAAGGATAACTTATAATAATGAAATTTAATTTCAAGCTATTTTTAATGGCTTTACACACACACACACACACACACACACACACACACAAACACAAATTACACGAGTAACTTTGATTCACAGAAAGTTCCAAAATATGTATAAGAGAGAAGAGAGCATTTGAGACTGTAAATTCTGAGTGAGGGTTCTGAGACTATAAGTTCTGAGTGAGGGCTCTTGGGTCACTGGACATAGAAGAAATCAGGATATATAGAGCAAAATATATAAAAAGAAAAAAAGAACTTTCATTTGGGATATCCTCAGTAGAAGCCTAAAATCCTAGCTGATTAAAGAGTGATAACAGACTAGGGCAATGTGTCCAGTCTTCTGTCACTCTATAAATTATACTTATTAACAGAATCCCTGAGGAAAAAAAGTATTGGGGTATTTCTAATGGCTATTTTATCTGTTCCTGCTCTGGAAAATAGAGATCAAGTTGATATTTGGAATTTCTAGAAAAACGTCACCCTTGCCCTTATCCCTAACACACATACGTGTGTGGTTATCAGAAGACTCAGAAGCACTTTTATGGCGGACGCCGTGTCAGGAAGTGGTTGCATCCACATATGACTGCTCAGCTACACGAACAGCACCTACTCCAGATGATGGTTGGAGGCATACTGTGTGAAAAGGAGCAGGGAAAACACACCTACTCACATAACATATACATATTAACTGAAATATTATCTTCTTCAGGTTATACTCTGCTCAATTATCATATGTCTTAAACCATAACTAGAACACAAGAGTAGGGGGCGCCTGGGTGTCTTAGTCAGGTCATGATCTCGCAGTTTGTGGGTTTGAGCCCCGCATTGGGCTCTGTGCTGACAGTTCAGAGCCTGGAACCTGCTTCAGATTCTGTGTCTCCCTCTCTCTCTGCCCCTCACCTGATCACACTGTCTCTCTCTGTCTCTCAAAAATAAATAAATGTTAAAAAAATTTAAAAAGAAAGAAAAAAAACAAGAGTAGGGAGAAAAACATTAATGGGACACTTACTGCTTACTGGGTATTATACCAGACATATTTATTACATCATCACACTTAATAATACACTGGTGTAAAATTTGTAGTCTTATTCCCATTTTGCACACAAGGCAAAGTGAGACAGAATGAATTGCTTAAGATTTTTTAAGCTATAAATAGAAACATAGAGATATGAATCGATTTCTATTTGGCTATAAATGAAGTCATTATTCTAAACCATAACACCTATTGCTTACTGAGAGTGTATCATGTGTCAAACCTATGGTAAATATACTTACAACAATGCTGTAAATGTTATTATTTCCCATTTTAGAGAGAAGAAAAACAAAGTTTAAGAGATTAAGTAACAACCAAGGGCACATAATTTTGATGGCTGGAGTTAAGCTAGAAATGCATAATCTGTGCAACCCCAGACTCTGCCATTCCTCTCTCCTTCTTCTCTATTTACAATTCTTACTGGAAACTTTTACTCGCACTGAGACTTGCCAGATTATAATCTTTTGACCCACTGAGTCTCAGGCTAACTAAACAGAATTACTTTACAAAATCTATGACATCTTATTTACCTCAGGATTTCAGTACAATGACAGAGTTTATAATAACCTGTCTGATAGTGACTCCTGGGACCAACCTGTAGTTCAAAACTGTCGGTTTTACTGGCTTGAGAAATGCCTCTCCCAAACACAGAAATAGATACGGTTATCACAGGAATTGGGGGTGGGTTAGATAAATGAGAAGTTCATATATTGTTATTAAGCAGTGCTTGGCTCAGGGGAAAGCTGGTCTGTGTGTAAAAATGTTAATCTCAGTCTTGGGCATCAAAGTAGATTCAGGTTATGTTTCCTTGGAAAATACAATGTGAAGATAAATACAGAATGTTACACATGGAAATTCCTTACGTAGAACTTGGCAAGACTGCATCTATGCACCAGAGACTCACATCACTCAAGCAGAAGTGGGCTGTTCTGTTCTTAGTGTAAGTGCTGTCAAACAGCAATGTTTCTGAAAGTCTATAGTTTTAGGCTTTGCAGAAATAAGTTACGTCCTTTTGTTAATGAATAAATGCAGTTTTTACAGGTCTGCAGTGTGCAGCATGCACCGTTTAAGCCTACTTCAAAAAAAATGCTTAGTTATCTAGACTTAGAGGTGACTTACGTCATCTCTGGTCTCCAAACTGCATCGCTTCCCTAGTTTAACACAATTCCAAGGTCCCTAGTGTCTGAAATCCCATGATAAGCAAGGAGGCAGTCTGCAGATGTGATCAGGAGAGTAGGAGAGGGTTGGAGAGTGAGTCACTCCGGGATGATGTGGCTGAAGAAGGCAGAGGTTCCCTGGAAGGTGAGCTGGGCACAGCAATGGGTTTGTGTGGATTGGGAGGTATAGTCAACCGGCAGTATAAAGGACAGAAGGCAAAGAAAGAATATGTCCATCTTGCCTCTTCTGTGAGTCAGTGGGAAGAGGCAGCATGGTCCTTCACTGGAAAGTTCTTTAAGGGATGTATTGTTGTCTAAGAAAGCATTGTTAGTTTTAAAAGAGGAGGAGGCAGAAAGCAATGAAAAGGAATGTAAAAGTTTCCCTTACTCAAAAGCACAGTGGAAAAGTCTGGCAGGGAAAACGGTATGAGACAAGTGGTCTGTGGAAGGGAGAATGCTGGGAACCATGGTCTTTCAGCTGCATAAGGGTTTGAGAAGTTATATGCTGGCGATATAACCAAAGGTATTGGTTAAATATAAAAGAAGAGAATGCTAAGGTAATAAAATTTAGCTGTTAGAAAAGTCTGCAGAATTTACCATTCCCAAATTACAAACTCAAGAGTTATATCCTAGATGTGGCAGAAACTACTAGACAGCCCTTGACACTTGCTCTCCACTCTCCCTTTCTGTCCCATCATAGAAGCACCAACTCCAGGTCGGCACATGACTGTGTAAATAAATACTACATTTCCCAGCCTCCCTTGATGCTGTATGTGTCTCTGTGGCTAATTTAAGACCAATGGTGTATAAGCAGACATGAAATGTAAAGCTACTAGGAAATGCCCTTTATTACTCTTGTTTTTCCTTTTTTCCTGGTTCTTTTGCCTGTGATGGTTGGAACTTGAGCAACATCCTAAATCATGACATAGACATACGAGCCATATGCCGAGGAAAGCAGACCAACAACTTACAAGTCTCCCTGATGTTTCTGTGAAGCCATCGCGCCAGAGCTGACCAGCCAATCGCCAGTCATCTTCTCCATGAGCAAGAGTAAGCAATTTGTTTAATCGAGTCATTTGTGACTTTGTCTCTCAGAGTCAAACACAATTCTAAATAACACATAGGTCCTCTGCTTTAATGGTAAAGCCCTAATATTGGACATTGACTTTACTACATTGTCCCTGCCACTAACACAGAGTAGAGTGGTACAAAACTGTGCATCAGTTACAGAGGCAATTGAGGATTAAGACATAAAAAATATTCATAGAATAAACATGGCACCATATTTGAGCCACATGAAGGTTGAATATAATTCTTATGAGACTAATTTTAAAAATTAGAGGCAATAAAGTATAGCAGTCAAGAGCACAAATCCTTTCTCTGCCACTTCCTGTGTACATTTGGTCAAATTATTTTGCTTCTCTTTGCCTCAATCTTCACATACGTAACATGAGAATAATTATAGAATTATAGAACCTATTCTCTAGGGTTGTTGGGAGGAGCAAATGAGTTAATATATGTGAAAAGCTTAGCACAATACCTGGTGAACAGCAAGTGCTATTAACCAACCTATCTAATAAATATATTTAATTTCCATAAATAGTTAAACTTAAGGTTAGACAACAGAATGAATGCTTAGACTAGGGGAACAAAGTTACTAGGAGAAGGCTCTTGATGTTCCTCCATACAGTCTTGGAAAGAGAATTTATCACCATGAGTTAGCTTGCCCATGGATCATCTTAAATGCGTAGGCAGAACTGGCATAATTCAAATTTAGGGTTTGCAAATGTCACTACAACTGTCAATGAAATGGAAAACTCTAAAATATATTTAAAGAAATAACTTGAAGTGTCTTTTTCCATTAAATTGTTTGCCTCTCAATGCTGGCTGCTCTAGTTGATAATGAATAACTTTCAGTAATTATCTAGTATAATTTTCCTATCTATTTTATCAACATACAACTGGGTCATAAAATAAGCCTGGAAGTAAACGACCAAATATTTTTTAAAAGGTCTTCACACATTATTTTTAAAATTCCTGCAAGAGGAAAAATTTTAATTTTGTGAAGAACTTTCCTGATAATGTTACAGATATGGAAACTTTTTAACAGTTCTTTTAACCTATAGACTTCTGTATAAGCCAAACAGGGATATGAGAACATCTTTTCAGGAGAGTAAATAGGTTAAAACTTTGTGACTGGAAGAACTGGAGTCAAGGCTACCCCTTTACCCTCGTATTCCCTTATTGTCAGGTTTTGTCTGTTTTCATTGATATGTTATCTCAGTCTCTAAATAGCTTCTCTCCACAAAGTGAAAATATGCTGGCCAATTTTTGTCACCAATACGTATGAAGACAAATTTATAAATAGGATGCTTGAAAGGTCTTGCTGGGAAAATACAAAAGCTCAAGGAGGAATCAAACAGGATGAGCAGCTGGCCTTGCTTCTTCCTGTAGAATTGCAGTTTATAAACTTCCTCTCTCTGTGAGGCTTTTGCACCATACTGGGAGACTTCCAAATATAACTCCATTACAGAACCACTGAAGACGCTAAAAAACATCCATGCTGATCCACATTATAAAATGTATGACATTCGATATTTGTCAAAACATTTCACCTTTGCAGCTGCTGAACCTATAGTGACAAGGACTAAGAACTGGTTGACAATAAGAACACAATTAGTACTCACTGGAGAAAGCTGAAGGGAAGTTTGAGATGAATCTTTAAGAGTGGAAGACATATTTCCAAACAATGATAACAACGAAAAACAGTGCCTGTTGGGTATTTAAAATACATTAAAATAATTTCCCAGTATTAAATTCCTAAGTATTCAAAAGTTTTGAATTTTTCCCCCCTTAGCACACAGATCCTGACAGTCAACAACATTTAGTAAGTTCCTCTTGCACTTGAAACTTTACTGGGAATCTTGTATTTTATTTTAACTCAGAGATATATTCTACCAACTTCTGCCCATTCCAAGCCAACCAACACAGACTTGTGGATGCTGGATGTACACCACAGCTTCTAGTCTTAGCAGGCAAGACTACTGGAAAGATTTAATATTGTGCTGGTCAAACTGCACAATGAGTATGGGGGCAATTAACTGGAGGAGTTCTTTTAAAACCAGGGTAATTCAATTAGAAGTATGACCAGGGCACACCTGAACTTTTTTTTCTGTTTGCCTTAGAAATTTAATTTTGTGAGATTTTATTTTTAAATTCTGCTCCCATCTGTTCTAGCTAGAGTTCTGCTTACATTACTTTGGTAACTAAAGAATACCAGAAATCTCTCAGACTCAATACAAAGGCTGAAAAAGCAAATGGGATACTCTTTCCTGCTTTGTCAAAGATTAATTGGCCATACATTGGTGGGTCCAGTTCTGGGTTCTCTATTCTATTCCATTGGTCTATGTGTCTGTTTTTGTGCCAATACCTTACTGTCTTGATAAGGACAGCTCTGTAGTAGACGCTAAAGTCTGGGATTGTGTGTGATGCCTCCTGTTTTGGTTTTCTTCTTCAATATTACTTTGGCTATTCGAGGTTTTTTGTGATTCCATACAAATTTTAGGATAGTTTGTTCTAGCTTTGCAAAGAATGCTGGTGCAATTTTAATTGAGATTGCATTGAACGTATAGATTGGTTTGGGTAGTAATGACATTTTAACAATGTTTATTCTTGTAATCCATGAGTATGAAATGTTTTTCCATTTCATTGTGTCTTCTTCAATTTCTTTCATAAGTTTTCTATAGGTTTCATTGCACAGATCTTTTACACCTTTGGTTAGGATTATTCCTACGTGTTTTATGTTTTTCTGTGCAGTTGTGAATGGGATCAGTTTCTTGATTTCTCTGTTGATTCATTATTGATGTATTAAAAATGCAACCAATTTTTGTACCCAGCAACTTTGCTGAATTCATGGACCAGATCTAGTAAGCTTCTAGTGGAGTCAATAGGGTTTTCCATGTAGAGTATCATGTCATCTGCGAAAAGTGAAAGTTTGACTTCATCTTTGCCAATTCTGATGCTTTTTATTTCCTTTTGTTGTCTGATGGCTGATGCTAGGATTTCCAGCACTATGTTAAACAACAGTGGTGAGAGTGGACATCCCTGTCGTGTTCCTGATCTCAGGGGGAAGGCTCTCAATTTTTCCCCATTGTGAATGATATTAGCTGTGGTGTTACATAAGTGGCTTTTATGATGTTTAAATAAGTTCCTTCTATCCCGACTTTCTCAAGGGTTTTTTATTAAGAAAGGATGATATATTTTGTCAAATGCTCTTTCTGCATCTATAGACAGGATCATGTGGTTTTTTATCTTTTCTCTTGTTAATGCGGTATATTACATTGATTGATTTGTGAATATTGAACAAGCCCTTTAACCCAGGAATAATCACACTTGATAATGGCAGATATTTCTTTTTATATGCTGTTGAATTCGATTTGCTAGTATCTTGTTGAGTATTTTTGCATCCAAGTTCATCAAGGATATTGGCCTGTAGTTCTCTTTTTTTGTTGAGTCTCTGTCCAGTTTGGGAATCAAAGTGATGCAGGCTTTGTAGAATAAGTCCAGAGGTTTTTCCTTCCATTATATTTTTTGGAATAGCTTGAGAAGAATGGGTATTAACTCTTCTTTAAATGTCTGGTAGAATTTCCCAGGGAAGCCATCTGGCCCAGAGCTCTTATTAGTTGGGAGATTTTTGATAACTGATTCGATTTCTTCACTGTTTATGGGTCTACCAGGTTTTCTATCTTTTCCTGTTTGAATTTTGGTAGTGAATATGTGTTTAGGAATTTGTTCATTTCTGCTAGGTTGTCCAGTTTGTTGGTATATAATTTTTCATAATATTCTCTGATAATTGCCTGTGTTTCTGAGGGATTTTTTGGTAACAGATCCATTTTCATTGATCTTTCTTTTTGAGAAGCCTGGCTAGAGGTTTATCAATTTTGTTTATTTTTTCAAGAAACCAACTCTTGGTTTCATTGATCTGTTCAACTGTGTTTTTTAAAATTCTATATTGTTTATTTCTGCTCTGATCTTTATTATTTCTCTTCTTCTGCTGGGTTTGGAGTGCTCTTGCTGCTCTGCTTCTAGTTCCTTCAGTTGTGCTGATAGATTTTGAATTTGCACTTTTTCTAGTTTCTTGAAATAGGCCTGGATTCAATGTATTTTCCTCTTAGGACTGCCTTTGCTGCATCCCAAATAGTTTGGATTGTTGTATTTTCATTTTCACTTGTTTACACATATTTTTAAATTACTTCTCTAATTGACTGATTCGCCCACTTGTTCTTTAGTAGGGTGTTGTTTAACCTCCACATTTTTGGAGGTTTTCCAGACTTGTTCCTGTGTTTGATTTCAAGTTTCATAGCATTGTGATCTGATAGTGTGCATGTTATGATCTCAACTCTTTTATATTTATTGAGGGCTGCTCTATGACCTAATATGTGGTATTAGGAGAAAGTATCATGTGCACTTGAGAAGAAAGTAAATTTCCTAGCCTCAGGCTATAGAGTTCTAAATATATCTGTCAGATCCATCTCTTCCAATGTGTCTTTCAGGTCCACTGTTTCTCTAGTGATTTTCTGTCTAATTAATCTATTCATTGCTGTAAGTGGAGTATTAAAATCACCACAATGAACACATTCTTATCAATAAGATTGTTTCTGTTTGTGATTAAGTGTTTTATGTATTTGTGTGTTCTAACTTTGGTACATAGATGTTTATAATTATAGCTTTTCCTGATAGATAGACCCTGTAATTATTATATAATATACACCTTCATCTCTTGTTACTGCCTTTAAAGTCCAGTTTGTCTAATATTAGTATGATTACTCCGGCTTACTTTTGACTTACAGTTGCATGATAAATATTTCTCCATCCCCTTACTTTTATTTATTTATTTATTTTTGTCCATGTTACAATTTATTTTTTATTTATTTTTTCTTTTAAGTAGTTTTCCACCCCCTTACTTTTAATCTGAAGGTGTCTTCTGGTCTAAAACGAGTCTCTGGTACACAGAAAATAGATGGATTTTGATTTTTATTAATTCTGCTACTCTATGCCTTTTGATTAAAGCATTTAGTACATTTACATTCATTTATTGAAAACTAGGGGTTGAGAGTCATTGTGTTCTCTGTAGGCTTCATGTTTGTAGTGGTGTCTCTGTACCTTGTATTCCTTGCATAATTTCCCTCATAGAGTCCCTCTTAGGATTTCTTGTAGGGCTGGTTTGGTGATGATGGATTCCTTCACATTTTGTTTGTTTGGGAACACCTTTATCTCTCCTATTCTGAATGACAGGCTAGCTGGATCAAGGATTCTTGGCTGCATATTTTTTCTGTTCATCACATTGAAGATATCCTGCCATTCATTTCTGGCCTGCCAAGTTTCAGTAGATAGGTCTGTAACCACTCTGATAGGTTTCCCATTGTATGTTTGGGCCCTTTTTTCCCCTTACTGCTTTCAGAATTCTCTCTTTATCCTTATATTTTGTCAGTTTCTCTCTGATATGTCATGCCGAAGGTCGATTCAAGTTACGTCTGAGGGGAGTTCTCTGTGCCTCTGGATTTCAATGGCTTTTTTCTTCCCCAGATTGGGGAGGTTCTTGGCTATAATTTGATCAAGCACCCCTGCAGGATATTTTTCTCTTCTTCTTCAGGAATTCCTATGGTATGGCTATTGTTCCGTTTGATTCTATCACTCAATTCTCGAATTCTCTTTTTGTTCTCCTGTATCTATCTCTCTCTTTTTCTCAGCTTCCTCTTTTTTCTATAATTGTGTCATCTAATCCACCTATTCTCTTATCTGCCTCTTCAATCGTGTAGTGGTCGCCTCCATTTTATTATACTCCTCATTTATAGCATTTTTTAATTCATCACAAACTCTTTTTTAAGATCTATAGTCTTTGTAGCAGTAGTTTTCCTGATGTCTTCCATGCCTTTTTCAAACCCAGTGATTAATTTTATGACATTTTTTCTAAATTCTTGCTCAGTTATGTTTCTTATATCTGTTTTGAGCAATTCTGTAGCTGTGACTTCTTCCTGGAAGAGGAGACTTTTCTGGTTTCATCATTTTGGGTAGCTTTCTGTCTCTTGTCAGTTTTAAAAGTTTGTTATGCACTCTGCATCTGTGAGTACTGCTGTACTAAAGGAGGCTCATAGACTTTCCAAGGCCTGTCCATTCAAGAGGTGTTCTTTTAATGGTGGCCCTTGGTCTCTCTTGTTGTGCCTTTAGTTATTTTATTTCCCTACTCGTCATGATATTTGGGACACTCCACCATGTTTACTTTGGCTTGTTCTTGAGGTAGCCCTATGAGGCTGTCTTCTTAGCAGACTGTCTCTTTTCCTCCCAGACTCTTGTGGTTCAGTGTCTCATGGATTTAGTCCTTCTTGGTTTGAGAGGTGCAGGTGGGTGGAAACATATGGAGCTCCCTACTTCTCCAGAGTCAAATTTTTAAAAACAACGAAACTACTCTGTGGAGTAATATAATGGCAGATATATGACACTGCATTTGTCAAAATCCACTAAACTTTACATTACATATAATAAACCTTAACGATTGCAAATTTTAAAGAAAATCTAAAAATAATTGAGGGATCTCACAATGGAATGTAGAATGTGATGAAAGAATTTAGTTGTTTTATAAATGTAAGAAATGGGGCATCTGGGTTGCTCAGTCGGTTAAGCAGTCAACTTTTGGATCAGGTAATGATCTCATGGTTTATGAGTTTGAGCTCTGTATTGGGCTCTGTGCTGACAGCTCAGAGCTAGAGCCTACTTCAGATTATGTGTCTCCCTCTCTCTGCCCCTCCCATACTCATGCTCATGCTGTCTCTGTCTCTCTCTCTGTCTCTCTCTCTCTTTCCCCAAAATGAATAAACATTAAAAAAATAATAGTAATAAATGGATAAAACAATGTAACTGATGGTTTTCAGGAGAAAAGTGCTAATCTATATAACTTTGGAATTGAGGTCCCATGGGAGTACGGAATAACAATCCTGATATGGCTTTACAGGTACATTGGAATTGAATAATTTAATAAATGAATGGCTGATGATGGTAGCCAGGTTTCTTGCTGTTTGAGTTGGAGTTTATATTTTTTAAATTTATTTTGAGAGAGAAAGAACGTATATGCACATGCCTGAGACAGACAGGAAGACAGGCACAGAGCGAGATGGAGGAGGGGGGGGAGGGTTGGTGAAAGAGAATCACAAGCAGGTTCTGGACTATCAGTGTGGAGCCTGATATGAGTCTCAAACCCAGGAACCATGAGATCATGACCTGAGCCAAAATCAAGAGTCAGATGCTCAACAGACTGAGCCACCCAGGTGCCATGAGCTGGAATTTAGAAATAAATGATTAAGCGAGGTTTGAATGGCAGTCTAAAATAATCTCTATGGTAATGGATTTCAGTTGTAGATGTCAGTATGAACTCATGTTAGCTTAATACAGATACACAGATGGCTATATATAGTAATATTTTATGGATATGTGTTTACATACAGGTTAGCATACTGATATTTTCTTGCTTTAATCTGAAGAAGATGTCTAGAAGCTATAACATCCCAGTAACAATGAGAACATCCAATGGCCAGATCCTGGTTTCTAACATCTTTCCCCAATAAAAGAAACCAGGGCTTCATAGAGAAATGGCTGATTCTAGAATCAGGGCCAAAAATATAAGAGATGAGTCTAAAGCATACTAAAAGCTATAGGAAAACACTTTTAAAATTTCACAATAATGGGATATATCAAAGTGGCCCAGATGTCAACTGAAATATCTCCAAATGGCCAACCCTGGAAAATTTTCAGTAACAAAATAAAGTAGTATTGGATTATGACCCAAAGTATAAAATAAAGTAGTCTTCAGTCCATATTGTTATTAATGATTAAATAAATAAATAATTAAATAAATGGTGAGAAACAAATCTCCAAGGCAGCAGAATTTCAAATATTTTATGTACATACTTTGCCCTTAAGCAAATGTTCTCATTTGTTAAGTGTGGGGGCCACAGAGTGATTTTCTTCCAAGAACAGAGAATGGAAAGGGGTAGAGGGAAGAGTAAAAGAGTAACTTTAAAGTGGAGAAATTGGAAAACACTATCAGTTTGGTGATGAAGATTAATATCAATAGCAATATCATGTCGATAAGTATGTTCATTTGATATGATGCAATGTAAAGGGCACGTCAACTCTATGGTCTTCATCACAAACGCTAATGACTATAGCATAATCATAAGAAAAACATTAGACAAGTTCCAAATTAGTAACAGTCTAAAAAATATCTGACCAGTACTCTTCAAAACTCTCAAGGTCATCCAAAAGAAGGCAAATTGGGAAACTGTCACCATGAAAAGTAAACCAGGGAGACATGACAACTAAATGTAATGCGATATCTCTGAATAGAGAAAAGACATTATGTAAAAATAAGGAATTCTACATGAAGTTCGGATTTTAGTTAATAATAATGTATCGATGTTGGATTAATAATTATATTACATTTACCATACTCATGTAAAATGTTAATAAACTGGATATTGGATATATGAGAATTATCTTGAAACTGAATTATCTTGTAATTTTTCTCTAAATGTAAAAATGTGCCAAAATAGACCCTGAGATTTGGACTAGTTAATATGATATGAATAATTGTCCTGTTTTAGAAAGATACATACTGAAAGCAATAAAGTAGAACAAATCTACTATACCAAGTTTAGTCACAATAAATGATGATGAAGTATAGCCACAATAAATAATGATGAAAAAAACAGCTAGTAGCAGGAAGAGAGGCTAATAGATGAACTGAAGAGTTCAGAACATATGATGAAAAAACAGGGATGACTTTAATTAATCTAGCTGCCACATTTGCCATAAAACATATAAATCACAAAGCAAGAGATACAGAAATGCTGAGGCATAGGAGCACATGTACCCCAATGTTCTGAGCAGCAATGTCAATAATAGCCAAAACATGGAAAAAGCCTAAATGTCCATCACCTGATGAGTGGATCAAGAAGATGTGGTATATATACACCATGGAATACTACATGGCAATGAGAAAGAATGACATCTGGCCATTTGTAGGAAAGTGAATGGACCTTGAGGGTGTCATGCTAAGCAAAATAAGTCAGGCAGAGAAGGACAGATACCATATGTTTGCACTCATAGGTCTAACAGGAAACTTTCAGAATAATCTAGCTTCAAGAAAAGCAAGCAGTGAGTAGTGCTTAAGAAAACTTGATTCAGTATCTAATGGATAGTTGATACCTGTCACAACACA